>NW_003315034.1:198929-200623 GCF_000150825.1 Verticillium alfalfae VaMs.102
GATGCGATTGATGTGTGCGGGTTTGCCGGAGAGTCTGCGCGAGCGAGCGAACGGGGGTTTGCGATGGAGAATGTCAGGAATGGAAGAGAGTGATGGTGCTCGCAGGCCGTCTGTCTGTCGGTCGCGGGTCTGACGAGAGAAAGAGAAGGGAGGGGCGGTAGTGCGGGCACAGGGAGCTGGGCGCGAGCAGCGGCGGGGTAAAACCGAACGGAGCTGGACGGTGGTCGGCGAGTGGGCGGGAAGGAGTCTCCTGGGCCTGGAACGGACGGAGGGGCGACCTTTTGACGGGGACTAATAGGGGCGGGGGGGCGTTTTCTTCGACGCACAGCAACACATGTTAGCATTTCCATTGCCGATCTCGACTGACGCAACGTTTGTTGTCCCGAAGTGGAGTTACAACAAGTGTGTGAAAGTGCTGTAGCTATTGGCAGACAGGCACCGGAGACGCATCCGACAACAGCCGGCGCTCGCACTGAGCGATAGGCTGGACGCAAATATAGCACAGGAGCTATTTCCTCCTTTCCTCATTTCCTCAACGGACGTCAATGGAAGCTTACCTAGATCTTCCAGGATGGCAGTGAGGAGCGGTCGCAGAGTGCGCTCACTTGTGGTGTGGCGGCGCGTTGAAGGAGGAGGCCCGCGTCGTGAAAGTGGTGGCGTTGCGAATCGTGTGCTGAGCGACAGGGTGGTGGTCGTTGTCTCGTCGTCGGGCGTCAACAGGACCGAAATGTCGATGACAGGCAGAACGTAAAGATGGGATTTCGTGCAGAGATTGGGAGTGAAGAGGGGGACAGCGTGTGCAGAGCAGAGGAGCACATAGGCTTTAAGAGCAGCGGCTTTTCCAGAACCTGGATTTCACCTGCTTCTGCTTTGGGATCTGAGCGAGATCAAGGAGGGGTGCCCTGTCCAGTCTCCAGCGGGACCCCGCTACGCGGTGTGTGCACCTTGCCAGATTTGTGTCTAATGCTGTGCTTCCTGGCCCTCTGGCGTCCGTCTGGAGGGGAGATGGGTATCACAACAACCTGGTAGTAGGAGTGGGAGCAAGGCGCCGGAGTTGGGGGGTTGTTGTCTCGACTGACGGCTGCAGGGGTACATCGCTGGGATCGAGACGGAGTGGAGCTCTCTGTTTGGCTCGCCCATCGGTCTCCCTCCCTCCCTGTATCCCCCCCCCCCCTCTCTCTCTCTCTCTCTCTGCCCACGCCTCTCTCCTGTCCGTCCGTCTATGGATTTGTGGATCTCAACCTCTTCAACTAAAACGTACAGTGGATGGCTCGGCCATACCACCGTTTTGTATCAAGCAAGTACCAACCTAACCACGTCGTAGCCATGGTTCCCGAGCCGAAGGCTACGTACGTTCTCTTTCCAGAACTGGTTGACGCCTGCTCCCATCGCCGATACCTGTCCAGGGAGAGTGTCAGCGTGGTCAGTGTGAGCCAGTCAACAACAGGACTGCCCACATCCATCTCTCACCGCGTGTGCTAGATCGATCGACAAGGCAGACGACAGCTCGGGCAGCAACACACCCACGCGGGCACAACCTCGAGAAGACACGGGACGAGACGGTCGATGACAAGACCGGCTGACGACGCGGGCAGAAATCCAGAATTCCATGTTTTCATTCCACTTTGCCGTCTTGTGTCGTTAGTGTCCTGCTCCCATGTGAGCACGCCAAAAGCCCACACACCCTCCTACTA
>NW_003315034.1:200723-202627 GCF_000150825.1 Verticillium alfalfae VaMs.102
TCTCCACCGTCGCGCCTCGTCAGGCGGGCACGTCCAGGGACGTGGGCGGGGGGCACCCCTGTCTATCATCGCAAACGGCATCGCGATTCATGGGGACTAGGTCTAAGCTTCGCTGACTCTTGCTCATGAGCCACAGTACAGCAGATTGACTGTCCCGCCCTCCAGACACCTCTCTTGTACGCCAAATCCAGGCAGGTTTTCCCTCGACACTGTGGCTTTGCTGTTGCTACTGAGGCAGGCCAAGCGGCGCTTCGTGCCTCATGATTCTGTCCAGAATCAAGGCCCATTTTCCCGGCGAGCAATAGGCACCTCCAGTTGTTCCGCCGCGAGGGATCAGGACCTGGAACCGTGTCTATATGACGTCATGGCCATCGACATCGAGATCGCTCGGCGGCTCCAAGTAACCCAGCAGCCCCGTTAAGCTGCATCAAACCCCACTAACGCAACGCGTGTACCTTTTTGCCCTCGCACCATACCAATCGGTACCTATCATCAGATGCACACTACGATCGATTCTCTCCTGCTGCGCGAAGCGTCCATCGCCAATGTGGCGTGTGATCGAGGTCATCAATACCACACCATAGCGGCCCGGACATTCTCCTCCGTCCAACACTGGCTGACGCACGTTCTGGAACGTCTTGGCCTGTGGCATTCAGCCCACCGTAAGCCACATCACCGTCACAATATTCTCCCGCCGAAACCCCATTGCCCTGAAGATCCCCCTTCTCCCCGCCCCGGCCATCTAGAGATGTTATCAAGTAACACCGTTTCCGTGTCCAGACAGGGTTATCACAGCTTGGAAGGGTCGAAACGGCAACGGCGGACGACAACTTTGCACCCGGTACCCCGCTGTGCAGGGCACCGCAGGGTCCCCAGACCCTTCAGGCGATTCAACGACCTTTTTTTTGCGAATTACCTTTGCTATGAGGCGTGGCCCCATCATCACGCACTCACCAAAGACCTCGCGGGTAGTGGTGTGACACGGCATCAGATGCTCGAAATTCGATCCCCGATTTTGATCCAGAGCACGTCGCCTGACTGCCTGACTGCCTCTTGAGGATTTGCGCCTGTCGTGCAATTGATGGGGACCTCAAGACTGGCACTGTGACGGTAGCATGGTCATGGCTTGATGTCAGTGTTACTGTGGGTGCATGCCTCATCCTCTTGCAGGCCCATGACAATCTGAACATGCTCGGGTCTCGGTCTCGATGGCATTTTCTTAAACCGTCTCCACCAACGGTCCAGTCCACGCACCTCTCGACCCTTCACGGCCGTGGTCCCGCTTTTGAGCTCGTTGAGCAAGGGCATATTTCCTCATTATGACGGCGAGTCTGAGCGACACGCCATGCTTCCCAGGTGCCTCGGCATGCGCCCAAGGGCCGCCGTTGGCTCGAACCACCTTGCTATCGACCCCTCTGGTTGGGGGAATAGCCTACCACGAGGTACGGAATCGTCCCGTGTCGGAATTAGCAATAGGGTAGCAGCAGATAAAAGAAAAAGACAAATGGGTGCGCGAACTTCGACATGACCCAAGCAGAAAAACAACTGGACCCTTTCCCTCCAAATCCCACAACTTCCAGGGTCCTACTCGAATGACATCATTCTGCAGCTCTGCTCTCTCCCTCCCCTCGTCAGCCGCAAAGCAAGCCTCTCTCTCTCCCATTGCCAGCAACTTGCCTGACTGGGTTTGGTTGGGCAGCCTGTTGCACTCTGTACAAGTAGAAGAACCGTTGCTGACCGTTCAGACCACCGTTCATTCCGTCAAGCGATTTTTCCAACCCTTTCTTACCCCCCCCCAGAATCGTGACCCTCACAGCACGCACTGCAACATCATACACACATACACACACCCTCGACGCCTCAGAACGCGCCTCATCACACTCCCTGCCCCCCCTGTCTCTGAC
>NW_003315034.1:202760-206720 GCF_000150825.1 Verticillium alfalfae VaMs.102
TCCTCCTGCCAGCCCACGAAAAGAAACGCCCGACAAGCAACTCTTAGCCCCCCCAAAACACCATCCCGAGGCGGCGCTGCCAGGCCACCGGTCTCGACTCCTATGGACCGCGAGCGCACGGTCCCCCTCCCCATTCCGTTTCCCCCGCCCTCATTTTTGCCCCTGGACGAAATAGCAGAGCGTGCATTCTCTCTCTCATGTGTGATTGCGTCACTGAAGCTCATAGACGACAAACTGCCCCGCCCGCCGCTTTCCCCGTACCGCCCGGTCGGCGCCTGCCCTGCTTTTCGTGACCCTCTCGCTGCCCGCGCGCAGATGCTGGCCCCTGCCGCTCTCAGGTGGTCTCATCCTGGGCAAACGGCAAGCAAGACCGGTCCCCTGAATGACACGCATATGACAGCACCAGCCCTAACTGTAGGGAGAACCGAAGACGGGACCAATGCGACAAGGGCGTCAGGCCATGGAACTTTCAGTAAGGATAGCTGTTTGTTTCAAGATAGGGTTCTGAGGAAGAGCCTGCGTGGCTCGTACATGTGTACCATGTACACGCAGCGATGAAGTTGTACATCACAGCCTCAACACGGCCATCGCGTGAACATGGAAAAAATATTATGCTGTTCGAAAACAAAGAACTCCTCTAGGTCAAGGTCTAGGAGGACCATCACTAGGCGGGTTTGTAGGAATCGTCATGTGGCTATGAACCCTCTCCGCCGCTTTCCTAGGCGTACGCCATTCCTGCCCTTTACCGGTCGTCAACAACCAGGGGCTCGATGTTCCAAATTTCCTCGGCATACTCGTTGATGCAACGGTCACTGCTGAAGAAACCCATGCGAGCCACGCTCGTGATCGTCTTGGTGATCCACTCTTCCTGGTTCTTGTACGACTCGTCCACGAGCGCATGCGTCTCGATGTAGCTATGGAAGTCATCCGAAGTGAGATAGTAGTCGCCGTGGTCGCGTACTGCCGAGACTAGAGCTCCGAAGTCGTGCGGCGATCCGAATGTACCCTTCTCAATCTCGGAAAACACCTTGACCAGGTCCGAGTCGAGCGAATGGGAGCCGTAGTTGTGCGCGTGGCGCAGATCCTCGACATCTTCGGCCAGGTTGCCGAAGAGGAAGATGTTGTTCTCGCCAATCTCGCGCGTAATCTCGATCTGCCATGACAGATTAGCATGTGGGTTCAACAGTCTCGTGTGGAAACCCATTCTACATGGCCAGGGGTCACTTACGTTGGCACCGTCGCAGGTGCCAATGATCAATCCGCCATTGAGGACGAACTTCATGTTGCTCGTACCAGACGCTCTGCCGCCGTATTAGCAACCCCATCAAAAGAATTATCGCAAGGATCTTTTGGATTACGTACTCTGTGCCAGCTGTGGAGATGTGCTCGCTGAGATCAGATGCGGGGATGATCATCTCGGCCTTGCTGACATTGTAGTCCTCGAGGAAAATGACCTTGAGAAGATCGCCAATATCTTCGTCCACGTTGACAACGGCGCCAACGTTGTTGACCAGATGAATGATCTGCTTTGCCATCCAGTAACCGGGTGCAGCCTTGCCACCAAAGATGGATACACGCGGCTGCTGTTTCTTGCGCTCCTCTGGCGTCATGGCCTTGAGGGTGAGGTAGCGATGAATGACACCAAAGATGTTCATCTGCTGGCGCTTGTACTCGTGGATACGCTTAACCTGTACGTCAAAGAGTGCCGCCGGGTTGACGCTGACACCAGTGGTTGACTTGATGTACTTGGCTAGGCGAACCTTGTTGGCGTATTTGATCTCAGCCCACTCCTTGCGGAATTCTTTGTCGTTCACAAATTGCTCCAGTTTGTTGAGTTGGGTCAAATCTTTGAGATACTCGTTGCTGCCCGTGCGAGCCGCAATCAAGTCAGACAGGCGAGGGTTGGCCTGGTGGAGCCAGCGCCGGGGCGTGATTGCATTCGTGACGTTCGTGAACTTGTCTGGGCCGTAAATGTTGACGAAATCCTTGAAGATAGTCGTCTTGATGAGATCGGAGTGCAGTTCAGCCACGCCGTTGACCTTGTGAGAGCCGACAACAGCAAGATACGCCATGCGAACCATCTTGGGCTGTGATTCTTCTATGATGGACACCCTGCTGAGGAGTTCGCGGTCGCCAGGGAACTTCTTCTCGACAGCCTGGAGGAAATACAGGTTGATGTCGTATATGATCTGCAGGTGTCGGGGCAGGAGATTCTGAATGAGGCCGACGGACCACTTCTCCAGAGCCTCAGGCAGCACGGTGTGGTTGGTGTAGCCGAAAGTGGCCGTGACGATGTCCCAGGCCTCATCCCATTCGAGCTTCTCCAGGTCAATCAGGATGCGCTGCAGCTCAACGATGGCTAGGGTGGGGTGCGTGTCGTTGAGTTGAATGGCGACTTGATCGGGGAACTCCTTCCAAGCACGCTTCGTCTTCTTGAAGCGACGGACAATGTCGTAGAGAGATGCAGCAACCCAGAAGTATTGCTGCTTCAGACGCAACTCTTTGCCCCTCTCCAGGTTATCGTTGGGGTACAGGACGGCACTGATCGTTTCGGCTCGCTGCTGGTCGGCGACGGAGCTTTCGTAGTCACCGCTGTTGAACTTTTGGAAATCGAACTCGCCGCTGGCAGCCTTGCTCGACCACAGCCGCAGGTTATTGGTGGACGGAGTCGCATAGCCAGGGATGGGCACATCATAGGCAACAGCCTGGACTGTCTCGCCGCCCTCCCAGTGAGCAATCGATTTGCCGTTCTCGTCGCTTGACTTGTTGACATGGCCGTAGAATTGAATCTTTGCTAGAGTCAGTACAACGAGAACGAGTTGAAAAGGTGCAGGCTAGAACGGTGATAGGTGGGATGGGAGGCAATCTTACATCGACAGTGACGTCGTGGCGGGGGAATTCCCAAGGGTTGAAGTCAAGCCAGTAATCGGGAACCTCGACCTGATACCCATCGATGATCTCCTGCTTGAAGATACCGTAGCGGTAGCGCAGACCGTAACCCCAGGCGGGGTAGTTGAGTGAGGCCAGACTGTCGAGGAAGCAAGCAGCCAAACGACCAAGACCTCCGTTTCCGAGAGCAGCATCGTGCTCTTGCTCGATGATGTCTTCTATGCGGAAACCAAGATCGCTGAGACCGGCTGGGGTGGAAACTCGGTCAGATCATTCATAATGTGACAAGGCTCATCAGCCCACTTACACTTGGCAATGTCCTTCATCCCCACATTGAGCATGGCGTTGTCGAGAGCACGACCCATGAGGAACTCAAGAGAAAGATAGTACACCCGTTTGGCGTCGGTCAATGTCTGGCGCTGCTGGGTTTTGTTCCATTGAGTGATGAGGCGATCGCGGAAAGTCAGGCCGGTAGCGGAGTAGGCAGCCGTCTCATCACAGTTGAACATGCTACGGGCCAGAGACGTCTCGACATGGCGAACGACCTCGCGCTGGAAATCATCCTTGTTCGCGAAGCCCTTAGGCTGGTTCCTTGCCCAGGCCTCTCGCTGAGGCTCAGGTATGGAGGCTAGAAAGAAAGGTAGACGTTAGTCTGGGGTATGCTGTGGTGTGGCCTGGTGATGACAGCGGTTGGTGACGACGAGGGTGAGAGGGGTGGGGGGCTTGGGCTAGCGAAATCATGATATGAGGACAGGGGTGCACTTGTCGATCCGAGTGCGGGGTAGGTCGGACCTGGGATCCCCTCGCCCTCCAAGCTTCACGGCCCCAGGACCTCAGGCCCCGCCAGAGCTCGCCCAGCTGGCTTGGCGCATTTCGCAATATTGATGCAGGGAGGAGGGATATGAATGAGGATTGTGTCTGCTTACCCTCAACGCTCTTGATCTCGCCGGCACGAAGCGGTGCCCTTGCTTGTGTTCGGACGAGAGATACTGCGGGCCCCAAGACCCCGAAAGTCGACGAGGGGGCCCGGTCGAGGGCGCGCTCACGGAGCGCAATCTCTCCGCAGTGTTG
>NW_003315034.1:207062-219981 GCF_000150825.1 Verticillium alfalfae VaMs.102
CGTGCCCACTCAAAGAAGTGCCAACAAGCTCAGTAAGAAGAGGCAGCTCCCCCTTCAGATGGCAGTTGGGTGAGAAAATGATTGCCATTGCTGTTGAAGTTGATGCTCTGACCTCGAGACAGATAGAGACATGGCGCCGGCGTTGCCGAGCTCGGTGGTCGATTACGCATGTCCAGGAGAGGAGCATTTGAAGTTGGAGAGACTTACTCGGTGAAGTAGCGAGGGGACTTGAGCAATCGAGCAGTGATCCTACTCAGCAAGACGGCCCCAGAGGTAAAGTAAAGAGAAAAACTGCTGGTGATGCTTTCGGGGCCGATTGGTGTTGAGCAAACGGACTGGGAGAAGAAAGGGGGAGGAATGACAGCGAGGAATGGAGCGGGGAGGCGTGATTAAGAAGCGGAAGCGAAGCTACCAAGCTGCCTGCTGCAGGCGAGGCGAAAGGTAGGTAGCGTCGCGGTCGAGTCAACCAAGCCGACCGGGCTGGGGTGGGGTGGGCCCGTGGCCAGACCAACCCAGATCAGATCAGATCAGATCAAAATGGGACGCCGCCTCACACCATGTGTGGTGGTTGCTGCTGCTTCAGGAATCTTTCCTGGGCGTGCGGGTCGGACAAATGGGCCTCGAACGATGCACCAACCCCTCTTGACCGGCGTTTATTCCATAGGCAAGGCTCCTACCATCGTAACTTGGGTGTCCCACATGCTACACTTGCATGGTAGTCTGGGAGCCATGATGCGGGGTGACGACTTCCTTTGCATGTCTTCGTTTCACGCCCATGGCAATTTCCAGTCAATGCCCATACTGCGATATCAGGCAGCGGCAAGGTGCAGAACAGGACACCCTCCCATGAGGAACCCAACCATATTCGCGTCTTGACACGAGTAGCTCGACTCGTTCCTCTTCGCTCTGCATGCATCCTGGGGCGTGCTTGCTGGCGCGCGTTGTTTGGCCCCCTCCCCCGCCAGGCCCGCAATAGACCCGCCTGTGTTGGGAACCTACCCTTCTATCCACATCGACGCTGCTGGCGCTGGCGCTCTTACTGGTACTGGTCGTGCCAGGACTCGTTGAGATGCATGGAGCCTCAGTGGGACCGGGGCCGCCGGAACTGATTGTCGGCCAGAATGACAAGCAACTGCAAGCACCGACCATCCTTCCACTCAATATAGTCAGGAATGGAGAAAAGTGAGTGAAGGGAGGGCAAAGTGGGAGCTGAGCTGAGGCGAGCTGTCTACGGACAGGGAAGAGCTTGTTTGTGTTGCGGGCGCCTGGAGCTTAGGGCTCCATTGACCCCACACAAGCTCCTCTTGGTGCCTTTCCCTCACTGTGAGCCCCTCTAAAGACCATCAACCCTCCGCTAGGTACCTTACCTACCAAACGATCCTACGCGACAGTCGTTCCCTATCGGGCTGTCTCGATTTTAGCACTTCTCAGCACCCTGCCAAGTCATAGACACACGGCGAAACAAGAGGAGAAGAAAGAATTGTTCACTTTCGCTGTTGGTCCGTGGGGTCTCAAAGTTGTTCGGCCCCCTAACACGCTGACCAAAATATCAACCCTTCGATCTCGTCACGTCAGGCATCATGATAGCCTCACATGACACTCGGGGCCTCCCATTCGCTGGTCTTCGCATCAAGCGCTGCGCCCTCGAATGTTGGGCTTTTCGCTAATAAAACATTTGAAGGCAGAGGTCTGTGCCGTTCTCTGTGTCGAGAGCCTCTCCGTAGCTTCCGCCACGGCAAAGCCGCCCCAGCGCACACATTGGGAAACCACGTTGGGCCATACCTCACACCGAGATCTCTCGGAGTAAGGAATGCAAATAACCCACCCAATCGGACTACTCCAAAGATCTCACTATCATGTCGCGTGTGCAGAGAGCGTGGAGCCAAACGAAACGCCAACGCCGCCAGCAGTCTTTCCGCCCCAACGCCGGGCAATGCTGCAATCGCTCACATGGAAAAACATAAGAAAGGTCTTGTCAAGACATCATCAATCTTCGGCGGGCCGGAAACGCGCGCCTTTCCATTAGAGAATACCCGAGTCTCTCAGGGCATTGTTGAGAATTGTCTCCTTGACCGCTGCAAAGACAAGACGGATATTTGACGTGTCCGTCGCTTGAGTGAGACTGAAAGGAGGTAAGCAAATGTTCAACGTCTGTTCGGGGCTAGATAAGCATACTGGGGATAGAGGTGCAGGTGCGCTCTGTTGACCTGGTTGAAGCGCCACAGCAAGTATTTGGCTGCTTTATTGACATCGTTGCCTCCCGAGTAATCCGGGAAGTAGTTTGCCATCGGCGATCGGTTAAGCTTTTGCTTAAAAATGTCAACCTTGTTTAGGAACAGGATGATGCTTGTCCTCATGAACCACCGCGAGTTGACCACGGAGTCGAAAAGGAGCAAGCTCTCCATCATGCGGTTCTGATCTTGTCAGCACACCTTGCTCACGACGGTGTCTGGAGCTGCGGCTCACCTGGCTGCTCTCTTCTAGCAACACCTGATCGTACTCGCTGAGGGCAACGCAGAAAATAATCGACGTTACATTCTCGAAGCAGTGTATCCACTTCTTCCGCTCGCTCCGCTGACCTCCGACATCAAACATGCTACATCAACAGTCAGCATGCCGACTACATGTACTCGACACTTCATGGAACCCTTACTGGATGCTGAGTTGGCCCATCTGGAATCGTGTCTCGTAGATGCCTGTCGTCTTGGTTCTAGCTCGGAGCACGTCCATCTCACTGGGGAGGTAATCTGGCGCAACTATTCGCATGACTTCCTGGAAAAAGCTAAACGTCGATGGTTAGCCACCAGTTCACATCTGAAGCGTCCTGACGAAAGGCTCACTATTCCGCTGAGTCCATTAGATAGAACTCGGTCTGTCTCTCCATCAATTGGTCTTTTGCCGGGTCCCCCCATATCGATTGTATCGCCAGGCCAATCTGCGGGTCAATATGTGCTTGGGGACCAGATTCGACTGTGTAGTCCATGAGAAAGTCGGCGTATTCCTTGTTCTCGGGGGTAGAAAGATCTAGCTCGAACTGGCGCATGGCGAGAATGACAGCTTTTGCGCATTCGACAAGGTTCTTAAAGACCGTTGGTCGGTAATTATAAAGCTCGTCTTCGGAGTATCCCTTCAGATGTATGATCTTCATCTGCTTAACGATCGTCGACTTGCCGCTCTCGCCGGAACCTGTTCAAGAGTGCGTGAGCAGAATGTATATAAAATGCAGAGTGTTGTGTGATATGTCAACTTACCAAGAAGAAGAATCTTGCACTCGCGCCTAAGTCGTCTAGAATCCTCCTCCAGTTGCCGGTCAATGGCCTGGCTTTTCTTCTTTTGGTCCACCTCCTCGTTATTTGAACTCATACACGCACCCATCTTTGACGTCGGGAGTCGAGCGACGGGAGGAGCGTTGATACGTTGTAAAAGACTTCGATTGATTGATTCCGCGAGGGATGTTGCAGAATCCAAGAGTGGGCGTATCTGTCGCAGTACCAATCGCCTTCACATGCCCATCGCAAGCGGCCTCAGCGGAACGACGAGACGACGAGACAGGAGCGGAACAAGTATTGATTGTTCTTCCGCCACTTTACAGATAATGGTGACACGGATTGCGATAGTGCTTTGGATGTTGGACAGCGATCAATGTGGGCGAGCAACGTAGCTACTTGGAGTTCCGCCTTGCGACGTCGGCTGTCGGGTATCGTGGGATACGGGGGCGCCGTGTCGAGGTACGGATGTTGCGCTTCCCTGGACAGCAAATGAATTGAAGAATTTCAGCGACCTCAATGATCGAGCCGGATAGTTTCGTAGGAATCGAAAGGGGTCGGTTGGTCAGGTTGCTATGTTCCGTCTGGAGATGGCTGACTAGCGGACGAAAGTGGGTAATACGTGGTCAGCGGTTCGAAGATGCGATAATGCAGGGGAAGAGTAGTCGACTCTGGCCGAGTATGGTTATGGCCGACGGAGCGAGCAGGTTCCAACGAGACGGTCCGCAGCAAAAGTTGGAATTGACGATTTTACTTTGCAGCGTGCTATTGATGAAGTCAGGTCGGAAGCCCGGGTCGGCGAGTCGTGTGTCGTAAGGAGGTGACGGTGGAGGAAGGGGAGGGAAGGAGGAGCAGGCACCTGTAGTGAGGAGGAAAGCGCATTGGAATGGATAGCTTCTTTTCTGGCTGGGTTCCATCCACAGGGCAGGAGCGGGCTGAATGGTCGAGGGTTCGAGGGTCAATGGGGGGCGCTTGGGGGGGGCGCCACCAGCAGCCAGAGGGCAGTGGCCAGTAAGAAGCCAGGAGTGTGATGGCAGGGGCGGCTGGGGATGGGGTTTCCCACCTCGAGACTGGGGCAGTACTTCCACCGCCGAATCGGGCGCCAGCATCTCAATTGTACCACACGGCCTCAAGGTTTCGAGGCCAGGCATCTCCGCACTCTTAATGCCAAACTTGAAGATGAGGTACCCTACCTACCTAGGTAGGTGGGCAAGGTAGGTAAGGCAAGGTGAGCAAGCTTCAGGGCGAGCCCAGCATCTAGGCGTCGAAGGTGAACCAGGGCCTGCAAACCACGGGCGTCCACAATAGAGCAAACGTGTTAATCGAGCCTACAAAGTGGCCCCTTGCTGTCCTGATAGAGATTGTTGCTTCACCTCAGAGCCGGTCTCGAAATGTTAAAGACTGGTGCACGCCGCAATCCGTGCTTCTTCTTCAGCGAACTGCGCACGTTCGCTACCTTTCGTGCTTGCGCCAAAGACACAGGTACCAGGGATTCTGTTCGCCTGTGCATCGGGAGATTCTCCGTCAGCAACGCAACGTCTTCACTTCTCGTAATATAGCGACTCGGGGGGCAGAGGGTCCACCTCCAATCTAAAGTATCGTCTACCCTCGACCCTCAACAGTCTCTCATTTTTACCCAGGTTCACCCCAGAACACCTCGGATTCGACAGGAGCTGGATGATTCACATCGATTTTGCATCCTGTTCTGCCACGAATAATGTCTGACATGTCATTCTCTTCCATACCAGTAAGCGGCAGCAAGGATGAAGTTTGCGCCGAAGGTCGTGTACCTACGCACGACATGACGTGCTCGACACACAGCCTCACACCTCACGCCCACACAGGTTATGCACATCACTGGACACCGCATTGACTCGGCGCCGAACAAAGAGTCGATCACCTCTCCCCCAGCATTTCACTCACGCATCGGCTCTCGCAAGCCAAAAGCCTCACCCCTCAAAACTAGCAGGTTGGTCAGCCCGCCCGTTAGAATCGTCGCTGAGCTAGTCCCATTGAGGCTTGGCAGGAGGCTTCATGCCTTTGGTGGACGTGAAGTTTGGGCACCCTCCCCTGCACTGGTTGGTGACACAACGGATACAGTTTGCTTTTCCCCCCTCCCTTTTCCGCCCTGCATCCATCGCAGCCGCCACTGCACTTTGTTACACATCTAAGGCGCCAGCCTCTCCTCGATTTCGGTGTCATGTTCCCTTAAGACGCCCTAGCGAATCTCTGCTGGTACTGGGACCATCAATCGGCCCTACAGCCACTCGAGACATGGGAGGCTCAGGAAGGTGAAGGGAGAGCTGAGTTGCACGTCTGTATCGAGATTGTGCAGAGGCACCCCGCAGCCGGAGGGCTTTGGTAGCAGCAACATTGTATTCGAAATCGCGGAGTGCTCAGCTCGTTGATCGCGACGACTTCAGCAACACACCAACAAGCAACCATGTGATGAACCTCGCAGAACTTCATTGGCAAAAGTCTGCATCAAGCCCGAGCATCGATCACAACCAGCGTTTCCTGGAATTTCCCTGCCTTCCGCCGGAAGGCTTATCTCCACTGAAAAGTCAAAGTGGCATTCTCTAGTCGCACCGAGGTGCTCTAGAGTCCGTGCTCGTATGCCCACTGCCAAGCTTGATACGCGGCGCGCGTGAGAAATCTCATTGGCGGTTCACGTTGTGACTGCCGGTGGAACACACGAATGCCTACAGGGACTGCACGTGGCTCCGTTGTCATACTAGACGAAGCCCAACTGTCGGGAGCATTGAGGCATCGAGGCACTGAGGCATCACTGTCAGGCTCTCGCACAACGATGATGCTATAGTGGAAGACCAATGATGTGGAACTCGAGTTCGCACTCGCCATTTGCACCTCGCATGTGAATATGAGCGCACAGATAAGGGTCACTGGTTTTCGGGCGTGTTTTTTCCACGATACCCCTGCTCTTGGACCTCGCAACTTCCTGAACGAGAAATTCATGCCGATGCACCCTGACTCTTCACGCACGCATGCAAGTCGGACACCTGGCGCCATTCGAACGCATTTGGATGGCGCACCCAAACCTGGCTGACTCTGTCGTGTTTCAAGTTGCTTCATTTCGGGTGCAGCCACGCCGGCTGACTAACATCATGTTTGAACCACATTCTTGCGGTTCACATTACCACTGGTCGCCTAGATATGTGTGTCGAGCGATGCACGATCGACTCGGCGAGAACGCAGCGTCTTTGCGGCAGACGGCATGGTGCAAGCACACTTGACCATCCTATACAAGAGTCGCAAAGGTAACAAACTTTCAGGAGCTTTTCCATGGTATGCACTGCACATCAACACAAATCGAAAACTCCTCACATATTTTCAGGCCGACCATAGTAGTCGGTACAATTGCAGCAGGCAAAACTCGAAGAACAAGGTGACCTGCGACCGATAGATACCCACAAACAAGGGAAAGGGCGCTTGATTGTTGGGACCAGAACAACATGGCTTGACTTGCACTAAATGTTGGAGACGATGACCAACACGGAAGGACAGAGTTCCGCCTTTATTGTCCAGGGGCGCCACAAATACCCGACTCCGAAGTTGCGGTCGGTGACTCAAACCTGGCCTATAACGAGCTCGGTATGCCGCACTCGTGGTTTGGTGCATAGGCCACTCAAGCTTAACTTCCGAAAGGCGGACAGGTTGGCCGAGATCGTCGCAGCCTGCGGGATATAATGCACAGCGCAGAGACTAGAATCCCAATCCAAATTTGCTCCGCGTGGCGCAATGGTAGCGCGTATGACTTCTACACACAGAGATATCATAAGGTTGCGAGTTCGAGCCTCGCCGTGGAGTTTGTATTTTTGCCTGCGACAGTTTCACTCTATCAATGATCTGAATCTTTTTTAGTGCCCACATTGCGTCCCTTCCACACACTGCCACTACGATGCGTTGTTGCAAACCATTCACTACCGGGGAGGGCCCTTCATTGCCAGTATCAGAAATGCAGATGAGCAAGCTGTAGTCTTACTTCGCTTACCAATATTCCTTACCAAACCCCTCCCCCTTTTTAGCACAAAAGTGCCAAAGAACACGAACAAGGCCACACACATACCTACACAGGCACACGTTCGCAGCTTTGTTGAGCCAATGGTTGTAGCCTTTCGAGTCTGTGCCACTTCGAGGCTGACGCTTTACGGCTATCGGGAGCCGTTAAAACGCATGCCGTCGGCGCAGTTGGTCAAGTGGGATGGCACAGGAAACATGCGACGACAAAAGCTCTGGTACCATTGGCGGCAGCGACCGTTTGGCCGCCATATGGCTGCGGCCTGTCGTCGGCTGACGCATGTAGACCGCGCGCGATGTTTCGACGGGGTTGAGAGCGCCATTGATCTCGACAGCATTTGTAAGAAACGACACCCGTGGACATCTAAAGCGGGTCTCCAGGCTTCTGGGCGTCATCGTCTGGGGTGTGTCTGCGGGAGGTTGCCAATATGCAGCGGCGCAGGACCCAATCATGGCGCAAGCCGAGTAACATGGATGGTGTTGCAACGCAGACCTACGGTTGTTATTGAGCGGTCTATACTGCATGACCGACACTGCATTTTCTCAATGGTTGTTCACCATGCCTGCAATATCGAAGAGGGAAGATCTATAAAGTTGCTGGTTGACTCGCCCCTATGACTGTAGTCTCATTCCCTCGGCCTCACGAAGCATTCAGCTTATAACTGAGAACCTGACATCTGCCGATCTCCAACCTAGCCACAGCACATCACTTCGATATCAAACATGTCTTCACTCAAGCCTATCACGCTCTATGGACATGGTAGGAACACAGGACACTTCATGGTAGCAATCATTGCTAACCTGCCTCGCAGCCGGACCCAATCCGTGGAAGGTCGTCATGATCCTGGAAGAACTGGGCGTCCCCTATGAGACGGTCAGCGTTTTCCCCCGCCGCCTGTGTCTGAGCCGTTCACATGATGAGCAACCTTCTGACGCGGTCACAGGAAAACGTCGACTTCTCCGCTGTCAAGCAGGAGCCCTATACCCTCCTCAACCCGAACGGCCGTGTGCCCACCGTTGTCGACCCCAACACAAACATTACGCTCTGGGAGTCTGGTGCCATCATCGAGTACCTCATCGAAACGTACGACAAGGAGGAAAGGCTCAGCATCTCGAGCTTCCCCGAGAAGCACCACCTTCGCCAGTTCCTCCACTTCCAGGGCACGGGCCAGGGTCCCTACTTTGGCCAAGCTGTCTGGTTCGCCAAGTACCATCCCGAGGACCTTCCCTCGGCCAAGGAGCGGTACGTCGAACAGACGGTGCGCGTTCTCTCGGTGCTCGACAAGCTACTGGAGGCAAAGGAGTATCTCGTCGGCGACAAGTGGTGAGTTTTGGCCTCAGCGTCTTCTTGCGATCGTGCTCGCGAGGCTGCTCTGCAACGAACATGATGCTGACGAGGGCAGCACGTACGCCGACATTGCCTTTGTCAACTGGAACGCCGCGGCCGAGAACGTGATTCTCAAGCCAGATTGGGATGAGAAGGTGGAGAAGAAGTATCCCAACTTTGTGGCATGGCACCGGCGGGTTACGGAGAGGCCGATCATCAAGGACGTTCTGCAGAGGCAAGCAGCCGGTCGCTGAGGCGCTGAGCAAAGATCCAGCATGGGCTGGCTGTCATCACGATTTTGATTTCCTTTGCATGAAACTGCGAAATTCTGGAGAACCTCTTCAATCGTAGCTGCACACACTTCAGCGAGGGCCAGGCAAGTATCGTCACTTAATCTAGCTACATCCCCCCCCCTCAAAAATTGATCATGATCGTAATGCATCGAACCACTGTGGCTCGCAGCGGCCTTCTTCTAGTTAGTCCTCCCACACGGCGGCCTTGGCCCGCTCAGCCTCCTCCTGTGCTCTCTTCTCTCGCTCCTTCTCAGCGTCGCGCCTCTTGCGCTCCTGCTCCCTGACGCTCTTCTCGTACGCTCGCTGCTCCTCAGTCATCTTGGGCGCCTTGACGCCCAGCGCGCCGGCAATGAGTCTCCGCGCCACAGCGTCCGTCTTCTCGGGCCGACGGCGTTCAGCGTCGGGAGACAGCGGGGAGCGCGGGCCGGGGCCGGGGCCCAAGCCGGCATCGGTGCCCATGGAGGCCCATTGGCGCGTGGTGCCGGAAGACTGGTGCGTTGGCGAGATGGGCGTCGGGGGCGGTGCCTGGGCGCCCGAGTTGACGGTAGGGGGTGCTGGTGTTTCCGAGTCGGAGGCCGAGTCTTCGTCCTCCCACGAGTCGGCCACGGGCTGCTTTGCTTTGGGCTTGGACTTGTTGTCGAGGGTCAGCTTGGAGAGGCCAGAAGACACAGAGGAGGAGGGCATGGCGAGGATATCGGCGGCGGGCGGAGGCGACTTCTGAGAAGTTCTGAGAAGGAGGATGAAGGGTACTTGAAGGAGGATGAAGAGTCCTTGAAGCAGGATGAAGAGGGGGATAAGGAGGAGGGGTATTCAAGTGAACCGTGAATAGAGCCAGGAGGAAGCCTGGTAGTGAGAGGAGGCTGGTCGAGAGATGAAAGAGGGGATAACGCTAGGTCGTACTCTGATGAGGTCTGCTCAGAAAGCACTGGTCGGCATGTATGGATGGACGAATGTACCATCAATTGTCACTCGGACCCTTCCGACGTGCTCTGACCTGCTCTGAGCCACGGCATCTGCGCATGTGAGGTGCACCTGCTGTCCTGCATTGTGGGGTCGCTACTGCTGCTCTCTTCCCCGCAGACGCACATTGGCACAGCGTCCGCTGGGATCCCTACAGTGTTGGTACTCGCTCGCATGCGACTCAAACGTCCGAAGGGAACGAAGAAGGAGAGTGTATGTGAGTCTAACAGGTAAAAATGGTGTGACGCAATTAAAAAAGAAGATACTGCTCAATTGTTGCAGCCGAGCATATGGCCACTTGCGAGGCTCAGTCGGCAAGGTGGCTCTCCATGAGAGGAAGAAGGTACGCACGCAGGGCAGCCTCGAGCCACCCTCCGCTAACCTGGCGCGGCTAGCTCACCCCCTTCATCCGAGGTTCACCCAGCCAGACTGCCAGTGTCGTCAAATTTTGGGGGATGCGCATCATCCACTTTGGCGGTATGATTAATAAAGCTCCGCGAAGAGCGACGAGCTTCCACCGACCAACAGGCACCAGGCACGGTCTACCCAGAAACGTAGACATCATCACCCACCCGACAGCGTCAATTGTACACTATTTCGCCTCCTCCCCTACTATTGCATCCACCACAGACGCGCATCCCGCCGACGCGCCTTCCTCATCCCACCCTCCCGACTTCTCCACGTCCGAGGCTGCACAGTCACCATGGTGCTTCGGACGACCTTGCCGAGGCGCCTTACCCTCGTTCCTCAGAACGCCGCGAGACGGATGCGAACACAACCTGCCCGAAGGTTATGGACCACAAATCCCGCGTGGCAATCCTCTGCCGCCGCCGCCGCCCCTGCCGTCGTCACACAGAGCCGACGAGTGCCCACCTCATGCTCCTCTAATGCCCGACCACACACCCTCGCTGCCTTTTCCACATCATCACGCGCACTCAAAGAAGACAAGGACAAAGACCAAGGCTTCTTCGACCGCTCCGTCGAGTCCCTGTCCGAAGACGAGAAGAAGGCCAATCTAGAGAACCAACGCGAGCTGGAAGACGAGCTGGCCGAGGCATCCAAGGGACCAGCATCAGGATCCGCCGCCGATGCCGCCGCTAAGAGCGAGGGTGCCGCCGATGGCAAGGCCGGCAGCGCGGCAGGCGGCTCCTCCGGCTCTTCGGGTGATGGATCTGGGTCTGGCGCCAGTGACGGTGGCCGCCGCGGCCGCAAGTCCGCCGAGCGCAGCCTGCAGAAGCCTGTCGTGCCCGACGTCTACCCCCAGGTCCTCGCTATCCCCATCGCGAAGCGACCTCTTTTCCCCGGATTCTACAAGGCCATCACCATCAAGGACCCCAACGTGGCTGCTGCCATTACCGAGATGATCAAGCGCGGCCAGCCATACGTTGGTGCCTTCCTCTTCAAGGACGAGAACGCCGACGAGGATGTCATTCGTAATCCCGACGACGTCTACGACACCGGTGTCTTCGCCCAGATCACAAGCGCCTTTCCGATGCACGGCGAGCAGGGCAGTCTGACCGCCATCCTATACCCTCACCGCCGAATTCGTCTCTCTAGCCTCCTGCCGCCCAACGTGAAGGAAGGCGATGCAGCCACTAAGGTGAGCGAGGCCAAGGTTGACCCCGTGGCCGCCACCCCGGAACCGATCCCCCAGAAGCCCGTTGAGGACGACGTTCAGACCGACAAGAAGGGCGACGTCGTTGCTTCCTTTGAGGAGAGCGCTGTCAGCCCGGCCAAGCCCGACGCAGTCGCCGAAAAGTACGAGCCTACCGCGTTCCTTAAGCGTTACGACGTTAGCCTCGTCAACGTCGAGAACCTGACCGAGGAACCCTACGATCCCAAGTCTGCCGTCATCCGTGCCGTAACGAACGAGATTGTCAACGTCTTCAAAGAGGTTGCCACCATGAACAGCCTCTTTCGTGATCAGATTTCCACCTTCTCCATGAGCCAGTCGACGGGCAACGTCACGTCCGAGCCCGCCAAGCTCGCCGACTTTGCTGCGGCGGTCTCGTCCGGCGAGCAGGGTGAACTGCAAGAAGTCTTGTCGTCGCTCAACGTTGAGGAGCGCATGCAAAAGGCCCTGATCGTCCTCAAGAAGGAGCTCATGAATGCCCAGCTGCAGTCCAAGATCACCAAGGATGTCGAGAGCAAGATCACAAAGCGCCAGCGCGAATACTGGCTCATGGAGCAGATGAAGGGCATTCGCCGCGAGCTCGGACTCGAGTCGGATGGCAAGGATAAGCTCGTGGAAAAGTTCAAGGAGAAGGCCGACAAGCTGGCTATGCCCGACGCCGTCCGCAAGGTCTTTGACGACGAGATCAACAAGCTCGCTCATCTCGAGCCCGCCGCCTCCGAGTTCAACGTGACGCGGAACTACCTGGACTGGCTGACCCAGATCCCTTGGGGCCAACGCAGTGCCGAGAACTTTGGCATCAAAAATGCCATGTCAGTCCTCGATGAGGATCACTACGGCCTCAAAGATGTCAAGGACCGTATTCTCGAGTTCATCGCCGTCGGCAAGTTGCGCGGCACTGTCGAGGGTAAGATCCTCTGCTTCGTCGGCCCTCCCGGCGTTGGCAAAACGTCCATTGGCAAGTCCATCGCCCGCGCGCTGAACCGCCAGTACTACCGCTTCAGTGTCGGTGGCCTCACCGACGTTGCTGAGATTAAGGGCCACCGTCGAACCTACGTCGGTGCGCTGCCCGGCCGCATCATCCAAGCCTTGAAGAAGTGCCAGACGGAGAACCCCCTGATCCTCATTGACGAGATTGACAAGATTGGGCGCGGCTACCAGGGAGACCCTTCTTCGGCCCTGCTAGAGCTTCTCGACCCGGAGCAGAACAGCTCTTTCCTCGACCACTACATGGATGTGCCCGTCGATCTGTCCAAGGTTCTCTTCGTCTGCACTGCCAACATGACCGACACGATCCCCCGTCCCCTGCTCGACCGCATGGAGCTCATCCAGCTCTCCGGCTACGTTGCCGACGAGCCGATGGCCATCGCCGAGCGCTACCTGGCTCCCGCCGCCAAAGAGG
>NW_003315034.1:220844-222330 GCF_000150825.1 Verticillium alfalfae VaMs.102
CGCTGACGGGCAAGGTCCTGCGCATCGGCGGCTTGCGCGAGAAGACGGTCCCCGCGCGCCGCGCCGGCTCAAAGATGATCATCTTCCCCAAGGACAACATGTCCGACTGGCTCGAGCTGCCAGAGGTGCGTTTTCTCTTAGCCCCCCCCTTCTCATTACTCTTCCTCCCCCCCCCCCCGAGCAGCGACTAACACTCAACAGAACATCAAGAACGGCATCGAGGGCAAGCCTGTCGGATGGTATTCTGATGTCTTTAACCTAATCTTCCCCGACGTGGATCTAGAAAAGGCCAACACTAGCAAGGTCGCCGACGAAGAGAAGCCGGCTGACAAGAGCGACTGAGGAGGCTACACCGTGTGTTCTTCCGAGACGAGGCCCTGATGAACTCCCTCCCATCACGTCCCCATAGAGCGCTGCGTTTTCGTCTGTCTTTACTGCAGCTAGAACCACGCCTCGTCAGGCCATAGACTTGGCCGCCGCCACGGAAGCCTGAAGATCAGGCATGTTCGGATTCTTTTACGTGCCGGCCATGAGCAAGTGCTAGACGTGGGGATGCCAGGCTCAACGATGCTTGGCCGTGCACACGATGCATCATACATACACAACACAAACACCTTCGGCACACATTGACACGACTAGACGAAACGGCTCTACTCCGCATCTTTGCGTTTCTTTTTCTCCCCATCCTGCGTCGCTGGAACACAGCGAAATGTACTTGTAGATCTTGAGCATGTGGAGGAGGAGGAGCAGGAGCAGGAGCACGTGGGCGGGTTCCTCTCCCGTCTTGGTCCACGTCGCGAGAGACGGAGAGATGGGAAATCCGTAGAACCATTGTATACTACTCAGCATGCGGCCCTTGTCCAGGCCCGGCGAATCACTTGTTACACCATGTCAATTGCCTGCTGGCGAACGCACTCGTCGGATCGAACTAGCGATGGTCACCAAGCCGGTTTGTCGATCGCATCGTGAACTAAATATCCAATCGCAGCATAATCAGAACAGAGCATCCACCGATTCATCACCTCATCCAGTGGACGATTTTGAGGCGAATATCGCATGATGCACATGTCAGCCTAACTGTGCCCAAGGAAGGGTAATGACCGCATTGCGTACACACACAGTCATTACGGTGTGATATCAATGGCTCCCAGGCCGGGATTGGGTTCGCATATGCAGGGAGTCTGGGGTTGTGTGCGAGATCGAAATCAGGGGTCTGCAACTGGGTCGCGCGAGCTGGTGGGACGGTAGTCTTGAGCTGACCGCTGGCGAACGAATGCTGGCGACACTGCAAACAAATCCCTATCCCGGTCGGACTTGAAGGGGCGAAGGCCCCATGCGACGACGGACTTGCCCGCGGACCGTGGCGACGAGCACAAGCTCCCGAAGCTATTATCGGCGATCACGGATTTAGCCCGCGGGACGAAGCGTCGTGTAGGCATGGGGATGCCTGTCCAACTGTGAGGGCTCAAGCGTCTCACCACTTATG
>NW_003315034.1:222430-241122 GCF_000150825.1 Verticillium alfalfae VaMs.102
AAAGGGGCCCGTGGTCCCTTTTGTTTTCTCAGGACATGAAAGAGCAGTTCCCCCCACACGCTTGTATTGCCAATGCCCAAGGGTTGCTGGCGTCTGTCCTGTAAACACGCACACGCACAGCGGGCACTCGAGGCTAGCGCGGGCGGCAGGAGGGGGGCGGGGACTGATGGATTGGCCATCATGCAGGCCATCGTTGTGTTGGCGCAGTGGGGTGCCTCGAGATGAGAGATGATAGTTCTGGAGTTGTCGTCTCTTTTTCTGTGTCGAAGAACGTGGTTCAAAGCTAACATGCTTTCGCGCGTGGGGGAGTTAGTTCAGTGTGGCTGGGCAGGCTGGCCACGAGGCATCGCACAGAGACAAGAGACCATGGCGAGGATGAGTGTCCAACGCAACGAAAGACATGGTCCGCGGCATCGGTATTCCTTCGTTTGGCGTGACGGTGGAAATGACACTCAGGACCCCAGGCGTAGGGGGGAGGCGCGGGGAATGAATGGAGAAGGGCTCACATTGTGACCGAAGTGACGGAGTTCGAGGCGTTTGCATGGCTGACATGGATATGCCATTGGTTTCCGTTGACAGGAAACTTTGAGATGCGAGGCAGATGCACACGAGACAGAAAAGAAGGCGGACGAGCAGACGTTCATCGATACGTTGAAGCCCAATGACCGCCCAATGCCATCATAGTTAGTGGGAGGGTGGGTGGTGAGAGTTGAACGGATGAAGGTGCTAACGTAGGTACCGAGGCAGGGCGGGAGGAAACTGGCCAGCACGACGATTGTCAACGGAGAGCAAGTGCCAGCCAGGGCAGGTAGCAGGAACGGCAAGCTGCTTCGACCAGTGAGATTGGATGGGTGCCGTAGGCAGGTACATGTAAGTAGGGGCAGGACCTAGGGAGTTGAGCGGTACCTTCCTCACTATCTGGTGGGTTACCTACCTTACCTTCCTTCCTGAGGTACCTACCTTAGGTACGGTGCAGCAAACCGACCGAAAGTGCACGGGGAGAGGAGAAGCTACTGCTGCTTTCTACTGTGCCAGGAACTCGAGCAGGGAGCAGGGGCGATAGACAACGCATTCGAGGCAGGGCCCACCCACCTGCCTGGGAGAGAATGCTTCAGTGCAGTAAGAGCAGTGTAGAGGGTGCAGGCATCCTAGGTACCCATGCGGTGGAGCTGGCCTGGTTTTTGGTGCAACGACCAGAACCTGTGACACCGAACTGTGACTTCATGTTCGTCGTTAGCACTGGGGGATGTGTCCCTAGCTTTCCCTTCACCAGCGCTCATCTTGGTCCATCACGTCGCCAGCCCCCCCTGTCTGCTCCTCTATTCATATCCACCCGGTATATTCTCTCACACGCTTTTGGGGCCGACCAGCCAGCCCTCGCGCGCCCACGCGCAGTGTATCTGCATGCCGCAAGACTCAGCCATCAACCATCGACCATCGACAGGGCCGTCAAACCGTCAAACCGGAGGCAAGCAGCAAGCCACTCAATCCATCAAATCGGTCATCAGGCACGAACCCACCTAGGCTCCGACAGCTCCCAAGGGGGCACCTCTTCTTGTCTTGCTTCCGCCCTCCACCTGCCGCTCGTCGTCCGTCAACCACAACGAATGGAATGGTACAAAGGAGCATGACCGCCTCGTCTCTCGTCGAGGCCCAACCGCGTCGTATCCTGCGCCCAGAACTCCAGGGCTAAAGCATCCATACAAGCACACACCCCTCTCGAACCCCCATCCTTACACGCCCCCTGATGCGCCCCGGCACCTAGACAGACTACTGTCTGCCTGACGAGAGACCCTTACCGACCAGGCCGCTGTGCCTGCGACTGCGACACACGGACACCCAAGTGAGCCCATCCAGGGCTGCCCAGGCCACGCACGACAAGGCCAGCCTCCTTGACCCGAACTCGCTCACGACGTCGCCCGAAAGCCACGGGCCAACGACAGCGTCACGCACACAGCCCGGCCCCATCCTATTGCACGCATCGCATCGCATCACATCGCACCGCATCTCACTGTTCCAGCAAATGCCCTTCCACCCTCGACTCGACCTGCAGCGCTCCTCATAAGGTCTGGTCGTCCCAGCCATCGTCTTTAGATGCACGCATCCTGTTGTTTCATCGTCTGAACATGATCGGCCTGTCCTCCACCACGCCTTGAGTCTTTTCTTCCTGTCGCACGAGCCGCCTGATGCCCTCGCCTGCACTCTCTGGTCACGGTTACTCGCATCGTCTTCGTAGCGCCTGTACTCCCTAGACTCGTCTCCTGTACTCCGAGCGTCTCCAGCCTCTCCAACTTCACTGCCTGGCTTCGGTTTGCAGACGTCCTCCTGCCCCATTGCCTGGCACACACCGCGCCAAAAGCACAGCGCTACATTGTACCGCCATCATCCCGTTGGACCGAGAAAAGGACGAAACAGTCGCCCACCGTCCCTCCGCCTGGTCACCTCTCAACAGCAGATCCGCCGTCTACCATTGATAGACTGACGTTCCGCAACTCAACATTGGCTCCTGGGTTTTGTCGAGTCCTGCCCTTGACCGTCTTTCTGTTCCCAGGCTCATCCTTGTCCCCCGGCCTGGTTACTCCCGGACCTGCGCCACGGCCGGCCCCATAATAAACATCACGATTCCCCAGCTTCTACACACCGCTTGGAGACTTGTTCGGCCTGTCGTGGAGGAGCCTCAACCTACCCTACCCCCTCCCCTCAACTTCTGACGTCTTCTCCCCGCTTTGCCGTTGGCCTCGATAGACCAGCTCACAAAACCAACGTCGGCAGCCTTCTTCATGCTCGCCATGGCGCAAACCGCCGCCCTACCAACGGAGCATCCCTCCTCACCGTCGCATACCTCGACAAACTTCTTTCGGAGGATGTTCAGTCGGCATCAAAATGGAAGTTCTGTGCCCCCGACTGAGCTGCCGCGAGACTCGGACCCTCCGCCGGATCCAGAGGTACTCTCCAGGCCTGGCCTTCCACATCGCCCTTCAAGAAAGGTCGTTCCCGGGCTGCCGCGGGCCCAGACCTTCAAGAGACAACAGTCTGAGCGGAGGAATAATCTTGCTCCAGCAGAGATGACCCCGGCAGAGAGGCGAGCAGTGTCTGTCGATCGTCGGGCCCACACGTTCATCCGCGCGCCTTCGCAGCCCAGGGCATTTCCAAGAGCCAGCGCTCCTGAGCTTCCCTTTGAGATGGTGGGCGAGTCGACGCTTGACAGGATCACCTCATCCTTTGAACAAAGACCCGTCACCAGCCTCGACCAGATGGTGCAATCAGCGACGGCTGAAACATTCGTCCATGCTGACCATTTTCCCGACAATGTTTCCCTCTCAGATACTCACTCTGTCACTACGTCGCAATACGATGTCATGATCCAGGAGGAGCTTGAGAGGACGTGGATACTTAACCTAAGCATGCACTTCCGAGACAAGTCCAAGCGTGAAAAATTCTTTGTTACTTACCGTGACAAGGACATCTCCTGGAGGCGGGTCACAATCTCACTGGATTACCGCAATGCCCCAGAAAACTCACTGGAGATGGATCTTGCGCATACCAAACTTCAACGTGAGAAGAGTGCTAAGATTTATGAGGCTATCCGAGAAAGTCTGCAGGACATACAATTCTACGAAACCGTCACGAACCTGAAGCTGCAAACTACAGACGGTCGTCTGCACGTCCATGTTGTCGAAGACACAAACGTCTGCCTCCTTGCTCCCCTTTCAACATACCATTGACCATGCTGACCCTTCGCAGGAGATCATCAACTACCCCACTGTTCGACAGGTGCAACACCTCGGATGCCAGAGGATTAGGGAGCGAGACATCAATTTCGACTCGCACATGTCCGGCTTCGTTTACAAAGTCAGTGTTGGCCAAGAGGTCCTTATCAAGAAGGAAATCCCGGGACCCCGACACCATCGACGAGTTCCTGTATGAGATCAATGCGCTTAATCGACTTCGCTACTCGAGGAACGTCATATCTTTCTTTGGCGTAGTCGTGGACGATCATGACGAACACGTCAAAGGTCTCCTCATCAGCTTTGCTGGGCAAGGGGCACTCATCGACCTTCTGTACGACAATCGGCAGGACTCCGAACTTGGAACGCCTTGGCTGATGCGAGAGCGATGGGCAAGACAGATTGTTGAGGGTCTCTCTGACATTCACGAATCAGGTTTCGTACAGGGTGACTTTACCCTCTCGAACATTGTCATTGACGATCAAGGCGATGCCAAGATCATAGACATCAACAGACGAGGGTGTCCCGTGGGTTGGGAACCTCCAGAAGCAACGCCACTTATCGAGAGTGGCCAGCGGATCTCGATGTACATCGGTGTCAAATCGGATCTGTACCAGCTCGGCATGGTTCTATGGGCCCTAGCTACGCAAGAAGACGAGCCTGAGGCTCATGGGCGCCCCCTCATCCTAGAACACGACGTTGACGTCCCCGGCTGGTACCGCCAACTTGTTGGATTCTGCTTGAGTGATGATCCTCGACACCGACTGCAGGCTGCGTCTCTTCTCACTCTATTCCCTGAATCCGTTGTCAGCCCTGACACCGGAACGAATCTTCCCTCAATCTCGGTGGACGATGGGTACTCCATGAAAGAGTATTTCGTAGCCGACGAGAACGGCCAACCACGCGTCAAGACTGTTGCGCAGCCAAGCGACTGGTCATACGTGAATCGGGGCCAAGCAGCAGGGTACTCGCAGGATCCGTACTACTACACAAGAGGACGCTCACCCCCGAGTCCTCTCCCGAGTCACCACGGTCAATTTGACGCCTTTTACAAAGGCTCCCAAGTCTCGGGCTGGGCTGGCGCTCGGAACATCGCGCCCTCATACAGCGACGTGGGGGCAGATGAGATGATTAGAGGTCGAAGCATCACCCCGAGAACAAGTAAAGATTCTCTTACAGGAGAAAGTCACATGGAGTCTCGAGGTCGAGTTACGCTTGATGACGTGTTTGAGAGAAGTGAGGAGCCATACCCGATGGCCCCGGCCTCACAGGGACTGCGACAGGATTCCACCAGCTTGATCCCGGATGTCAAGGATGACCTTGATGCTGCAGTGACACCCACTCCAAACACACCCGTGAAGGAGGATCAGAATGTTTTGAACGACGACACTGTCCTGCTGTCTACGGTTCGGATGCTACACGCCAACGACGAGAACCAGTTGGTGGAGGTTTCCAATCAACTCGAGGAAACTGCTCAAGGTGGAATATGTGCAGTAACAGAAAAGCCCACAGAGACAGACAGCGAGGCAGAGGCCGGGACCAACAGTCACCGGGTACTCAAGTCCGAGGACTCCTCAAGTGTTGCGGAAACAAGCCTAACCACTGTAGCGGACACTCCAGGTTCGGGCCCACAGGCGATGCATAGCACTCCACTCAAGCTTCCCACTCAAGTAGAGCAACCAAGCCCGAACCCTGAAAGCAGCAGCGCAGGAATCGACATGACGCAATGCCACTCCGTGCTCGAGGAAACGGGCCTCGAAGGAGCAGAGAACGAGGCACAGATCAGGTTTGATGAAACGCCGCCACTCACCAACCAGACCGCGCCTTTGACTGCAGAGGACGCTCTCTCGACAGGACGGAACGATTTCAAGGACAAAAGCCCCCCGGCCGGCGACCATGGCGCTGGCGGGACGGAGAGAGCCCTTGCTCCACCCAGTGGATCTAACGGGCACGCGCCGCTCAACGCAGGTTCCACAATGGAGCAGGATATGCCCATGAGGGAGGCCGGGGGCGATGATGAGACGGCTAAGGCGACGGGGCTTACAGTACCCAGAGGAGAGAATGACGACAGCAACGGAGGCCTTCCTGGGACGCCTGAGGATGCGGCAGCGGCTGAAATCCAGCCCAAAGAGGTCTCAACAATCTTGGAAGAAGGAGAACTCGACCATGAAAAAAAGAGATCTGCTCTAGCTGTGCCTCATCCGGCAGAGGCCGTGCCGTCCTCAAAACCTCAAGTAAAGCAGACAGAAGACGAGGAGATTACTGATGAGAAACGCTCCGGCACGAACATGCCGGTGGCCGAGACGACCTCGGCAATCACGACAGAAGGACCGGTATGAGATATGTACTTGTATACAGACAACAGCACCAGCAAGCTGGGATGAGGATGCACAAGGTGGGGCGTATTTTATTCTGGATGGCGTAGGTAGGTAGTGTATATGTCCCTTTGAATAGTTTGGTAGCTTGTAGCCTTTCTAGTTTAGCATCAAGGTTTGGTGTACAAATATCATTGCACTTGATGACTCATCGCCAACATGGCAAATATCGGACTTTCAAGAGCGGATTCATGAAGGAGTGCATACAATGTTTTCCAGACCGCGCGGGTGGCGGAGGTGGTCGGTAGCAGCTTTTCTCTTCCTACGGAAGACGTCGACGTCGGGCTCATCCGAAGTCTAGCCTGGTAGCGCATCGGGCGTTCCGGAGGCTTGGGCTCGGATGTGGAAGGAGAGGCGCCGGGAACGACATAGTCCGTGCCAAGACGGGGGTGGCGAAGAAACATTCTAGAAGGGCGGGAAAAGTCAAACGAGGAAAACGCGGAAGTGCGATCACGTGATAGATAATATCTAGAAGCATTCCCCACCAATGAGGCGAATCGGCAATAGTGATCGAGAGGTGGGTCCTTGTCTTCGTCCCCCCCCTCCCCCCCCCCTGCCTCCTGGGAACACATCGAAGGGGTGGAATGTGCGGGGCAAAGGTGTTTCTGTTGGGACGCCAAAGAAGGATTTAACGGGAAGGCGGAGGACCGGAGAGACAGAGGGATCTTGCTGGAGCCGAGGCATCCGGGGGGTGGTAGGTGTGTTAGATTGTCTTCATGTGTTTGTGCACGTACTTGAGAATAGGCTCTTGGAAGCCAGCAGACGCGTTGGACGACGTGTCGTTTTGCAGATGCTGATATGGAACTCGAGGACGAATCCAGCACAGATGTTGCAGACCGGGCAACTGGTTGTTCAGAGGCAAATTGTAAAGCCAAAGCAAGAGCATGGAACGGGCGCTAGTACCTAACCAGAGTGACTGGCTATTAGATGTGGCAGCAGTTGTGCAGCTTTGGGTCCCGTCCCGCCTCGAAACCCGAAGAAGTCGATGATCATGGGGATCTCGAGTGGCTATGACGATATCTTGATGGACATGCCGTCGCCGAGACTTGGCGGACGCTTGGGTAACATGAGTAGGCGGGGAGCTGGGGGGTTTTTTTTTTTTGAGGGGATGGACAAAAGACTTGTCTGGAAGCCAAGAGGAACCCGCGGGAAAGGTATTACCATGTACTAAGGCTGATGTGGGTTAGACCCTTGCTGCTTTTAATTGGAGCTGCACCTAAGCAGAGCCTGAGCCAGGCATCATGATGAGCGGGGACATATGCACAAATATATGCACAGTTTGGGGGAGCATGTCTGTTTTCCCTTTACAGTGACTAACCGTTTCTCCTCCCTGCTCATCCCTAATAATGGTGGGACGGGAGGTGCCAAACGGCTACATCCCATTAGTAAGCACCCGCCGTCTCTGCCGTGACGATAGACGATTAAGTGGTCCGAAGAATGGGTAGGCCTCGTCAACGTCACGGCCTTTTCCAACTAACGCAGCCCCGAGGGTCTCACAGGCGAGGCTGTCGACAAGGTCACCGCGAACCGGTCGAGTGATGAGGCTGGCGATGTCGACTTGGGGTTTCGCGAGCTCCGCGACTTCCTCGACGCTGCCTCGACGTATACGGCATCTATCATTTTCACGGTTAACGTCTCTCCTATGTAGCCTGCGTAGATTGGTGGCACAAGGACCAGATAATTTGTCGTTCGGCAGTCAGCAAAGGCAAGTGGATCGTTTCTTTCAGGTAGACTTTGTGCTATGCCATGAAGGAATGGGTGTACAGATTGAAGGAGTTTTTGCAACCTGTAGGGTCCCCAATTTGAGTGAGGTGTGGCTCAGGTCCGTGATTTTGATGCCCTGAAGTCGCATCAGTACCAACCAAGTAGCGAGGTTCATGACAGTCGGCTGAATTGCCGTAGAAACACAGCAGCCGATGTAGATTAGCCGGGTATTAGGATTCCTGACGGGTGGACGCAGAATATGGCCCTATGAGGATGACAATGAAGTCCTGAGAACGTTACATCCACTATGCAGTCTGAATCAATACATCTTTCTATCAAAATCATTTCCGGGAATCCAGGCTTGCCTTTTAACATTCAAGGACGGAGCAGGTGGGAAGCCATTGATCTGTGACCCGATGTGAGAGACGGGACCCAACGGTGCTGCATATTGAAGATACAACACCACAATACCACGCCCGACCTTTCGCCCGTCTGCGCACCTGTGCGCCGAAACCATCTTATATGTGGCCCTTGAGCCATATATTGAAGACTGAAGCGGAGGCAGCCTGGTGGAGAAGTTTCAACACTGGAGGCTGTAAGCCCGATTAGGTGATTTGTGACGTTATCCAGATGCTTCGCGAAGCGGTGGCTGTGGCCAGCTAAGCAAAGTATCAAGGCGGTCATGGACCTCGCGCACATCACTCCAAGATAGGTAGGCAGCAACTCCACTAAGCATATTATATCAAGCCTGGCGTATGAAAGGGCGTGTTATGGTGAGTCGGCTTATCCCATCCCAATGGCCGAGATTTGACACCCAGCAGCTACACGATGGCTTCATGGTTTACATTGTCGTATTCTGCGCGAGGATCTGCGCAGACTGTCATCAGGAAGCTTTTCCAGGTTGCGGAGACACGAGACGTACCAAGAAGACCTCTCAAACTTAAAGGGACCAGTCTACGACGTTGTCGGGGTCGGATGCTGATTTTGTCCATCGAGTAAGGTGACGTGACGAGTTCAGCCATCATCAACGGTGACCTACAGGGCTAGAGACTGGGCAACCGTTTCTACGACCATTTTCTGAGCACTGCCCGGATGAGGTGTGCACAAAACGCACAACTCTTGCATCGACCAGGGCGTGACTGAGCCTGGACTGAGCCGAACCTGAGTAAGAGCGGCAAACACGCTAGGCCTCATTAGGTCATGACCACTTCTGTGGTGAAATGGAGAACCAGCCAATTCTGGGTGGTGGTGGTGGAGTTTCACGGGCATCCTTGTTCTTGTTTGCGCCGTCTTGATGGCGCCCCGGCTGTCAGAGAGATACCACCAACCTTGTTGGGGATACCGGGGACTCATCCCCCCCGGGTCTGTGTAAGTGAGTTCAACGTCATGTCACAGCTTGATCAAGACCACAATCAGCAGCCAAACAGGCCATCAGAAGCAAAAACCTACGTTCCCTGAGCCGAGGACAAACTCATGAGCCTCCAACATGGCAACACCTTCTGACTCCATCCGCCTGAAAGCCCGCCCCAAAGAAAAAAAAAATAGACATCCTTCCTCGCTGGTGGTGTGTGACCACGATCTTGGTGGATGACCTAGGGGTAAGTTCCCTTCTCTCAACGGATTTACGCACGTCACCCCAACGAGTTGAGGCGGCATCACTTTTGATTGGCCAGATCACTACCGGGTCCCTGCATGTGGGGCACACGGCCCATCGTGCCTGGTCTGCCCTGCCGTTTCCGATACCAATTTTGCACGTAGCTCAATGCTCCTGCCTCCTTCGCCCTGGACAGGAGGGATCTGGGCTGGACTGGGGCTCTGGGGAAAGGAAGGGAAGGGAAGGACGCAAGCAAGGGCAACAACGACCAGAGGAGGTCAGTCGTCGGGTGGCGAACCCCGTTTTTGCACTCCTGCCCACGACGATCAACCACTCACTGCCTGTACATTCCCCGTCGGCTCATCGGACCCGCTCCCCTCCACCGAGGTGGCCATGTTCTCTCAACCACCATCGCTAGGCCCTCACCCCTTCTTCTCGAGGTAGGTACCCAGGCGGTTGCCTTGCTTTGCCGTATCAAAGTACGTACCAAAGAGCTCATCACATCTCTAATCCCTACACCTCCATTGCCGCCACCGCACACGCCTCGGCCCACTGCCTTTTCATATAACCTTCCTTCCGGGCCCCTCCCGTTCGGAATTTGCTTCCCTTCCTCCCTCTATCACCAACCTTCACTACCCATACCAACCATTGCCCGAGACGGTCTTCGAAATATCCGGAGTGACTCTCACCATGGCACCTGCAACGATGCCTTCGGCACCCGCCGAGAAGTGGGATGACGGTACCAAGGACTATGTCCCCGTCCGCAGTTCCAGGACCGACCCCAAGAAGCCTCACATCACCACCCAGCCCATCACTTGGGGTAACTGGTGGCTTCACGTCAACTGGCTCAACACCTTCTTCATTCTCATCGTTCCCGCCATTGGGCTCGTCTCCTCTTACTGGGTTCCGCTCCAGTGGAAGACGGCTGTCTTCTCTGTTGTTTACTACTTCAACACTGGTCTCGGTATCACAGCAGGTAAGAGCGCACATGACGCAAATGCTCATTCAACAGTCTGCTGACCTGTCCTGCTAGGCTACCATCGCCTTTGGGCTCACTCATCCTACAAGGGCTTCTCTGCCCCTGAAGATCTACCTCGCCGCTGTCGGCGCAGGTGCCGTTGAGGGCTCCATCCGCTGGTGGTCCCGCGAGCACCGAGCTCACCACCGCTACACCGACACTGTCAAGGATCCTTTACTCTGTCCGCAAGGGTCTTCTGTACTCTCACCTCGGCTGGATGGTCATGAAGCAGGATCCCAAGCGTACCGGTCGTACCGATATCACCGATCTTCACGAGGACCCCGTCGTCATGTGGCAGCACATTCACTTCCTCAAGTGGTGTGCTGACCATGGGCGTCATCTTCCCCACTCTGGTCTGCGGTCTCGGCTGGGGTGACTGGCTTGGTGGCTACGTCTACGCCGGCATTCTCCGCATTTTCTTCGTTCAGCAGGCTACTTTCTGCATCAACTCCCTCGCCCACTGGATCGGCGATCAGCCCTTCGATGACCGCAACAGTCCTCGCGACCATGTGATCACTGCTCTCTTCACCCTTGGTGAGGGCTACCACAACTTCCACCACGAGTTCCCCTCGGACTACCGCAACGCCATTCAGTGGTGGCAGTACGACCCCACCAAGTGGATGATCTGGACCTGGAAGCAGCTTGGCCTCGCCTCCGACCTCAAGCAGTTCCGTGCCAACGAAATTGAGAAGGGACGTGTCCAGCAGCTCCAGAAGAAGCTTGACCAGAAGCGCGCCACTCTCGACTGGGGCATCCCTCTCGAGCAACTCCCTGTTGTCGACTGGGATGACTTTGTTGCCCAGAGCAAGGAGGGCAAGGGTCTTATCGCTGTCGCTGGTGTCATCCACGACGTGACCGACTTCATTAAGGACCATCCCGGTGGCCGCGCCCTCATCAACTCTGCCATCGGCAAGGATGCTACCGCCATATTCAACGGCGGTGTTTACCTTCACTCCAACGCCGCTCACAACCTTCTCTCCACCATGCGCGTCGGCGTCCTCCGTGGCGGCTGCGAGGTCGAGATCTGGAAGCGTGCCCAGTTCGAGAACAAGGACATGACCTACGTCACCGACTCATCCGGCCAGCGTATTGTTCGCGCCGGCGACCAGCTCACTCGCGTTGCTCAGCCCACCAAGGGCGCCGATGCGGCGTAAGCTCGGCGCTGTCACGGACATTTCTCTCATCGGAGACGAAACGGCGAGCAGCTCACGAGAATGGATCTCATGTGAGCCAGCGCCACGACACGAAACTACTTGGCCGGCGTTGATTACTGGATTTTGGGGCATTGGGCGGCGGCGCTTTATTGATATTATTACACCACGAGATTTGAAGATGCTTTTTGTGGCATCCTAGAAAATGAGATGGCTCAGCTTTGCCTGTGCCAAGCGAGTAAATTATGATTCACCAAATTACAAGCCATTCACTTTCAGAACATGTACATGACATTTCGACTCGTCGACATCGTGAGAATGACGGTATACCACTGTGAAGCAATTGATCGAACACTTACTTGAATAATGTTGCCTTGAACTTGGCACGCCATACTAATTGTCTGTGGCCCTGAAGAATTGAGAATTGTGTATAGGCCTTGAAGCCCAGCCGCACATGACGTCCGAGGCATGCATTTCCACATGTGCATCCCGAGCCGCCGCGCAGTAGTCGGCGGATGATCCAACATCGGCCGCCCGGCCTCACGTCGGCATCCACACTCCAATCGAGCCCAAACACCAGACGACGGCCACCACGTCAACCCCAGAACCCCCAGCAGAGCCGCACCGGCTCGCACGCATACCTGCCGGACGGGACCCCTGTTCCCGGGGCTCCACTGCGGGATCTGATCTCAATGGTGTGTGGGCGTTGAGTGGGTTGTTTGTAGGAATCACATGCAAAATTGCAAGCATCAGGGTCCCCACATTGTCTTCTGGTCTCTCTTCGCCTCGGGTTGAGCGTGGATCGTCTGGGGTGGAATCGTGTTTTTTTGGGAAAGAGGGGGGCCTCAACGGATTAGGTTGGGGCGGAGAATAAGACTGGTTTAGGATGTTTGTTGCGCTTCTTGATTCTCAACGGACCAGCATGGTGGATTGATTCCCGTTGAGGGAGGTTTTGGATGTTGATGTTGAGAGGGTTTGCGTTTTGCATGTGAATTCAAGATGCATGTTGGGATGATGAGTTGATAGGCCTGTGACACGAACTCGGCGTGATGAGGACGCAATAGGCGTCACTCTGACGCGTCCTGCCTGGTTCGGTCTCCTGTCAGAAAACATTCAGATGTAGTCAGATCCTGGGAATTCGATGGAGTGACAGCATCAGTACAACAGTAACGCCTCGTGGGATGATCGCGCTGTCCACTTGTCTAAGTACAGTTTTTTTGTATCCGACGATAAAATCAACGACCCGATGCTTGTATATGCTTAAGAAGACGAGACAACCCGATTTCCTCGAGATTCTGGAACTCGAATCCAAGTTGATTACTATATGCACAGACTCCTGTTATGCACCCCCTGATTATCTGTTCAACCGATAAGATAGGTCTTGACGTATACCCGAACTACACTGTCTTCTCCTTCATGACGGGACACTGCCGCCTGGAAGAAAATGCATCCACAATAACAAATGAGAGAAACACGGCAAGCATCGCGAGTGAAAAACAAACCGGGACGAAGGCGTTTTGCAAGTCCCCAGAATGACCCCAGGAAAACATCCACAGGAAGAAGACCAGCCCCGGCAGGCAACAGAGAGAACTATAGACCGCAACCCTGAAGAATGAGATGCGTGTGACAACGTAGATGCCCCAAAAGTATTCTTTCTTCGTGTCCTCAACCTGAAGACCATGGCGACGGAGAGGGAAACTGCCGACATCTGCCCTGTCGCCACAGCGTTTGCGGCACTTGTGAAATAGCCTGTGAAGGCTTGTTGGGTTATAACAGGCATAGAAGCGGTGGTAGAACTGGTCATCTGATATTGGCGGAACAGGGCGCATAGGCTTGGGCGAAAAGTCGTAGGGGAGTTCGTTCCCGGGGAACGAATGTTGCTCGACAGGACTGTACATCTCGGTGTCGTATTTGTGGAACTGCACGGGTCTTGGTCAGCCCATAAGCCACAACGGCCAGGCCTTCATTCCCCAACTGACGTACCATGTAGAAGTCACAGTGCGAGTATATGCGAATGCTCATGAATGCGCCGAGCCGCCCCCGAAGCAAAAAGTATTGCTCCTGAATCCAACAGAAGAGCTCATCGTCAGAAGTCCCTACTAGTATTGTTCGCTGGGCTAAACGCTGTCCATCTCCAACGTAAAGACCTGACGGCACAACCAAGAATATGTGAGACTCTATGCTCTTTTCTCGATGAGGGGAGATTCGCACGTCATTGTAACTTGGTGAGTTCTTTGGGTCTCGAGGCTGCCAAAGCTTGCTGCCCATTGTTTTGTTTTGTGGGACAAGCGGAACTTGAGAAGACCCAGACGCTACCGACTGAAGCCTTTGTCTGTCTGCGGTAGAACTGCCTTCGCCTCGTACTGTCTTGAAGATGTACGGAACTAGCTTGGTAGGGACGTCGGCGAAACGCTCTCTCTCACAACCCTGTGAAGTACCTCTAACGTTAGCAGTCCGATAAGTGCATCGCACGAGCTTGTGTAGAGACGGGAGATATTACACAGAGCCACCGCAAGCGCGTATACCCGTCGGCAAGCTCACGTTGTCGCTGCCGGAAGGGCCACCAAATCCAACGTGTCCCCAGATAATCTTCGACCACACCTTTCATGTGATTCATGACTGACCACTTTGGCTTCCAAATAGACAAGGTTCGGGAGGCCGTCACGAGCTGCAACTGATTAATGATGAACAAAACCCGCGAGCCAGCAAATAGCTCTTGATCTTCGGTGGTTTCTGTCTCATCATTGGCGTCATCGTTCCTGCCGTTGAAGGAAGATTCACTGTTGACATTGAAGGCTTGGCTCAAAGTCGGTCTCTCAGGCTGTTTTTCATTCCGTTCCAACCAAAGCCGCAAATCGTCGAGCAGAGCTTGGCAGGCCTCAGCGGACACAATGAACCCTTTCAGATCCATGGTACTTTGGTTTGTTAGCTCGAACATCGACTCGGTTGTGTCATAATTTTGCTGTGTTTCAACCGAAATCCCCAGCTGTAGCCCATCCGTGTCGATCTCACACTCCAGTATCTCATTATATTCCTGGCTTGACAAGATCCTCTCGGTTCCAGTGTGCTTCTGGAGCTTTCCTCTATATTTCGGGAGGACGACAGCATCAAAAGAACTTGTCGGCGTATTTCGTCTGATATAGAACCTGGATTATGTCCGATAAAGGTTGCTGCCTCAGTCTCCAGATGTTCTCCAGCTTCTGTTTTCAGGTTACTCGCAAATGTTTCCAGGAAACTTATCCAGCAAATGCGGCACTTCTCCCACGACTGACATGTCTCTTTTGTCTCGACTCTAGATATGGCGTTCATGAAGAGGGACCTCAACTCAGTGTGATGAAGAAGAGCATTGGCAACCTCCACGATTTGATGGGGGCGAACTCTTGTAGGTGCAACTGACGAGTCTGACTCTGAACAAGACTCAGGACCAGAGAAGACAGCAGCGCGCACGATGCTGCTGGTCTCTGTGTCGGACTCCGTATCGTCATCACCCAACAATTCGAATTTGAAGAGCCTTTGAGGGTCAAACTTAACGCCAGGTCGGTCTGATATGCTGGTATCTAGCATCCTGCTGGCTGAGGTGTCGGTAAAGAATTGGATAGCCTTGCCGCGATTCATGTATGCGTTCAGATAAGCCGAGAAGGGGGCCGGTTGTTGAAGTTGGCCTATACACTTTCCCACTGACTCAATGAGCCGGGGAACGCGTTCGAGCTGCAGCAGAAGATTTTTCGCGGCGCTCATCTCTGATTCTGACAAGGCGACATCAGAGTGCCCAGAGACTTGAAGAAGGAGATCCAAGGCATCAGTCGTTATCAAGCGGTCGATCAAGATGGCGTCGTTTCCTATAGAACGAGCGTCACTTTCGAATAAAAGCACGTCGTTCCTCGTGTTAGGTCCAAGACGAAGGGTATCCCGCGAGGTCAAAATAATCGCACACGGCCCCTGGGTTGGCATCAAACTCGCAAAGTCATCGGAGTAGACACCATGAAAATTGTCATACACAATCAGGAATGGTTTTCTCCATTCGTTGAAGGATTCAATCAGATTCTCTGGAGCCCTTCCTGTAAGGGCGGCCGGGTGGGAAGGTGGCATACCCCTCTGAATGCACATATCTGTAGAAAGTTCGACATAGAGTCTGGTCAAACCGGCCTTAGCGGTCCATGCCGAGGATGCATCAATCCAGAAAGCTGCTCAGAAGTAACTATTTTCCGCGTCTCGGGCACGTTGAAAGAATGTAGAGGCGAGCGCTGTCTTGCCAATCCCAGCCTTACCGACGAGAGCGAGGTACAGTGGCGTTGAATGACCCTCCGCCAACGGGGAAAAATAGGAGTTCATGTATCTCAGCGTAGTGGATCTTCCTATGAGACTGTTACGATCATAGCGAATCTCGTCGAAGAATCGCGCCTGCTGTAGCATTGGTGGTGTTCCCGGGACAGCCCTTGGAATGATTGCTAGAGAGTAGACTCTTGTTAGCCGCATACCAAATTTGATTTGTCTCATCGCGTCTTCAATACGCTTACTTTTAGACTCTGTCCAGTTTTGCAGCGCGCGCCAAATATCCTGCATAGTTATCTTGAAGGCGGGCGAACCGGTGTCCTCGAACTTGACCATACCCTCGTGATCGTCCTCGATCGGTCGACTACGCTCGCCGAGCGACGCGGTCAAGCCATCAACAATCTGTCTCAGCTTGTCAGTCAGGGTATTGGTGAGGTCTCGTTCCAATTTCTGCGTACCAGTCGCCCGTAGCGGGCCTTTGTTTCGTGAAAGTTGACAACAAGGATCTTCTTCGCGTCTAGGACTAGTAGCCGATTAAAAGCTCTGTTAAAATTGAAGAGCTCCTTTGAATGAAGAGATAGATTGCGTTGGATCTCATGGGGCACAGTATAGCCACCAAACTTGGCAATACCTTTGACAGTATCTCGATATTGCAAGCCCATGAGTGCACCAACGGTATGAGGTGTACCGAAGAAAATGACCGAAATAACGGCGTCAAATACCGTCCTGATGGAAGCTTGCGATGATCTGCGAGCCTCGACTAGTGCCTATTTGCACAGTGATATGAGATGAGTGGACAGGTAGTGGGCACTGCTGCTTGAAGACAAACCTGTTTGACGATGAGCCCCCCAAGGCTGTGGGCAACCATGATCAGAGGGCGAGTGTCCTGGCCGCGCCTTAGGTGGCAGAGCTGGTATATAAGATCTCTGGCAATATCGAACGCACGAATGTGGTCCTTGGCAAACAAGCCCTGTCGTTTGAAACCCGTGTTGAAGCCGTAAGTCATGATTCTAGCGCCAGGTAGTTGATGCAAAAGCTCCCTGGGCCAGAAGAAGCCATTCTTGGCCCACGTGGCGTGAGAACCGCCATTCAGTCCATGGACAAAAACGATACTGGGAAGCGAACGTTTGTAAGCCATAGAGTTCTAGGATATAGTCCATGCTGAAGATGTTTCTTACTCGACGTTGACCTCATCCCCCTTCTTGATCACCAGAGGGCTGCGGTCTGACGTTGGTCGAAGCACTTGCAGTCCTAACGCGGATTGTGACATGTCGATTTATATGAGCAGTTATGGCATACGGTTATGCTCTTCGTATCGTAGTCAAATTGCGTGTTGATCCAATGCAAGGATAAGAATAAAATTGAAGACGTGAGTAGACATAGAAGGAGCCGCTGCCGCCGGGCTCGAGGGAATGAACGCACAATGATCAATCATGCATGGCATCCCCGACCCCGCAGTATTCAATCAGGATGACGGGAGCATGCGAGCGAGTTTCTCAATCGTCAATGTGCACGAGTGCGAATGATAGGCATAGCCATGCGCAGGCTCATTCGCTGGCTGGAAAGCTGACAAGAGTTAAACTTGGCAAAGTGCCCCCATCAATGCTTGCCACGCATTGCCTCGCACTGAACCGGTAGTAATAATTAACGTGCACAAGGGACGGGAGTGTGAAATAGTCATTTCGTTAGCTGCCTTGCCTTTGGCCTGGGGGGAATGGCATTCGGCATAGAGTGCTTGCACAGCCATTCATGCTGGCTACGGCGGCCTCTACCAGCTTGCTGTGGTTGTACAACGCAGTGGCCTATCTGCCGTGGGGCTTATCAAAGCACCTCCCTGACGTTATCCGCCTCGTAGTATACAAGCTCGCGACTCTACCGCACGTGCTGCAGCTCCTTTGCCGCCCTCAGAAACTGTCTTGTCGGAACCTTTCTCTCGAACAGACTGTCCAGCGTCTCGCCCGTCAGCCCCTTCAGCTCAGGCAGTCTGAACCACGCCCATATCGTGAGCATCAGCGTCAAGCCTGCCGCCGGGAACGCCGCTTTGCCCTGCAGATTCGCCTCCTGCGGGTTCAGCAAGTAGGGAGCCACGACAGTGTTGACTATGTTCAAGATGTAGTATGTGTTCCTGCCCAGCGAGATGGTCTTGACCCGCAGATTGGTGGCACCGACGGCGGCGGCGATGCCATAAGGAATGGGACCGATGGATAGACCGTAGACGAGGAACCAGATGAGTAGGAGAGCTGACTGCGCCCAGCGAACAGCCGGATTAGCGGGTGCCAGCGCGAGAAAGCCGACGAGGGACATGAGTGGGAGCATGGCGGCGAGACCGGCGAGGTAGACGGTACGCCAGCCGAGTTTCGTCATGAGGAAGAAGGATGTGACCGTGCCGAGGAAAAGCGAGACTTGCGTTGCCTGTGCCGTTAGTTTCACTTGCCAGATCACAGCACACGATGGACATCGTTGCTCGAAGAGGGAAGAGGGGGCAAAACGTGACTTACCGATCGACATGTAGAACGAGTCGGCTGGCGACAGCCCGGCCAGCGTGAAGAAATAGGTAATGTAGTTCTGCACCGGAATCCCGGCAGTATCTGACAGCCCCAGCTGATCATGGAGATCTCGGTTCGCCGCAAATTGTCGCCGCGGAAGCAGTCGGCCCACGACCCATGGATGCTCATCTCTTTCTCCGTGCGTATCGTGCGTGCCATCATGGCCACCGTGTCCCGCGGTTGATGACCTCCTCAGGCGCCGAGAGGAGGCGGCGCACAACGACTTCGGCCTCGTCGCTGCGGCCCTTGCGAACGAGCCACCAGGGGACTCGGGGGCAAAATAGGTCACGGCGAGCAACGGCCC
>NW_003315034.1:241222-260006 GCF_000150825.1 Verticillium alfalfae VaMs.102
TGTCACTTATACCCACTAAAACGGACCTATGTGAATCCGAACAAAATTCTTCAATACGATCAACACCTTTTTCTTTTCCATTCTGAGTTATCGCAGGGGATTAGTCCTTCCGTCTTCTTTGAAACGAAGCCGCTGAGTACACCAAATCCGCTATCTTATATCGTCCTAACACAAGCTCATGTTGACAGCACAATATCAGGACACCCTAAGCGGCGTAATCTCATTGTTACTAGGTATTTTCAGCAGCGAAGAACCCGCAAAGAATGGACCTGGCGTTGCATTCTGTCAGCAGCAGAAGAGGCAAAGGAGAGGGGCACCAGATGGTCAAGCGTACATCAGAAACGTGCCAGCTGTCAGAACTTCCACAGAGGGCGCGAAAAAGTTAATAAATATCAAGGCGATGAGAGCCGCATGCGAGGCCATCAAGACTTTGCGGAACCCCCAGCGGTCGGCGCAATAGCCGTTGGCAAATACGCCAAGAATCAAGCCGCAATTGGTAACCATGCCCAGAGCCAGCTGCCACCGGGCTGGAATGGACCAGGATCCATTGGGCAGTTGGATGCCAAACTTGCGTTGGAAAGGCGGAAAGGCGAAGAACGAGCCGATGAGCATGAGGTCGTACGACTCCATGATGGTAGCAGTTGATACGGCGAGCGACCAGGCAATGGCCTTATGGTAATACTGCAAGGCCTCCCTGAGAGTTAGGGTCGTCTCTATTCGCTGAGCGGCATTGGCGGCGGCGTCTTGCGTCAGGGGCACTTTGCCCTGGGAAGTGGGACGGGTCTCCTCATGGAGACAGCCGATGGTCTGTGACTTCTTGGTGGACATTGCGGGGGAGGTCAGGGGGAGGTGAGCGTTGGTTGTTCTGCGAACAACCACCTGGGCAGAGATGGACTGGAAACGTTTGAGACCCTAAATCTTTTGTGGTGTGACTCTGTGTACGACTTCATGCTGGATCGTGTCGTCCTCCAAGGTACTTATACGTCTCAAATCTTCTCGCCTCGTAAGAACCAAGCGGCTGGTTTCAACGTGATCACGACAGAGATCCAGAGGATGGCGTTCGCAAAACTATTTCCACTGATTTGAAGCCACTACTAGGGGGAAGATCTCCGAAATATGCAGATGGCTGTTGTTGCAGCAAGTCTCTTTCCAAGAGACTGGCCTCATCATGCCTTTCTCAACGGCCAGTATGGTAATGGCGTCGCGAGTCAGTAGCAGTGGATTCCGGCAGTCGGCGCTCGGCGGTCCGGTCGGGCTTCCAGGGGGGCTGACTGCCCGGGAACCGAGGGCATTTTCGATTCAACGAGGCTTAGTGTCAGCGAACAAGCTCGCAGCTGACAGACCAAGAAGTGCTGTAATGGGTGGAGGGACGGCTCAGCTGGAACGACGGGGCGACTACTGTCCGCGGTGCTGTTGAGCGAGCCACTGCCATCCTCTTGCTAGCGAGGATTTCGATGGCAAACAGGCCTTGAGGATATCACAGCGAACATCGCTCTATTCCATAGACATTTTATTGATGGGCAAAACAAACGTGTGAGAGCAAGGGACTCTCAAATAGCTGATATACAGAGGAGAGGCAGGCCCGTTGCTCTGAAATCAAGGATGCGATTATCTTTACACCACAGCATGTGAGGTACCGTTCCTGAGCTTGAGGCTTAGTCTGGTGTGCACTGGCTCATCACCAATCTCCGCCATCTTGTCCTCTAGCATCCTGGTCATCCTCCGGACTGTGTCCTCGTATCGAGGTTCATGATAGCAGTTGAAGAGCTCTAGGGGATCCTCTTCACAGTCGAAGAGCTCCCATTCCTTTTCCTCCCCGCCAGGTCGTGTGCCTTCGAGGCCAAAGTCTTCATTGTACCAGTAAATGAGTTTGTAGCGCTGATCTCGGACACCATAGTGCGCATATGCCTCGTGAATGATGTCTCGGTGCATCCAGTACCGGTGATAGGCAATCTGCTGCCAGTCGTCGGGCGTCTGGCCTCGGAGAACTGGGACAAAGGACACACCCTGCATGTACGTAGGGATGCGAACTTTTGCTAGGTCGAGAAAGGTTGGCGCGAAATCAACGTTACAGATAATGTCGTTGCAGACGGACTTTGGCTGGATAGCTGGTGGGTAACGAATCATGAAAGGCATCTGGAAGCTTTCCTCATACATGAATCGCTTGTCGAACCAACCGTGCTCGCCTAAGAAGAATCCCTGGTCTGACGTGTATACGACGATGGTATTCTCCGTTAGCCCTTCGGCATCGAGCCAGTCCAGCATGCGTCCGACATTGTCATCTATGCTCTGTATGGTGCGGAGATAACGTTGCATGTATCTCTGAAACTTGAACTCGGCTAGCTCCTGTTTTGTTGTGAATGTGAAGACATCGCCCGTCTCTTTGCAGATAAGCCTCAGACCTGTGACATCGTCGGGATTGGGAATCTTTCTATCGCTCCACCACCACATGTCGATCATTTTTGACCCGACTTTACTCCTCGGACCTTCAGGTTGCACAATGCCTAGGTCTGTGTAGGTCAAATCGTCTGCAACCCTCATCTTTGCGACAGTGGCCGCCCTGGCACGGTTCTTGTAGTCGTCGGAAAAGGTGTCTGGAAGCCGAATGGGATCCTTGTAGAGATCCTTGTGCTTCTCGTCGTACTCCCAGCTTCGGTGTGGTGCCTTGTGATGACACATGAGAAAAAATGGCTGAGACTTGTCGCGCTTCTCCATCCAGTCAATGCACTTGTCAGTGATGATATCCGTGGCGTACCCGGGGACTACGGAAGTCCCCGACGACTCGATGAATTGAGGATCCCAGTACTCTCCCTGACCAGGAACCACACTCCAGTAATCAAACCCCGTAGGCTCGTGTTCGGCCCCTTCTCCCAGGTGCCACTTGCCGACCATCGCGGTCTGATAGCCTCCCGAACGAAGCTGTTTGGCCACGTTCGGTAGCCTTTTGTTGATCTTTGAGTCCAGCGTCATGACCCCGTTGACATGGTTGTGCGTGCCGCAAAGAACTGCGGCTCGTGAAGGAGTGCATATGCTGTTCGTGACGTAGCAATGGTTGAAGAGCATACCCTCGTTGGCGAGTCGGTCTAGATTCGGCGTGCTGTTAATACCAGCTCCGTAACATGAGATGGATTTGGCGGCATGGTCATCCGCCATGATGAAAACAATGTTTGGTCGGATTCCGTCGGCCATTGTGGCAGAGTTCGATGTCACTGATGTGGTTTAGGCGTAAGCGAGCGGCATACAAGTTGAGGCTTCTTGACCAGGTCGTAGGTCGAAAGCCGGCCGCCGGGTCTTTAAAGTCTCTTGACCTAGTCATCTTTTCCCCATTGTTTCTTCAGGAAAGGATTCCGCGTTGCCGTTGCAACCGAGACTCGAGGCGCTCAATCATGCATGCCGTGATGAAGATGATGGCGAGAATGCCACGAGGAGCCAACCGTTGTTGGCCACGCCGGGGGGTTCGGAGTGGAGGCTGCCAAAGCCACACGTTCGGGGTGTGCACACTACGGCTGTCGGCGATCGCGCTAGGGAGTCGGTCCTCTCCACACGACGTGCCATGATATGTCGTGATCCAAAGCGTGACATGGGGTTTGTACAGATTCATCAATTGAACCCCTTCGTGAGACATCTCTCGTAGGAGGACTCAAAAGTAGTCTCTGTCTGCCGAGTTTGAATGCTCGTGGCCACTCCAGATGTCATGCCATCCACCGGGTGTACCCAAACCGAAGCTCTCACCACCAAAGTCAAATCCACTTGCAAGATCATCCGCTGAATTCATAGTCAGATCTGCTGTGACCAGTGACACACGAGTCGCGGGCTGGTCGGTGCAAGGCAGCGTTTGCATGGGCTGCGTGACGCCGCTCGGGTGGCGACTGCCCAAGGAGTGGGTGTGTAGTCCAGCGTTCGCGAGATCTTTCAAATGGCGAGCGCCAGCTTGCTCAGTCTCGGGAAGCTCTGCAGCGCGGTCGCTGTCGTCGACGAACCGAGCTTGTCGAAGCATGCTGTGAATGCCTAGCCTCTGATGCTGTCTTGCAGCGCGGGCAAAGCGAGGGCGCTGGTGCGGCGTCTCTTCTTCGGTATCAGAAGGATCTTGACTTTGTTCCCGTTCTCCGGTTAGGTAGAGACCGACGATTCTTTCTAGATCAGCCAGAAGGTGCTTCGCAATCTGAGAGTTTGCAAAGATACGCTTAAGAAACACAGACACAGCAGACGCCTTGGCCAATGCAATCTCTGGAGTCAAGCCCGAATGGTCTGGGTTGAGGGGAGAACGACTCAAGAAGAGAACCAAACGAGACGCGTGGTAACCACATACCGCCACATCCATATGAGGAACCAGAAGGCCTGGGCTCAATTTGGACAGATCATTCAGTATCTGCAGGATAGCCTGTGAATGTACGAGGCATTGTGTCGCTGCAGCGGCCACATATTCCGCAGGCAGGCTTTCGATGACCGGCATAGGAGCCGCCTCTTTGTAACCAGAAAGAAACATCCGAGATATGTCGCAGTGACACTGGTGCCAGGACAAGTGTGTACCAATGAATCGCGCAAGCCAACGAGACCGCGAATAGATATTGACATCTTCGAGTGTACATGTTCCGGGGCTCATTGCTTGCAGATTGCGCTGAAAGTCGTCCACGATCGAGGTGAGTTGGGGTATGACTTGCCTGGACAGAGACACCTGGCGTCTTAATCTCATGACGTCTCTCCTGACGACGACCTGCTGCATAATCTGCCGAAGGAACCCACCCTCAGGGATGCCGTCGAGTGACTGAGACCGCGCTTCTGATTCGGGCACGAAGTCTTCCTCCTTAGAGGGAAACTCGAGATAGATGACCTCGTAAGGGCAGAGCTCACACTCCGGCAAGCCTACTGAAAACTGCGCATCCACCATCATCAGACACCATAGGACACGGCGGCGAATTTCCTGGGCTAGTGGACTGAGGTCCGTTCGCTCATAGTGCAGACGAAGAGCACTGGCAGCACGTGTTGCCAGAGCACATAGCATGAAAGCTTTCTGAAAGTTACCGATCTCCATCCGATACAGAATCACAAGCATGAGAGCTTGGGTCAGAAAGATCGACGGCTGTTCGATCTGCGACCAGATCCTCATTTCTACCCGTTGGACCCAGATATCCGTGAGGACCGGAAAGTATTTTGTGTACCTCAAATGAAGGGCTGAACACGATAACAGTGCCAGAAGCAAGGTCTCGTCCAGCGTGCCATCAATGCAGCGCTGCGTCATCGACGATTCGTTGAGGAATGCGTACACAGGCATGGGATACACATGCTGGAAGAAGTCGTTGACCAGCCGCAGTTGTTCGCGAATTGGCGGAACCACCACATCTTGGACTTGGGGTGGTCTTGAGTTGCCATGACTTGCCTGGCTGTCACGAAACACAGACGGTGATTCCGAGCGTTGTTCTAAAGAAAGCTGGCCGGGACTGACCGAGATGGCTGTGCCAGACTCGGGCTTCTCTGACGAAGTTTCGAGCGGCAGACCGAGTGAATGACTCTGAGAGGAAGAGAAGGAGCGTGCTGAATGAGAATTCCCCGTTTCAGGATAGACGCAAGTCTTGGCTCGACGACGGCAGCTTCCACAGCATGGGGTTTCGCCAGAGCATTTCGATTTCTGAGACCGACATTCTAAACACGCGCGAGCTCCGCGACGCCTTTCAGGGCGAGTTCGTGGATTGAGACCAGACGATGACGACGGCGTGGACGCTGTTCTGAACGAACAGGAGAATGCTAGCCGCTCACAGTTGGCACAGGGATCTGGTCCCCCTTCGCACCGTACCTGTCAAGCCAGTCAACCGGGCATGAACACTAAATAAGAGCCGTTCTAGGCGCAGCGGACTGTTCCGACCTTGCGTGACCTGCACTGGGAGCAAGTGTGACTCGACCTCGGCACCGGCATGTCCGATGTGCTGTGTTGCTTGAGGTATCGTGGTAGAGAGCCTGGCGTCTAGGTGGGAGGGAGTTTAGAGGCGTCTGAGGGAGAAGCTCAGGATCGGCCAGGAGTGGCGTTGTGCCCAGTTCCGACTGTGTTGCCAAACATCCATAGTAGCGAAGTGCAGAAGAAGAGTTTGTACGATGTTGCAGAGCTCGCAGGACCAAGGAACGTCATTGCTTGATGGACGGCGGATGTCGGCTGAGTTGACGTGATCGAAGGTGGCCCTGCCTTGCCAGGGGTGTGGAAAGAGGGCCCAACCGGGAGATGCTTGTCCGGTATAGGTGCATTCCTCTGAAGCGTAGTCAGCTCGCCATACATGTACACGGGTCATTTCGTAAACAGGGACAGGCTCCCGAGAATATGGCTCAGGACGCCGCCAAGAGATGGCCAGAATCGCAACCTCGCCCTCGGCACATCGAGAGTGCCAAATTAATCAGTTCACCCCATTCGTCAATCAATCACTCGTTCACCCGCAAATCACCACGAATAGCATGGTACACAGACACAGAAGTGCCGGGCCGGGTCGCAGAATGGGTCTCTGGCGGAAGATCGCATTGCACCCACGAGATGTTGCGCCACAGCGGGAGCGAGGAGACACTGGGCGGCCCCTATGCCGCCAGAGCAACGGCTACAGGTACCTTGCTCGTCTCTGGATCTTCACGCGTGCTGTGAAGACGTGAACGTGCAGAAGGAAGCGGGCCGTTCGGCCTATGATCCCCGCTCCCATGTTCCCCTAGCTTGTGTGTGAAGAGGCCTGAAGGTGCGAGCCAATGGCAAAGGTAAGCAGGCCAAAGACGTTGCCGACTGGCTTGTCACTTGCATAAGGGCGTTCTGTCAAGTAGCCAATGTGGTGGGCGTGCTGGCAGAGCCCGGGGATACCATACAATGTGGGCATGTTGAACCGACAAGGAGAGTTGACGATGTGACCTGAGTGTCTCATCAACCAGGCGAATGAGCGGATATCACCGTGAGTGCAACTCGCGACCTCTGTCCCCTCCAGGCCTACGGCGGCTACAGAAAGAAGCTGGCGCTGATTGATGCCCGAGGTCTGGCCATTACTCGCCACGGCCCCCCCAAATCCTAGCTGGATCTCCATACCTACCTAGGTAGGCAAGGACCTAGGTAGGTAAGGACCTAAGTAGGTAAGGTCGGCAAGGTAGACGGAATGGCCGTCAGCTTGGTTCGATAGCTTTCTCGTCACAGGCAAGAATTAAGCGCCGGCCACTGGAGGAGGCAGAGCCACTTCACACCAGCCGCTGAGCTCGCCGGCGGCAATCATATCCCTGCCCTCCAGATCTTGCTTGCCCACACTTCGCTCGAAACGATGCAGGCGCATATACATGTTTCTCGTCTTAGAGCGTGCATGAGATGAGCCGGCCACTGGCGAACAAGGTTCGCAAGGAAGGATACCTACCGCCTACATGTCCGTTACCTAGGTACCTTAGGTAGGTATCTAGCTTAGGTGCCTCTCCTGTAATCCCCGCACCAACCCCACCAAGCGCCGGGTGCTCAGTTCGGGGGCTGGACAGCGGTGGAAGTCCCACCTCACCTACCTGGCTACCTACCTGGCTAGGTGTCTACCGTACCTTAAGGCAGGTACCTACCTTACCTGTCCTCAGTAAGGTACCTAGGCAGTCAGTAGCTCGTGCCCCGCTCCCGTCCCAGATCCACGTCCCACGTCCCACGTTCCGTCCGTGTCTTTCGGATCACCTCTGTGACCTCACAGGAACACCATCGCAGCTTTCCCCTCAGTGTCGTCGCACGTTCATCACCCTCCCTCCTGCCACGAATTGCCTCGACCCGCGCCCTCGACACCACGCTTGCATCGGCAGCTCCCCAGGCACCGACATAGCCTCTGAGCCACGCACTGCGCCAGACCACGTACCGCCCGCATAAACGCCCAACCACACGCCCAAATCCCCCCCACCTACGAAAAGGGCGGCCGACCATACAAGACGACCACACTTTTCGCATACACACACGCACGAACCCAGCACTTCTGCGATCTCCTTTCCCTTCGACCAGCTGCGCTTGGTAGCTGGAGTGGCCGAGTAGCCAAGAACACCTCATCGCACCAAGCCCTCGGAGACCGAGATCCACTTGCCCACCATGACGCAGTCTCCCATGATCTCGGTGCCTCTGAAGAAGACCAACGAGATTGACTGGGTCGGGCCTCTCAAATCATACATCAGAGATACCTATGGCGATGATCCTGAGCGCTATGCCGAGGAGTGCGCTACCCTCAACCGCCTCCGGCAAGACATGCGGGGCGCTGGCAAAGACAGCACCTCCGGCCGCGACATGCTCTACCGGTACTACGGACAGCTGGAGCTCCTAGACCTGCGCTTCCCTGTGGACGAACAACACATCAAGATTTCCTTCACATGGTTCGCATCTGCCCCTCTCCCTTCTTGCATGACGCCCGTGCTGACATGGCGCCACCAGGTATGACGCCTTCACCCACAAGCTGACGTCGCAATACTCTCTCGCCTTTGAGAAAGCTTCCATCATCTTCAACATCTCTGCTGTTCTCTCCTGCTATGCTGCCCATCAATCGAGAGCAGACGAATCCGGCCTCAAGACGGCGTACCACAACTTTCAAGCCTCTGCTGGCATGTTCACCTACATCAACGAGAACTTTCTACACGCCCCCTCCTCCGACCTGAGCCGGGAAACTGTCAAGACGTTGATCAGTATCAACCTGGCGCAAGCGCAAGAGGTGTTCCTCGAGAAGCAGGTGGCGGATCAGAAGAAGATAGCCCTGCTGGCCAAGCTCGCGAGCCAGGCGGCTTCTCTGTACAAGGAGGCAGTAGAGGGCGCCCAGGAGAACGTCAACAAGGGCATTTTTGAGAGGGTCTGGCTCCTCATGGTCCAGGTATAAATGCATCATACTCCCACCCATCATTGACTCTGCTGACACGAGAAGGTCAAATCGAACCTCCTAGGCTCCATGGCCCAGTACTACCAAGCACTCACCGATGCCGAGACTGGCCAATACGGAACTGCAATAGCACGTCTGCAACTTGCCGAGACCCAAGCCAAGGATGCCGATAGATCAGCGAGCAGCTTCCCTAGCAACTGCCCGCCGAGCTCCAACTTGACATCGGATACTGGCGGCATCTTGGCCGAATCGACAAAACGCCACGTCGCCACGGTGCAGGAAAAGCTTAGAGAGCTAATCAAGGACAACGACTACATCTACCACCACACTGTCCCTGCGGAGGCAAGCCTCGCCCCTGTTGGGAAGCTACCGGCTGCCAAGCCGATTCCCGTGAGCGAACTCTACGCTGGCCAGGACATTCAGCGCATCACGGGCCCGGACCTGTTCTCCAAAATCGTGCCTTTCGCCGTCACGGAGATGGCCAGTCTGTACGATGAGGAAAAAGCAAAGCTCATTCGAGCCGAGTCCGAAAAGGTCGACATCGCAAACGACGAAATGGCCGCAAGCTTAGACTACCTGAGGTTACCTGGCGCGCTTCAGGTTCTCAAGGGCGGGTTTGACCAGGACGTCCTCCCAGACGAAGACTTCAGGCAATGGTGCGAGGATGTTGCCAACCACGAAAGTCCTACTTCGATATTTGAGCTACTTCGCTCAGAGAAGGAAACCATCGTGTCCCTGCTTGAGAGGAACACGAAACAGCTTGACATGGAAGAGAGTGTGTGTGAAAAGATGAGGTCCAAGTACGAGAACGAGTGGTCGCAGCAGCCGAGCTCCCGCCTTACCTCAACCCTCCGAGGCGATATTCGCAATTACCGCGAGGCACTCGAAGAGGCTTCCCGAAGCGACAATCAGCTGTCCATCAAGCTGAGACAGAACGAGGTTGATTTTGAAGAAATGCGTCAAGCATCGCGGAACGGTGAGGTGGATGCACTATTTCAGCGGGCTGTCAACAAGGCGCGTGCCAAGTCTAGCAGCGCCGTCAGTCCCATGGGCAACGAGCCGAACCTCCTGGACGCCGATTTTGACGAAGGAGGTCCCTCCGTTGTTGAACAGATCAAACTGGTGGAAGAGGTCATGAAGAAACTGAATCTCGTCAAGAGGGAACGAAACCAAACCCTGAAGGATCTCAAGGAACAGGTTTGTCACGAAAAGTGTATCGACTGCCACAGAGCTAACATGACATCAGGTCCACAACGACGACATTTCTGAAATTCTGATCCTCAACAAGAAGAACATTGCCAACTATGAGCAACAGCTCTTCCAGTCGGAGCTCGAAAAGTTCCGCCCTCTGCAGAACCGACTGCTTCAGGCAAACCAAAAACAATCTGCCTTCATGAAGGAACTCAACTCGTCTTTCAATAATCTACTCCAAGACAAGCGAGTTCGATCTGAACAGAGCAAGTACGAGGTAATCCAAAGGCAAAGAGCATCAGCTATCAACAGGTACAAGCGTGCATACCAGGAATTCCTCGACCTCTCGGCCGGCCTCCAGGGTGCGAAGCGCTGGTACGCCGAGATGAAAGAGACGGTTCAAAGCTTGGAAAAGAACGTTGAGACGTTTGTCAACAACCGCCGATCCGAGGGTGCACAACTTCTCAACCAGATCGAACAAGACAAGTCGACTCGCAAAGACTCGCATGCCGAGACTGAGCGCGAGCGCCTTAGAGGGTTGATGGAGCGCATGTCGATGGACCCCAATAGCTCTGGGCAAAAGCCACCTTCCAACAGGCCAACACCTAGCCCATTGAACTTCACCCAGCCGAACTCTTCTTCCAACTCGGTACCACGATACCCACAGGCCAATTTTCAAGGCCAGTACCAGGTCCCTCAGTCGCCTCCCCCTACGCAGACGAGCATGCAACAGCAGCAGTATCCCAGCTTCGCGCACCCCCCAATACGCAATCCTTCACACCGCAGTCTGCGAACACATACGGCCAGCCTGCCTACAACCCAAGCCAATACGGCCGCACACCGGGGCCCACGTCTCCGCCCCGCACCAGTCGACCTTCGGCCCCACAGTGCTCCGGGGACCCGCGTCACCACCGCCAACTCAGACGTCCTTCGGGCAAAGTCAGCAATCGTACGGCGGCTGGTCAAGCGGCCAGCAACCACAGCAGCATAGCCACTCGCACAGCCTTTCCCAGGGCCAGATGCCGCCTGGCTTTGTGCCGCCGCCGCCTCCTCCGGGCCCTCCTCCGCTGGGACCCCAACAGACATTTTACGGACAGCAGCAGCAGCAGCAGCAGCAACAGCAAAACAACCCGTCGAGTGCATACCCGAACAGCGCCTACCCACAGAGCGGACATCCATCGAGCGCACAGCCCGGACAGGGCAACGACCCATGGGCGGGGCTGAATGCGTGGAAATAGGGGTAGAAGAAGTGGTTGGGGCGTGGATTGGGGGTAAAAGATCAGGTGTGGAAATTATGAGGACTCTGCATGTGTCGGGCGTCATGGGGGCGTTTGGCATCTAGACGATACATATACACATGGAGTATCAATGGGCGGCGAAGGGGATAAACGCAACGTAACGGTCGAGCTCTCCCCTATTTGTGCGAGTGAGGGAGTCAAAGCCAGCAGCCATAATTGACGTCGATTCCAGCACGTGGACCGTGCATCCAAGATCGTAGACGTAGCAATGGTCTTGCATTCTCTTCGATTCACATCGAAGAACAGCAACAACGGGTCGAAGTACTACTACAACATCGCCCGTTGTACCTCAGTGTTGCCATCATCGCATCACTCTGCGTAGCACTCTGCGGATCGTCACACAGATTTAACAATTTTACAATGAGGTGTGAGTGGCCTCCACGAAAGCAGCCCCGCCAGCTCCCAGACTGTCGGCGCCGTCCCCGTCTATATCTCTATGGTACAAAGATCAAGAAGGTAAGATCAAAACCCTGGTATACAATTGCTCGCGGCCCTCTCGTCCAGGCGCAGCTTTCTTTGTTGGGCGTCGATAGTGGGAGTTTGTGTGTATTCCTGTTTCTTGTTCCCGGGGTCTCGAACCGCGCGGAACGACGAACCCTGTCGGTGGTATGGCACCGTAGTGCGTTGATCCCGCCTTTCTATGTGTTGGATTAGGTTTCTCATTTTGGGGGGAAAGAGCTCGGTCGTTGAGCTGAAGGTCAACCGGCAATATGGTACATTGTCTTGTTCTAAATTTGGGCAAGCGCCTCAGGGCGAGTCTGGCTTCTTCGGGGGGTCGTCCTTCTTCTCGGCCGGCTTCTCGACCGGCTTGTCGGCCGGCTTGTCAGTCGAGCTGCCGCTGGCATCGGTTTCCGACTTTTTGTGTGCCGGGTGGTTCGTGAGAGTGTGCCACATGGACTTGAGGAAGCCCTCATTCTTGTGCGAGTCGGAGGCGTCAGGGTCAACGGTCGATCTGTGTCTTGTCAGTGATTGCCTTCGTATGCGTGCCGATGAGCATTGCGACTTACCCAGTCGGCGAGACATTCATGATACGCTTGGCCGTCTTGTCGCCCATCTCGTTGGCCAGCATTTCGATCAACGTGCGCTGGTTGGCGCTGAGATACTTGGGCATGCTGACACGGAACTCAACCTTGAGATCGCCCGATCCGCCACGACCGCTGAGCTTCTTCATGCCCATGCCTGACAGCGTCAGGCGATCGCCCGTGCTTGTGCCCGTGGCCACCTTGACGTTGACCTGGCCTGTCAATGTCGGTATCGTGACTTCGCCGCCGAGCATGGCCGTCGTGATGGGCAGATTGGCCGTGTAGAGAATGTCGGAGCCAGCGCGGCGGAACTTGGGGTCTGATGCGACGCGCACAAAGACATATAGGTCGCCCTTCTGCGCGCGCACGTTGGGGTCCGCGGCCTTGCCGGTCACGGGCGCATCGCCACTACCGTCGACGCGGAGGCGCATGCCGTCTTCAATACCAGCGGGAATATCGACAGTGATGGTCTTGCGCTCGCGCACAACGCCGTTGCCAGAGCAGGGTTTGCACTCGCCGCCGCGGGGCACCGTAGAGCCCGTACCGCCGCAGGAGCCGCAGGTCGAGGCCATCTGGAAGCCGCCGTTCATTGTGTGCACGCGGGTGCCGGTGCCGTGACATGTCTTGCACTCAGTGCGCTTCGTGCCAGCCTTGAGACCGCTGCCAGAGCAGGTGCCGCAGGTGGACAGAGGCGTGATGTGGAGAGTCTTGGCGACACCCTTGGCGGCCTCCATGAAGGAGATACTGGCGTGCACCTCAATGTTGTCGCCGACTAGTACCTCCTCGCGGAACGGGTTGCGTCCACCGCGTCCGCGACCACCACCAAAGGGTCCGCCCTGACCGCCGGTAAAAGCCGAAAAGATGTCGTCAAAGTTGAAGCCTCCGCCGAACCCGCCGCCGGCTTGACCTCCAAAGCCGTGGAAGGGATTACCGCCGCCAAAGGGGTCGCCTCCGCCAAAGCCACCAGGTCCACCTCCACCACTGGGATCGAAGCCGGCGGCGCCGAACTGGTCGTATTGTTGCTTCTTCGCAGGATCGGAGAGAATCTCGTAGGCGGACTGGATCTCACCGAATGTTTCCTTGGCCGAGGCGTCCTTGTTGGTGTCGGGATGATACTTCTTTGCGAGGCCGTAGTAGGCCTTCTTGATCTCGGAAGCCGAAGCTGATTTGCCAACACCTAGTGCTTTGTACGGGTCTTTTGTTGCGAGGTTGGTTGGCGTCGCATGGAAAGCCTGGGACGTGCAAGTCAGCGGACGACACTTTTTCTTCAGGTTGAGGCAGGGAAGGCGGCGGTACATACTCGTTTCGAGGATGGGGCCGAGCTATTCGCAGGTGACAGAAATCGAACAGACGGCCTGGAAGAAGCTGCAAAAGCTGCGGTGTGAATCTGCGCATGTTTACAGAGAGCTTCTCCCAACTTGGGTCGTCGACAAGCTTGGACGGGAAGCAGACGGCTCGGGGCCGCTGCGGCCTTGGTTAAAAGACTACTTGTGTTCATGTCGAACGCCTGCTAGTCAGAATAGCATTGAAGAAAAATGCACGGCGACAGATGCGCAAATCTAGAAAAGAGTGTGTAGCGGTTGACAGAGGATGCCGTGGGTGGGATGGTGCGAGGCGTGTCGTGGCCGCGTTGACAGAAGAGTCGAGGAAATTCTGTCGAGTTCGAAAGTTGAGCCGAGTTGAGGTCCCATACGCTCCTGACGACTCACTGGGTGCACCCGCCTGTGCACAGTTGCGAAGGTGCGGCCATACGACATCGCAACTTTTTCTTTGCCGGCCTTGAGCCGAAGGTGGATACCTAAGGCCAGAGTGACGAGCGGCAATTGGCGGGCTGGAGGGGCAGGTTCGCGTCAGCGGTATCCCACGGCGTTGGAGTGGTTCTCAGGCGGCTGTGGCATGCCCGGTACCTATATTCTCACCTTGGGTTAGTGGGGGAGGTAGGTACCTGCCCAAGGCCCACACGCGAGGCGCGGAATGGTCGTACCTATGACGCGCTATGCCCGCTAAATGCAGGGTCAGGAGGTCGAGCCTGAGGTCACCGGCCAATTCTAGCTGAAGCGGCCGAGAAATCAATCCAAGCCATGCGAGCCAGAAAGTCGACGGGAGAGATGATTTAGATGTCTTCAATTGCGAGATGATAGTATAGAGAAAAGATAAAAAAAAAACTCTGGAAATATCCCCAAACGCCCGTCATATCAAAGAAGATTCGTAGACAAACTTGATCGCTGCAATTCATGTCGACCTGCCATGTCTGCGGTGCACTGTGCCGTGCCGAGATGGACTTCGAAACCAAAACGCCGACGGCATCATGAAGGGGCAAAGAGGGCACAAGACAAGCCCTTTGTCCGCAATGCCTTCCACACTCCCTTTCTGCCAATAACCTGAGGGGTATCATTCAGATGCTCTTTCAAACACGTGTGCAATGCCTTCACTTTTCGACATCCAATGCTGGGGGTGGCCTTCGCTGCTTGTCTGCCCGGGTCAAGCTTTGGCTGTGTACTCTGTGGATGAAGTCCACAATGGCGTCGTTCTCCTGGATGCCCGCACCGTTGAAATGCTTGCGCACCGCCAATGCCAGCTGCTCTTTGCTTTGCCGCCTGTCTTGCCTTCTGCGGGCCATTGTCGGAGAGTGGAGGCCGATGCAGCCCGGTTGTGACAGGATCATGTGTCGGTAGGAACTGGAGAAGGACGTAGGTGTGTCGAGTCGGTGCTCGCGACGGTAGGCATGCAGCATGTCGCGGTCGAAGGATTTCCAAGAGATCTGACGAAAGAGCGAGTGTTAGCAGGCCTGAAAGCACAGAGAGGCGGAGAGTTGTTTGCGTTGCGTACACTCGGCGGGGTTGCCTCCTCTTTTGCAGCAGCTGTTTTGGAGGCGCTGGCGTTGGTGACCTCGCGGAGCTGGGAACCACCTGTAGCACTCGCTACTCGTCGCATCTTGCCGTTCGTGAGGTGGCTGCCGTGTCCGTTCTTCTCCTTGGCACCTGCAGAGTCTCCTTTGCCGTCATCATGGCCGCCCTTGGCAGTTTTCGCTGGGGGCATGGTTGCGGTGGTGGTCGAAGCGAGAGGCAATCCACGCTCTTGTGGGAGGGGAGTGTAAAGTAGGGGAAGCGCAGTGTGGGACGGGCGTACGACTTGGGAGAAAAAAAATCCGAATGCTTGAGGAGCCGTGGACAGTTCGTATGGGTAGGATTTCGACCCAAGGAGCAGAGCAAGGAGCAGAGTCGACGAGGCAGTCAAAGGAGGAGAAGACGGGCAGGCTTGGTAGCGCAAGGACGAGATCAGGGACTGAAGGCCCTGACTTTTCGCGCCGGCGCAGGACACGGCAATCTGCGTAGCCAGGAGACCAGACCAGACCAGGGACCTCGCACCTCACTGGGCTGACTCGACGTCAGTCTCGGTTCAATTGTCCACGGCAAAGCGGTTCGTCTCCTTCTTCGGGAAGGTGGTCCCCTGTTTGCGGGGGGCCTTCTGCCTGGCTGGCTGCCTGGCGGCTCCTTCCACGCTCATGCAAGCCCTTGGTCACGAATGTTGTAGGTGCCACAGCACTGAGGAGTGGCCCGAACCCCAGGTACATACAGGTAAGGTAGGTAGGTGCCCATGTACATTGCCGTACACTTTCCCATCCATCGTGACAATCCAAATTAGCATCCGCCGATTCCATAATTTCTTCAATTCTTTCCTCTGTCGTCAGTCACAGCTCTCATTATTCGTGCTTGAGTAGACCGCATCACCCACAGGTCAATTCGAGTCGACGAAGCTGCTCGTCGGCCCTTCAATCACGAAACCTAGGGCTGCATCGTCCAGCGTCCTTCCACGAGCGAGCTCATGGCTTTTTGCGCCGCTTGTGGCGCCGGCACGAACGGTTCCTCATGTCAGTCGAGGCCGATCAATAGAACCCTCGCGAGACCACGCCATCTCCTGAACATCGTTCCCCTAGCGCGGCTGCAAGGCTTTTCGGATTGCTGAGTTGTCGCCTTCGCTGTCTTCAGGCTTTGCTATGGCTGGATCTTCAACATGTTGCTCAAAACAACGCGCTTCATTCATGGTCAGTGGTTATTACATGGGTCTGACACGAACTCCAGAACAACGACCAGCCGACTCCCTCTGTTAAGATGACAGTGCGAATAATTCCATTGCAACCTGGCAATCAACATGACCAGCAGCTGCAGCTCGATGGAGCACCATGCAGTGTCCGGCACCGCGCACCCCCTACCAACACCAAAGCAACGCGCGTTGGATCTTTCCGTCCGTTCGTTATTATGCAGGTCACCTGCAATGTTGGCTCAGCCATCACTCAGTTTCCCCCCACCGGTCCCTCCGACGACTGACATGTCACTTATTTTGCGAAAATGTAGCGCAGGCTTTTTGGTAAACGAGCAACGAGCGAATCTCGACTCTTTCGATCCCACCAGCCGCCGGCCTCAATCTAACAATCCCCCGAACAGTATCAAGCACTTGGCCACCACGACGGGCAGAACCGTGGCCGTGGCTTCTACGCCCGACGCAATCCAGCTACCTCTAATTTCCCCCCTTGTCGAGAGCACAACTTCAACTCATGTCAGAACATAGGCTCGGCTCCCTGAAAGCAGCTTCGGTCCCGCTTCGCATCAAGGGGCGTCAGGCTGCAGCGTCCTCCGAGAGCCCGCCAAACGTGTGTACAATTGTAGTTGAGGAGCATGACAGCCCAGATCAAGCACTGCAGATGTGCGATGAGCCGAAGCCAGCTCACATTTTCCTGGCGTCCATGTCGACTTTCAATCCATATTAGATTGTCTTCATTTGGTTCAACGAGCGGCTGGCCCGACAGCTTGGTTCGTCGTTATTCCACGTAATCATCTGGCTGGCCACCCACGCTTTCAATCCGCCGCATCCCACGCCCACGGCCTGGTGGATCAAACCCCCAAACTTTCTTTGGACGCCTCGACTGGACTTCTTCAGACATGTTGCCCAAACGGTTTGAGCTCATCCCTTGATTGAATCTAGTTCCTCACCAGGCTGGTGTCCCCTCGCAGCGCCGAGTCCCAGGTCCCAAGCCATGTCGGATCGCCTAACCCGTGCGATCAGCACCCCTTTTACCAGTGATGCCGCTAGAGACTGGTGGCGGCTGGCCTTGTTGCTTTTCGGTCAGGAAACGAGGCCGGCCTGACAAATCACAACGGAGTGCACTGGTCAGGTGTCCCCCACCCGTGCCAGTTGATCAGGCAGCGCCTCGACACAACTACAATATTCGTGGTACGCTATCTTGGTTACTGTGATCGGTTGCTCATAGCCTTACTCTGGTTCGTGCTGCCCGTGACGGAAATAGGACCTTTTATTCCGTTTTGTCTTCTCGCTGGTTTGATGTCGATCCTCCAGGAGCTGCATTGCCGCAACCATGTCATAGAACGTCGGTATCGGTGTTGCCAGTATCGCGAGGCCTGGGTCATGTACCTTCTGGCAGTCCAGAGCTGTCTTCGCAGCAGCTCATTCGCTCTGATCGCAGGATAAGATCCAAATATTCAGCTTCGACCCACGGCGTATCGACCTGGGATGTTCCTTACTATGGCTGCACAAGTTTCTGTCGGGCTCGCCATAAATATTGACACGACCAGTGTCCCGTTGGTTCCGCGGACGGCTCGTCATTCTGCCTATGGCGACAAGCTAGACTAGCGACCTTACCTATTGACAGCCATACTGTGTTCGGACTACAGCGTTGACCTGCACGTGAGCACGTCTTCATGTGAACCACCGAGTCACAGCAGGCTTCGCAATCTTCTCGAATCGACGGCAGATCGCTTGAATTTTTCTTCGCAAAAGCAAAGACGAGAAAAGTACTGTGTTATTTACGACCCGTCGTGTGTATGCGACCCTCTTCCCGAATATTTGGAAACCCTAGACGAGCTACATTGCGACAAATCGCTAGTACTCTTCTGGCGGTCTTCTGTCGCCCACACGGAGATGCGTTAATCAAGCTATGCCGGAAAAGTACCTCACTTTGAGCGCTGCGTGTCGAGCGCTTCGTGTCAACCAAACGGCTGTTACGGGGGTGGGTTCAGCCTTTTCCGAGGCTTCACCCTGCGCACTGCATTGGCCTGGACCTGAAGATCGACATTTTCTCGAAACCCTCATTGGGGGTCCGGCCAAACCCGTAGCTTCTGTACAACGAAAACTTCAGAGTCAAACCGGCGACGTGTTGCTAACCGCCTTGACAGGTCGATGGTCAATGACGGCTCCTGGGATGCCGTTCAGGGCGGTAAGACTAAAGACGGCTAGGTGGCCTTGGTAGCCCATTAGGCGGATCTATGTCGCCTGTATTAAGGCTTGCCGAGATAAGCGTTTCCTTGGCTGGTCCTAGCCAGTGAAGCTCACGGGCTACAACGGGTGTGTGCCCTCGTCCATGTTACGGCCATAAATACTCTGCTTCGGAGTACTGAGTTGCTCGAGCGTACTAAGACCATGCTCTGGG
>NW_003315034.1:260697-262004 GCF_000150825.1 Verticillium alfalfae VaMs.102
CTGTATGGCCTGGTCATAGAATATCAATATCAACTACGCGCCACTCACTAGCACAGCACTCGCCTGTACGCAATTGCTGCGTAGAGCGTGTGAAGCCAGAGGAGAGGGCGCGGCAGCATGCTGTCTGTGGCAGCTATCGCGTGTTATAGAACTTGTCAGTACTGTTTACTAGCCTTTCCACTATTAGAAGCGCGGAAAGGGGTGCTCGTCGCCCCGCGACGGACAAATGTAGGATACTGTACCGTCCCGTCGGGCAATCGGCGACTATCGAAAGACGCAGCCGGCAGGGGCTCACCATCGGGCAGCACAGACAGGCGGCGGGGCGCGTTCTCGGCAAGGGACATTCGATGATGGTGGTGGGTGGGCTAGTGGCGGCGTGGGCGACGAGCCGGGGACATCCCATCATGGCATGTTGGATCCCTGGATGTCTTGCGACGGATGGAGTCGATGTTGGTCCACACGACCACCTATGCGCTGTCGTTGAATTGGTGTTTGGAATTGGTCGAGGAAACCGATGGAGCGCGACGTCCCTGTTCGTCCAGGCCACGCAAGGCTGGAAGGGCACGCGAGCGACAGCAACTGGTCGATGGAGCTGCCTCTTCGGCGATCCTGGACATGCTGACCTGGGCTACCTGTTCTGTCTCGTTCGGGCCAAGGTCGCAAGGGCAACGAGTCGGGGCTGGGCGGCGGCCAGATGGGACGTCGGGGCCAAGATGGGCAGGACAGGCGAAGGCGAGCGAGTAGCCATGGCGCCTCCCTTGTCCCCTGTACCCCAGCCCCAGCCCGAAAGCCCCAGTACAGCTAGGGCAATCAAGGCAAGAAACCGGCCAGCTAGGGGCCCCTGGAGCAAGGCACGACCCAGTAAGCCAGCACGGGCGGGAGTAACCTGCCCCAACTGTCGAGGATGTGCCCATTGTACAAGAAAAGGTAGTTAGGTAGGTAGGTACCTTTACCTACCTTTCGTAGAGAGGGATCTCAGTGGGTGCGGCCCACCCACACTTTTCCCGTCTTCTCTCTGTCTCTCTTGCCCTCGATGTCCGGCTGCCAGATGCCCCCTCCTCTCCGACGCCGCGGCGCCGCCTCGCCTCCCCCCCCTGGAGCAGATACAACAGCGCTACTCTTTCTCGACCATGCATCGGTAGGGCAGGTGCCTTCATACCTACCTACCTACCCACAGAGCAGACTGAGGACTCAATAAAAGACCCCCACTCTCCCACGATTCAAAGAGGGCTCTTGCGCCCGTTTCCCCAGAGCAAACATCCCCAGTTTCCCCAGAGTCCCATCCATTCACCTGCACATCTGGAGAA
>NW_003315034.1:262104-265084 GCF_000150825.1 Verticillium alfalfae VaMs.102
CCGCGCGTGCGCCTCTCGACTTCGGGTATCACCACTCTGCCGTGTAACGGAACGCCTGCTCCTTGACGCCGGGAGCCACGTTTTCCTACGACCTGCGCCACGCAACCACCGGCACACGTCACTGTGCTCGTCCTTGCTTAGGCACCCGTGCATGCTGATCGACACGGCGCTGACCATGACCACAATACTCCCTGCGCACCTACCCGATATCAAGGCACCCATGCCCGTTTCTCCCGCCAGTTCGACGACCATGGCGCCCGGTCACGAACGGCGAGCCAGCCCTGGTCGTCCCGTCAAGGAAGAGGAGCAGGAGCGTGGCAGGCGACGTCAGCGCTCTGAAGAGCAAGATGCGCAGGAACAAGATGACGGCGAAGACGGCAAAGCGGGGTCGTCCAACTCGGACGGCGGACCTGCCCGCAAGAGGAGGAGGAGCCGCAAGGGTCTGGACAAGAAGTTTGAATGCCCCCAGGAGGGCTGCGGCAAGAGCTACTCTAGAGCGGAGCATCTGTGAGTGGCACAGGACAACCAGCATCAGAACGACGCGGGCGAGAGCTAACTGTGGCATCAGCTACCGTCATCAGTTGAACCATGCGCCAAAGCAGATTTATTCTTGCGACTTTCCTGAATGCAATCGAACCTTTGTCCGACTCGACTTGTGTAACCGACACAGGGACCGTCATACCGCCAAGGGGTCCGCACTCAACCGCAAGGACTCCATGATGAGCCATGTGTCCCCCATCACGGATCGTGCTCCTTTTACCGCACCAGGCTCCGCGTCACCCGAAGTGAACCGCCCCGGCTCCGCGTACACCAATGTCCGGCCCGCGCACATGCATTATCCCAAAGAAGCTTCGGGTAGTCCTTTTATGCAGGCCGCACACACGCCGCCGCCGTATGGCATGGGAGGTCCACCAAACGGCATGGACGGCTACATGCACCACGACGGCGCGTACGCTGGTCCGCAAAGCCACCGCAACTCGATCTCATCCGCCCACGGGCATCCGCGGCCCAATGTTCAAACGAGCGGGCCGTACATGTCTCCCGTCTCGAATCAACAGGGCTATCACAATCAGCATCAGGGCACCCCGCAGTCCGCCACGTACGTCAACCAGCAAAATTTCCAGCCCTTCAACCTGCCTCCGTCGGATTTCTCAAGCGGCCACAACAACCTCACGCGAGAGAACAGTCAGCAGTACGCCCCGGCCACCTCGGGTGAGTACGTGGATCACACGTCGCAACAGTCTGGCGAGATGATGTTGCTCGATCAAATGTCCATGCCAGGTACCATGCCTGTCTTTGGCACCGACAGTGTCCTGAGCAAGTCTCCGTTTGTGACGATACCCGAAGATTTTGTCGCCTACCTCTTCAACACGCAGCAAGGTGATGCGTCACCGATTCCTGGCCAGATGGTGGCGCCAGGATACGCTAGCAAGTAAGTCATGGCACAGAGTCCTAGGGTCCGACGGGCCAATATACTAACCGCGGACCAGCTATGGAGACTACCAGAGTCAGTATAGTGTGCCGTACGTGGGCACCGACAGTAATTCTCTTGGCTATTTCCCCAATGGCTCCAACCAGGTTATGGCCGTCACAAATCTTCTCGACACGAATCTGCCCGAGGCCACAATTTCGGAAGAGAAGAGCCAAGAGATCTTTGACATTATACTCACCAGATTTCACGAGAACGACCAAGCACCGGCGTTGCGGCAGCGTGAGAGCATCTTCGAGGGCGATCGCACCGACAACAACCACATGCTGAGCAAGAGGATGATGCAGGCATACATTGGCTCCTACTGGGTGCATTTTAACGAGCAGGTCCCCATCCTGCACAAGCCCACGTTCTCGCCCGACCGGACGCCAAACCCACTGCTGCTGGCCATGATCACGATCGGCGCTGCCTGCCTCGACAAGACGCACGGGCAGCAGGTCACCAAAGCAGGGGCTCAGCTGTCCAACTTTCTGGCGTGGCACCTGCGTTGGGAGATTTTCATGGACGTCAACTTTAGGCCACCGGCCAAGCTCTGGGTGTTCCAAACGCTGCTCCTGCTCGAGCTGTACGAAAAGATGTACTCGACGAGAGAGCTGCACGAGCGGGCGCATATCCATCACGCCACGACCATCACTCTCATGCGGCGCGGCAGGTCGCTCATTGGCAAGTCCACGCTGGACTCGCCGCCGAACCCGCGCGACGACAAGACAAACGGCTCGCGACAGTCGTCGACGTCGGGCATGGCTCACACGGCGGATGACTGGTGGAATCATTGGATCACCAACGAGGCGACGCGTCGTTGTGCGTTCACGGCGTTTGTCATTGACTCGACGCACGCTACCATGTTTGGACACTCGACGGTCATGGTGACGCACGAGATGCGACTTCCGCTGCCGTGCGACGAGTCGCTGTGGAACGCCACGAGCGGCCCGGAGGTCGGGCGCATCGAGTCGAACCTCTTGTCGAACGGCATCAAGCCCGTGTCGTTCCTGGAAGGTCTCAAGCGGACGCTGAGCCACCAGGAGGTCCAGACGAACGCGTTTGGACGGACGATCCTGATGGCGGGTCTGCTCAGTGTCAGCTGGCACATGAACCAGAGGGACCTCCAGGTCAACGTGCTCGGCGGAGGCGTGTCGCAGGCGCTGGGCGGGCGTGACAAGTGGCGCGGGACGCTGACGCGGGCGTTTGACGCGTGGAAGAAGGACTTTGACAAGTCGCTGCAGCGGACGGGGGGCACGGCAGACCCGTACCAGTTCGACTCGGCCCGGAAGAACGAGTCGCACGTTGTGTTTGAGAGCCGGATCGTGCTGCACCACCTCGCGCACATGGCCATGCACGTCGACATTGTCGACTGCCAGATCTTTGCGCGGGCCAAAATGACTGCTGGCCGGGCCATCGGGCCGCAGGACGTTCAACAGCGCGAGCCGACGGATGAAGGACCAGTGTGCGCCGACGGCCAAGGCACGGGACGCGACGTGGTACGCGCTTGCG
>NW_003315034.1:267020-268448 GCF_000150825.1 Verticillium alfalfae VaMs.102
CGGCCGCTTCGACTGGGAGCGCCTCGAGGCCGTCAAGGTCGTTCTCGGCGCCAACATGCGCCCAGGCCCGGCCGGCGGCGGCATCTGGGGCAGCTGGGACATACCCTTTGCCGGCAGCTGGCCCGGCAGCTGGCTCGGCGGGCCTGGGCGCAAGGCGGCGCCGCCGCCGCCGCTGTCCCTGCCGTCGCCGAGCGCGACCAAGATGCCACGTAGCAGCAGCACCAGCAGCGCCGGGCTCGAGGACCCCTACGGTGTCGGCGGCACGTGGCTGCGCGTCGTCTGCTTCATCGACTACAATGACTTTTTCGCCTACAACTTCCCTGCCGAGCCCGAGACGGCACTGGCGCCGGGGGAGCCGCGGGCGCCGCTCGAGGTCGAGGAGGCGACGCGCCTCATCATTGTCAAGATTCGCGTCGTCGGCATCGAGCCGCCGGGCGAGGCCGACGGACAGGCGCTGCCGGTTGTGCGGTTTGAGGGCACGTCGAGGGCGGTGGACGACTCGTGGGATGACAATGCCGACTCGGACATCCGAGGTGCGTGTTCTTTCTGTCCCGTGTACCCATGACTGTTTCCTCCTCCCCGACCCACCCCCCTAATGCTGATCAGTCAAAGGCACGGTCCGTCTGACGCGCGAGGGCGAGGTCCGCTGGACGTCGTTCAGCGTCTTCAACGGCCACGAGCGGTGGCGCAGCGAGAGCGTGCAGGTGGGCGGCGTGCGGGCGGCGGGCGGCGTCGTGGGCCACTGGTTCGACGCCAACTATGACGAGCACGGGCCCGTGGGACCGACGGCGTTTTGGAAGATGGCCGACCCGCGCATCGACGCCGACGGGCAGGAAGAGACGACGATCCTCGCCGAGGACTTTATCGGGCTCGTCGACGGGTTTCTCGGCGACAGCGACTCGGAGTGGGATGAGGACTATGTCGTCGGCGAGTGGGGCGAGGACGACGACGACGAGGACGAGGACGACGACGAGGGCGAGGAAGCCGACGAGGCGGACGATGCCGAGGTCGAGGAGGAGGTGGGCTTTCTCTTACAGCCCATGGATCTCCTGTCTGGCACGACGCCGGGCGCGGCAGAGCAGCAGCAGCAGCAGGAGGAGGAGGAGGGGGTTGGTGACCCTGACGAGTTTGCGCGGCCCCATGATTCTCACGCGCCCAACGGGCCGAACGGGCATGCATCATGATATATTTTGTGTTCTATAGAGGAGCACGGCTCCCAAGATATGTACAAGGAGTCTGATTGGTCTGACATGAAGACGTGTGGTTCCGATGGACGCCGGGTTGTCTGACATGAAGACGTGTGGCTCTGGCATGAGGACGTGTGGCTCCGAAGACCTGTGGCTCCGAAGACGTGTGGCTCGGATATCGCCGGGCCAGGCTACATCTTGGCGGGCGGCGGGTCCGTGTTGAACTTTTGGTGCTCGGAAT
>NW_003315034.1:271074-273170 GCF_000150825.1 Verticillium alfalfae VaMs.102
CTAGGCCCCCGGGCGCGGGTCCCCGGTCATGGCACGTCGAAGTGAAGGTCAGGTGCGGGTGGGTTGAGGTCATCCAGTCCTGGGCGTGTTAGGTTGGGGGGGTTCGGGCGTGGAGCGGTCAACGTACGGGGTGGCCCTTTGTGTCGGGGAAGCCTGCGATGAGACCCATCCACTCGACGAGGCGCTCCTCGGGCGTGAGCTCCTTTTCGTCGCTCATTGTGTGTGTTTGGATTTTTTTTTTCGTAAAAGAAATCAAACAATAATAATCAAAAAATCGAATGATTGGTTTCTAGAGACGCAATGGAAAAAAGGTGTCGATAGGCCTTGGGCGCGTCTGTCTGTCTCCTATCAGCCTCGGGTATTCGACAGTAAGAAGGAGACGGGTGAGCAGAGTCAAGCTGCACCCGGGGCCCTCGCCCTCGCCAGACAGCCAGCGCGCGTTCTCAGAGACCTTACAGTAGTAGTTTTGCGGTGGATCGACGGAAGGATGGATGGGGCGCGTCGTCAGGTCTGGTGGTACATCTCTCTCTCTTTCTTTCTTTCTTTCTTTCTTTCTTTCTCTCTCTCTCTCTGTGTGTGTCTCTCTCTCTGCATGGATCTGTCTCCGTAGATGATGAGCAGACAAGAGAAGCCGACGTAGCTAACGTGAGGCCCTGAAGCCGCAGCCGAGGCTCACAGGGGGGCCAAGGTCCGTGCTCGAGGTGCTCGAGGTGCTCGGCGTGGGGAAGGACCCCGCAGCGCCCTGTCGTGGTGGGGCCCGGTGCGGCCTTGGGGGTGGGTTTTGGGGCATGGGCCAGGGTCGAGGGAGTACTGTACACTGCATGTACGAGGAAGCACGGGCAGGGTAGGATGGGCATGCATCGCGATGCCTCGGGCGGCGCAAAAGATAGGTCACGCCCGTGCACTCTCCATCCAGGAATTGGAGAGTTGTGTTCAACATATGGACAGTGTATTCAAGACATGGAGAGGGCAGCCCGATGTCTCCCAGCTTCCATGGGGGCATCTCCGTGACGCTCTTCCCGCGCTGCATCCGTGTGATGCGAGGTGGACAGAGACTCTGGACGATGGGGTCTAGCGAAGGGTGTCATTTCTCAAGTCAGTCAAAACCATAGTCCATGCTCGGATCAGGGGGGCTTTCGAGTGCTTTCTAGTAGATGCTTTCTAGTAGATGCTTTCTAGTAGATGCTTTCTAGTAGATGCTTTCTAGTAGATGCTTTCTAGTAGATGCTTTCTAGTAGATGCTTTTTAGTAGATGCTTTCTAGTAGATACTTTCTAGTAGATACTTTCTAGTAGATACTTTCTAGTAGATACTTTCCAGTAGATGCTTTCTAGTAGATACTTTCCAGTAGATGCTTTCCAGTAGATGCTTTCCAGTAGATGCTTTCCAGTAGATGCTTTCCAGTAGAAGCTTTCCAGTAGAAGCTTTCCAGTAAATGCTTTCCAGTAAATGCTTTCCAGCAGATGCTGCCAAGAGAAACAGCCGCCTAAAAGAATAAACGGCTGCCTCAGCCCCGTGCATCTACAATGGCAGGCCTGTATGGCACCCTCACATCCACAGGCCACAGGCCCGTAGGCCCTCACACCATGCTGCTTCATCGGGCAGCAGGCACAAGGCTGTCTGGCCTCGTGCCAGCCGTGCGCGGTGCAGGTTCTACAGATCCGACGGCCACATGCCATCTGGTACCTCCATCAAATGCATGAAGTCCATAAAAAAAGCATCCAAATATATATATATATATATATAATCTAAAAAAAAAAAAAAAAAAAGTCATGCAAAGCCAGGCCCAATGAGGCCGACAGGACGTCACCCAAACGCAGCCTCGCCAATTTGGTGAACACAGACACAGCATGCAGCACCCACACGTGCACCGGAAATTGCCTCGGCAAAATCCTCGACCCACTTTCGGCGGCCCCTTTCCCTGCCAACCCTCATCGCCCAGAAGGGGCAAACCAAACACCCAGCAACAGCATCACCACCTCCCAGCCTCCTCCTGCCGGCATTTCCCGAACGGTTTTTCCCAAGCCAGCTTGCATCCTAGACCCAATGGCCTCCTCCCTAGGTAGGGCAGCAGAAGATAAACCAACGGCCGGCGAA
>NW_003315034.1:275350-279310 GCF_000150825.1 Verticillium alfalfae VaMs.102
TGCCGCATTTCCCGACCGCTTTCCCACGCCAGCTGCATCCTAGACCCAATGCCTCCTCCCTAGGCAGGCAGCGAAGAACAACCAACGCCCGCCGACCGCCTCCCGAACAACCACCTCCCGCCGACCACCTCCCGCCGACCACCTCCCGAACGACCATGGAGTTCATGACGGCCCTCCCGGCCTTCGACGAGCAGAAGCCGTCCCTCTTCGAACTCCTCTCCGAACAGCAGCTCAACGGCCTGCTGCCGCCGACCCTGCGCTACCTCCTGACCGTCGCCACCCAGCGCTACCCCCGCCACCTGCTGCGCGTGCTCAACTCGTTCGACGAGCTCCACGCCCTGCTGATGCTCCTCGTCGAGCGCCACTACCTGCGCACCCGAGGCGGCTCCTTCACCGAGCACTTCTACGGCCTCAAGCGGGAGAAGGCCCTCCACGCCGAGATCCCCCGCGCCAACGCCGCCGCCCCCGCCATCGTCCGCGACGCCCTGCGCCTGCGCACCGCCGACGTCTGGAAGAACCTCGCCGTCATGGTCGCCCTGCCCTATCTCAAGCGCAAGCTCGACGACGCCCACGAGGTCAACGCCCCGCGCGCCCTGCTCGGCGCCGCCTACACCCGCCTGCCCGCGAACCCGACCCCGAAGCAGCGCCTGCTGCACTGCTACCGCTGGTTCCTGCGCACCCTCTACCCCTCCGTCAACGCCGCCTACCAGTTCGCCGTGCTCGCCTTCCACCTCGCCTACCTGTTCGACACGTCCAAATATCACCACCCCTTCCTGTGGATCATCGGCACCCGCGTGCGCCGCATGAACGCCGACGACTACCGCGCCATCGATGCCCTGACTACCACCGCCCAGACCACCGCCCACGGTCGCCCGCCCGGCGTCCGCTCCTTCTTCGCCCCGCGCGAGCTCGCCCCGCGCCTGCTCTCGAGCCTCTCCGTCCTGCTGCCCGCCAGCATCTTCGCCCTCAAGTTCCTCGAGTGGTGGCACGCCTCCGACTTTGCCAAGCAGCTGTCGCGCAAGGCCGGCGACGCCCTCGACCTGCCACCGCCCGTCGTCTCGGGCCTGCCGCCGACGACGACGACGCCCGCCGCGCCAGACGCCACGGCCACGACACCCGCCACGCCAGACGCCACGGCCACGACGACACCCGCCGCGCCAGACACCAAGTCCGCGACACCCACCGCTGCCGAGACGGCCCCCATCGCCACGCCCTCCCTGCTGCCCATCTACACCGTCCCGGCGCCGGCAGACACGAGCCTGTGCCCCGTGTGCGCCGGCGCCATCGTCACGCCGACGGCCTGCCAGACGGGCTTCGTCTACTGCTACTCATGCATCCATCGCTGGCTCGAGGGCGCCCATCCCAAGCAGGAGGCCTTTATGGAAGACAAGCAGGCCAAGTGGGAGAGCGGCGCCGGCCGTTGTGCCGTCACCGGGCGCCGCGTGCTGGGCGGGACCGAGGGGCTGAGGCGCATCATCGTCTAGATGCGTCGGTGCTGGTGCTGTGCACCGGCGTGCATCCGAGGCAATGGTTGGCATCGCATGCCGGTCGGCCGGTCGGCCGGCGAATGGCGTTGCTGGTTTGCCCTGTCTCCCTTGGAAGACCCCCCCTGTTCTTGAGAATTTTCGTCAATGGTCTGTCGTGACCCGTGGTGACCCGTGGTGGCGGGACTCACCTCTGGAATGCCACCCCTCTCCCTGGCATGCGCCTCGTCCCCTCCTTCACGCGTCAAACCTGACGACGGCGGCGGCCCCCCCCCTTCCCCCCGCGCGCCTATTGTGAGCATTGTTCGACCTCAAAATCACTCAACGCGCTCCTGTCTACCACGCGACATATGGGGGGGGGGGAGACGCCCATGCCGGTCGCCTCGGCGCGCCTGGGCACCTGGGCACCTGGTTGGCGACATGCCGGTGGCCTCGCCCAGCCGCCCGACTTGCCTCCAACGTCCATTCCCGCGCTCGACGACGACATTCCAACTTGTGGTCCAGAATAGAACACGACGAGCAACGGCTCGTCGTCGTCTGCTATATCATGGCCGCACTTCATCTCGTTCTTCATTACTCCTCCTCTGTATCATAACAACCATCACCTCACCAACCAAGCCACACACACACTCACACACACATACACACATACAATGGCATACAGTCTATCACACTCCTATTTTGGAGACGCCTTCGTCTCAGATTTCAACTGGTTCAATGGAAATGACCCCTCCCACGGTTTTGTCCGGTGAGTCTAGCTGATTGTTGCTCCATGACCGAACGAACCCTTCCCCCCACTGACCCCTTTTCCCAAGATACCAAAGCGAACCCGACGCTCTGGGTCAGGGCCTCTACTCGGTCAACCCCATCTCACAAGCCGTCATTCTTGGCGTCGACCACACCAACACATTCGCCGTCGATGAGGGCCGCCCCAGTGTGCGCCTAGAGAGCAAGCAGGCGTACAACCATGGCCTGTTCATCGGTGACTTTGCCCACATGCCGCCTTCCGTCTGCGGTCTGTGGCCGGCGTTCTGGATGTACGGGCCCGACTGGCCCAACAGCGGCGAGATTGACATCATCGAGGGCGCCAACCTGGCCACGAGGAACCTCATGTCGGGACACACCTCCACAGGCTGCACGTTGCCCCCGGCTGCTGGCCAGGTGCTGGGCCAGCCCACGACCACCGACTGTCTCTCGCCCGGCACCAACAACAATGCGGGGTGCGGCTACGCCGCCGACCCCCTGAACCAGGCCAGCTACGGCGACGCCTTCAATGCCGTGGGCGGTGGCGTGTACGCCATGGAGTGGACCGAGGACGACATCAAGATCTGGCACTGGTCGAGACAGAACATCCCCGCCGACATCATCAACAAGCGACCCACGCCCGAGACCTGGGGCCTGCCCTCGGCGCTCTTCGGCGGCGACAGCTGCGACACGGACAAGCACTTCGCGAACATGAGCATCGTCCTCCAGACCAACTTCTGCGGCGACTACGCCGGCGCCGAGTGGCAGAACGGCCAGTGTGGCGATCTCGCGCCGACCTGCGTCGACTACGTGTCCAGCAACCCGCAGGCCTATGCCAACGCCTACTGGGAGGTCAACTACATCGACGTCTTTGAGCTCGCCAGCCTCGGTGCCGGCGCCCCCTCGCTCTCCGTGGAGCCCACGACGACGACCACCGTGGCGACGACGTCGACCATCTTCGTCACCGTCTTCCCCACCGGCCACAACGGCACCGCCGTCACGTCTGCCGTCGTCGCCACGCTTCCCGTGCCCTCCAGCATTCCTGCCGGCGTCTTCCCCCCCGGCGTCCAGCCTTCCGCGTCCGCCCCGTCCCGGGCGCCCGCTGCCGGCCCGAAGAGCCCTGCGACCGACCCCATCGTCCCGGCGCGCGACCCGGCCGCCATCGGCCCCTTTGCCTTCCTCGGCTGCTTCGCCTCGACCAGCAGCTTCCCCACCTTCCAGCTGAAGCAGACGTCGGCCGCCATGACGCCCAAGACCTGCGTCGCCCTCTGCGCCGGCAGTCGCTACGCCGCCGTCCACGACGACGCGTGCCTCTGCGCCACGTCGCTCGACGGCGAGACGCGCGCCATCGCCAACCGCGCCGAGTGCAGCATTCCCTGCCCCGGCGACGCCAGCTCGTTCTGTGCGGCACCCGGCCGACGCGCGGCGCCAAGCGCGCGCTCCCCTCCAACTTCCTCGTCAGCCTCTACGGCACCGTCGGCGGACCGAACGAGGTGCCGGCGCCGGCGCCGGCCATGGGCGAGGGCGGCGTCCACCCCCACGCCAATGCGAACGCGAATGTGAATTCCAACGCGAATGTGAATGCGAACGCCAATGTGAATTCCAACGCGAATGTGAATGCGAACGCCAATGCAAACGCCAACGCAAAGGCAAGCCTCACGACCGCGACCATGACCACCATCACCTACGTGACCGTGTGCCCGACGAACCCGGCGCAACTCATCACGACGGA
>NW_003315034.1:279682-300853 GCF_000150825.1 Verticillium alfalfae VaMs.102
GATTATGTAATGGAGAAGAAGACGAAGAAGAGAGAACGAACAAAAAAAGACAAAAGCGACGGGGACGTGTATGAACAGCGATACCTTGCATAGCAGCGGGTTTGATTTACAGCCGAGGGATTTCATTTGTCGGGCGTTCTGGGCTGGGTTTTTCGTTTGTCAGGGTGGTGGCTTTCTTTTTCGATGATATCATGTCGCATTTACTAGCATGTCGCATTTACTAGCAGTGTATTTGGGAGGGTTTAGGTGCTCATAGACGGGATAATTCACACTTACTACATGCCTCATCCTCTGCCTCATCCTGCTGCCTCATCCTGCTGCCGGTCTCGTGCGTCGAGGACAGTCTTCTGGGCCATCACTCTTCCGTACATACTACGATACCTGCCTGCGTAAAGAGCTTAATAGATAGACCGTTGGGTGATGAACATTTCACGGCGCCACATCACCCACCTATCTAGAAACAATTCGCTGCGGCCGAGGATTCGGGGTAGAGCACGTCCACCACGACGGCATCTTTCCGTCCAACATCGTGATCCACTGAGCGTATGTATTGCCATCCCTTGGATGTCGAAGCGAAACCTCAGTACCTCATGTGATCAACAGTCCAGTGGCAGAGAATCGATGTCGCCGGCGGAAATAGAGGACACAACGAACAGTACATATTACTGACCGCCGCCTGCTTGAATAGCGCTCATGTGGACCTTGACAGGTACTCATTCAGTACATGGTTGTAGCGGGTAGATCTGATAAAAACCCAAGTGCCGTACAGGCATATATGTCCAGGTTAATCCGTCACCAAAGGGCCATGAAGGCGTGGGGATGGGGCCGGCCGACACAGCAACCGGGCCGTCGGTGCCAGCTGGCAGACACAAGAAGTACGGTGCACCATACACGTGAGAACAGCAAGAACCCACACCATCAGGTTGGCATTGAATCGAATGGAATACTCATTTGACTTTCAAACCACTTTGCGTGCTCTGATACCTCGTCATCACATAGAACATGCTTTCTTGGTCGAGCGTAGACTCACAGCAACGTCAGCCGATCCAGCTGAGCCCTTGAAGAGGAGGTTGGTCAGGACGCTTCTCTCTGATTCCACATCATTCCACCACCGTCCATCTGCTTCCAGAGGGTTCGTGATAGCTTCATCAGACACCACAAGACTTCTGGAGCATGTTCTCGAATGATCAGTCATTGTCCGCGGCCTACGCAAACATTCGCTCGGGTTTCTTGTCATCAGCCTGCATGATGTTTCCAGATGCTGCAGGAAAGTTCGCAGTTGCCTGGCGACGAAGAATAAAAGGACCTGCTTCAACCCTCAACAGCACATTTCTCTTTTTCTCATCAGCACACAGAACAACAGTCGCCAGCCTCACAAAGCCTACAAAAGCAACCAAGCAATCAACTCGAAGCGCCTCGCCATTCTTCAGTCTCGCAACCTCAACCTCATCACGCCTGCAAACCACCATCACAAAAGACCACACACACAAGACAGCAAAATGGCCTTCTTCCCCCGCAACTTTTACAACACGGGCTCTGGCTCGGAGACCAGCTTCACCCCCCTCTTCCGCCTTCTCGATGACTTTGACACATACTCGCGCCAGGGTCAGTGTCAGCAGCGCGGCACCATCGCCTTCCAACCCAAGTTTGACGTCCGCGAGGTCGATGACGCCTACGAGCTCCACGGCGAGCTGGCCGGCCTAAACAAGAAGGATGTTTCCATCGAGTTCACGGACCCTCACACCCTCCACATTCGCGGCCGCGTCCAGCGCTCCTACACGGCCGGCACTCCTCCCAGGGGCCTTCTTGAGGATGCCGCCGCGAGCGGTACCGGAACCGAGGGCAGCGACAAGCCTGAGCAGCCCGCCTCCGGACGCTCCTCGCCCAAGTTCCACAGGCCCACGGTCGAGGACGAGACCGACGATGCTGACTCGACTGCCGCACCCACCCCCGCCTCGACCGTCGCCGAGGTCAGCAAGCCCGCTGCCGAGGAGGCCTCGACCCCCAAGGCCCGCGGCCCCCGCGACACCGCCAAGTACTGGGTCACCGAGCGCAGCATCGGCGAGTTCAGCCGTACCTTCAACTTCCCCGGCCAGATCCTCCAGGATGCCGTCACCGCCAGTCTCACTGATGGCATTCTCACCATTCGCGTGCCCAAGGCGCCGAAGCACGAGGCTCGCCGCATCAACATCAACTAAGCGGCTTTCTAGCCGCGAATTTCATTTCATACTTCCTTCCAGTACCAATATCATGAGCAACTTTGAACGCTGGAAGAGAGAGAACTGAATGGATGGAATAGGAAGCATTGCCCGGCGTTGCGGTTACACATGGTCGATTTTTGGGGGTGGAATATTCCCACTTCATCTTCTTTGGTTCATGGAGGCGTCTGGTTTTCTTAGTAGCTTAGCAAGTAATACGAGCCGATCACTCACTGAAACAACTCGTCCTTTCCCCGCCTCTCAAATGTGATTCTCATGAGCTCATCCGCAAGCCGTGAACGTAAACAAGTAACCCCTGAGAGGAGAGGTTCCATTAATCAGCAGGCTGGCGTGGCAAAATGTGGACAGAGACACGTGACTTGGCGTCGTCTGCCTGATCCGAGCCCCACCTCTCAACGCGTCGGGTATCTTCGCTCACGTCAACACCCCGCGCGGCACTTCTTCTGTCCCTCACACCCTTTTACAAGTGCTGTTCCCATCCCAACTGCACTTCGTGAAGGGCTGGTGTACCGAGCCCAGGTCCCAAACCCAGGATGACGCAAGTCGACGACTACAACGAGAATAACAATGGTGAGGGCGAGATGGATGACGGCGGCATGACTGGCCCCGGCGCCCCCACGCCACTGTCAGCTCTGGAGGTGAGAGACGTGTGATACCGCGAAGCTGCCGACAGTTCTAATGAAATCGGAAAACGCAGGGCGTCGCAGGATTGACGAAGCGCGACATCCAACTGATTGTCGACGGAGGCTTCAACACCATTGAATCCGTCGCTTACACCCCTCAACGCACTCTTGAGCAAATCAAGGGCATCTCGGAACAGAAGGCCGCCAAGATTCTTGCCGAAGGTAAGCCGCGTCGTTCTCTCTCGTTTTCCCTGCATGGCGTGCGTGTCTAACGAGACGAATTGGTGAAACAGCCTCCAAGCTCGTGCCCATGGGCTTTACCACAGCGACCGAGATGCACCAACGCCGCAGTGAGCTCATCTCGATCAGTACGGGTTCGAAGCAGCTTGACACGTTGCTTGCCGGGGGCATAGAAACCGGCTCCATCACGGAGCTCTTCGGCGAGTTCCGCACGGGAAAGAGTCAAATCTGCCACACGCTGGCCGTCACATGCCAGCTGCCCTTCGACATGGGAGGCGGTGAAGGCAAATGCCTTTACATCGACACAGAGGGCACCTTCCGCCCTGTGAGGCTGTTGGCCGTCGCGAATCGCTTTGGTCTCTCCGGCGAGGAGGTCCTGGACAATGTCGCCTATGCGCGCGCCTACAACTCTGACCACCAGCTTCAGCTTCTTCAGCAGGCGTCTGCGATGATGTGCGAAACGAGGTTCTCGCTCCTCATCGTGGACAGCGCGACCGCGTTGTATCGAACAGACTTTGTCGGCCGCGGAGAGCTGTCGTCGCGGCAAACGCACCTGGCCAAGTTTTTGCGTACTTTGCAGAGGCTTGCGGATGAGTTTGGTATTGCGGTCGTCATCACGAACCAAGTTGTGGCGCAGGTGGACGGCGGCCCGAGTGCCATGTTCAACCCTGATCCCAAGAAACCTATCGGAGGCAATATCATTGCTCACGCCAGCACAACGAGAATCAGTTTGAAAAAGGGAAGAGGCGAAACTCGTATCGCCAAGATCTACGACAGTCCATGCCTTCCTGAGAGTGATTGCTTGTTCGCCATCAACGAAGACGGCATTGGTGATCCCAGCCCGAAGGATCTCGAGAAGGATAAATGAGGAGGGTCCAATAATGTTCATGAGTTCGCGATGAGGTCTCAACGACCCGGGTGATGGAGAAGGCCGGCGTTTGGGGGCTTGTAGAATTACGTAGCATGGCATGGCATGACGAGACCGGACGGGGCAATGCTTTTCACGGGGCGATGTATCGATAACTTGATTGATGAAACCTGACCAATGATCCCTTCGTCTCCTTGCAAGAGTGAGGCCCCGAACAGATGAATCTTTTCGTCACATTCACGATTATTCCTGCGCCTGGGCTGCGTCACCGATACAGTGCGAATATCACGGTTGATTCGAATCAAACTGTCGTCAAGCTCGTTACCGAACCGGGACTAGTGCGTCGCGCTTTCTCTGCAGGCTCGGTGCTCAACCTCGAACTTTCAACACCAACGCGCAGTGCAGCTGGATCCATTCGTTGCATGCGCCCGCTCCTGCCCACGCAACACCACTGTCCCTCATCTTCGACTAGAGGTCGATGACCGGCGGAGGCAGGATGGACACCAAAAACACCCAGTACCTTTACAAGGAGATTCGCCTGAACCTCGAGCCCTCGTCTAACATCTCCGTTGTCAACATCAAAGTGCCTCCGCCCTCTGGTACCAGCCGAAAGCTTCCAAACACCGACAAGTCGGGCACCGACGACGAAAATGCATTTCGATCGAAGAACCTAGCGAGCGCATCATCCATATTTCACCGCAAATACCACACGACCCCAAGCAGCTTTCTGTGGAGGGTGCTGGAGGATGGGACGGTGCTGAGCATACGGGCAACGGATGTCGCCAAGAATGAGAAGGATGCCGATGCACCATTGATCCTCAACTTCCGCTTCGCAGCACCAATCCAGCCCTCTTGCATTGCGTTTGCCGATCCCAGGGAACATGATGCGCTGTGTATGTTCGTTCTCGACGACGCGAACGTCCTCTATTCCTTCACCCTTCGACCCGACTACTTCAGAAAGCGATCCGCCATCGAGGCTGGGCCTGCCGAGGCCTGCAGAGTCTACGTTCCTTCCGTCTTCAGCTTCAAGCACCCCCATCGAATGATTGCGGCGACCGCCGACCAGGTCGTTGTTGCGCTTCATGACGGAGGCCTCGTAAGACTTGACCGGAACAAGGCCAACAACTGTAAGATTTATTTCCCCCCTCCAGCTTTCAGCTGCCTTGCCTACCCACACTACGCCGCTAATTTTCCGCAGCTGTCGGACACCCGTGGAAGGAAACGATCTACAACTCACAAAGCTGGACGCAAGGCCTGCGCAGCTTGATCCCCTTTCAAGGAAAGTCTCCGATATGGCATGGCAAGATCAACATGGATTTAAGCGCTGCCACGTCGCTGCAAGTCACCGATCTGGGCATTGAGGGCGCCTCGTTTCTCTTCACAGTCTGTCTTGACCACCGAATGCGAATCTGGAATCTATACACCGGCCAGATCCTGTTCACAGGAGATATTCTCAATGCCGAACGGAATCCACAGGAGGTGGGCAAATGGACTGTGGACCCAACGCAGTTTAACCTTCTGCAAATTGTTGGCCACAGTGTTGGCGTCAGGACCTGTGCGACCTACTCTCCGATCGGACAAGGAGAGTTCAAGCTCTGGACTGTAAGAGCACATGATGCCGAGACCATCTATGTCGAGGATAGCTTCCCCGATGTTCATCTCGTGCCTTCCGCGCCATCCCTGTCCGATGTTTGGACTCTCGCAGACTTTAACATGCTTGGAGACTCTGACGGCGGCATCCAACTCTGGGCCTTGTGGAAAAACAACATGACCTATCGGGTCCAGGGGCTGGATCTCGATCAGGATCACGTTGACGAATGCTGGCAAAATAACTGGACCTCGGTCTTCATCGACACCACGAGCGAACCTGCGCCGGCGTCTGGGCCATGTGACCCGACAGACGTGACCGATAAGTGGCTCAACCTGATTCTGTCGCCTGGCAAATTCACTCGCAACACACTCGAGACCGCACTCTCCATCTACGAGCGGGGACTCGGCGCGGCGAAAGAAGGAGGTTCTCGGTCCCAGAGGGGCTTGGCCGAGTCGGTTTGCTCAGTCATAGCCTCGACAGCAGCCCTTGACAGGAAGTCGTCCGGAGGCATGGACTACGAGCAGTTCCGGGCAAGCAGTGAGATTCAGTGGCGGAGATTCCACAGACTTCTACTCGAGCTCGACAAGCAGCGGGGAGAGGCTGTCTCGCTTTCCGTCGACCCTCGCAGCGGCCTTGCTTGGGTTGTTTGCGCCGACAGCCTCTCTGCTATCAGGGAGTGCAGCAGCCTGGAGCGACTGTGCCACAACTTCTCGCAGCCTGACGAGGGCTCCGAAGACGTTGCGAAGCTCATCTCAACCGGTCTCGGCTTCCTCGACGCCTTCCCGGACAGCATGGTGCAGGTCTGCACCGCTGCGCTGCGCCCTGAGGTCTTCGAAGAGACAACCCGAACGGATTACGAACGCCTGCAGCACGTGTGGGACACGACAGGCTTCTGGCGAAGCGTAAGTGAGGATGACTGCTCGCAAGTCATTGATAGCTTTGGTCAGCAGTTTGCCTTGGTCTCAGAAAGTCTGTACACCGAGGTCTTTGAGCTGCTCTCAAGTGGCAACGACACCAGGCACCACAACGTTCAGCACCCTCTCACCGACTTTGGCAGGGGGCTTGTTGTCAAAGCAGTCCAGGAAACTGTCGAATTGCAATGGAGGATCTGCCTGAGTCAGTTGTTGCTCCTCGTCCACATGGAGTTTGACTGGGAACGGGAAGAAGACATGCTTTCGAAGAGGCTCGACGTCGGGTCGGTCTTCCGACAGTACCTCAGTTCTCTTCGGCGGCTAGAACTCATCCGCTGGCTGGCCACGACAGAGGTCACAGTGCCCCTGCAAGCTAAATCGGAGCGCTCAGGATCGTTCTCCGGAGGCTCCCCTACTGTTTCTCGGAAGAAAGAGGAGGACAGCAAGGTGATCACGGCCCTCGAAGGAAACGTCGGCCACCTTCTAGGCTTCCCAAGTGTCGCCGACGAGCCCCTGGCAGGCAGCATCACCGCACTCATTGCCAGTCTATGCGCTGCAGATAGCGATATCGAAGTGTCTCCGAGCCTGATTCAGTGCTCTCTCATCAGAAGAGAGAGGGCAGATCTTGCAGATGGGCTCAGCCCATTCTGTGACCAGACGCCGTTTGCTATATATGTGCAAGGACGTGTTGCACTTGGTCTGAAAGACTACGAATCGGCTGCCTTGAGCTTCCGGCGAGCGACCGTAGGCATGAGTGAGATTATACCCTGCACCAAGAGTCGCTCTGTATTGTTCACTAACCACTCGCTAGGCGTGCGAGACGAATCCCTAGACCGACACAGCAGTGGCCTCCTGGACGATGCCGAGTGGAATTTGCTTCACAAGGGTCCTGCGAAGTACTACTGCCATATCGTGTCTCTGTTTGACAGGGTCAAGGCATACTCGTTTGTGCTAGAATTCGCCGGCTTAGCCTTGCAATTTGCCCGCTCTAGCGAGGACTCTGAGACTGTTCAGCGCGAAATGCTGAACCGACAGTTTGTGGCAGCCACGACGACGTCCCGTTTCGATGTTGCCCACTCTAGCCTCCTCGCCATGGAGGACAAGGCGATGCGACACAATAGCCTGTCGCGGCTTGTCGAAAAAATGTGCACGAGCCACTACAACGAAGAACTCACGTCGCTCCCCTTCCCCGGCCTTCATGACCAGATCGACGAGATTCTGGCCTCAAAATGCAAGGCGACGATGGAGGTCACCGCCGGCGTCCCTTACCATCAGATTCTCTACTCTTGGCGGATCAGCCACAATGACTACCGCGGCGCGGCGTCGGTCCTGATGGACCGCATCCAGAAACTGAAGCATGCAGGCGAGGGCGACAAATACCACGGAGAGGATGTCCTGGATACGCCGGTCACCAAGCAGTACCTGCTGCTCATCAACGCTCTCAGCTGCGTCGACGCCAAGCAGGCGTGGATCTTCTCGGAGGAGCTGCCGCCGCAGAACAGCCGGGACACGAGCGGCTTCCAGGCGAAGCGCAAGGTCGTGACATTGGCAGACTTGCGCAAGCAATACCAGGACGAACTCGACAGGATCGCGGCCATTCAAAACAACCAGTTCGGGTTTGAGGCGGGCGACGAGGTCATGGATATTTTGTAAGGGACGGAACACCCAGCAGAAGGGCGCGGGACACAGAGGGCGCGGGCCTTGTACAAGTAGGCAGAGAGAGGGCAGGTGAACACGTTTCCAGGTGGAGAGATAGATACCTCACGAACTGCATGAAATGGGAACGCGCGCGGTTTGGTTGTAAAAGTATCGTTTTGCCCCCCGTGTGTCCGTGAGACGGGGTGCTAGAGCACAGTCATGATTGCCAACGCCGTGCCCCTATGCTGAGAAAATTATCAATGATAACCATTATGTACATTTGTCCTCCCCCTTCACAAAGCTTGCCCCTGTCCAGCCCCGCTCCTTCGTCTCTGGCCGAAGCGGCCGTAGCCGGTCATGCCGGCGGTCCTGGCATGATCTTGCTGCTGTTGTCCGGAGCCGAAGCTGTGATCTGTGACTGCGCGGGCGCGATAGCGTCGGGCGCCTGGCGGTACAGGATAATCTCGGACTGCTTGAAGTATCGTCGCGCATCTGAGAACAAGTTAGTACGGGAGGAATGCAGACCCATCATATCATGTGGTGCAGGCCTACCCTCATCGATCAACACTAGGCTGAGGTAATATCTTGTGGAGAACTTCTTGTTGACGTCTCGGAAGGTAGGCGTCAGGTCGAAGCCGCCGAGGAACAAACGGATCGGGATGGTCTCTCCTCGGGATGGCGAGCCGTCCATGATCTAGTCGTCCAAGCATGTCAGTAAGGCCTCACATCCCGCCCACCGCGTCTCATTTCTGGCAAGCGCAGGTCTCAGAACCGAACTCACCTCGAAGCGAACCAGCGTCTCGCTCTCGTTGTATTGGTTGGGCGCAGCGCCCGTCGTCTCCCGTCGGATGATGGACAGCTCCATGTGCTTGATCTTCAGCCTGACGAGAAGGAAGTATATCCTCCCAACAATGACGTCTTTGAGATGATACTTGCTCTTTGAGTACTCAAACTCAATGTGCAAGCAGTCTTCGATGCCAACGTCCATCTTGATGGAAGAGTTCATCTCGGGGGGGATGCGGTAGCTGTAGACCCAAATGTCCTTCTCTCGGATGACATCGGCCATGCGGCGCGAGACGGTGACGCGTGTGAAGTAGCGCAGCTTGACGTTGATGCCGTTGTACGACTCGTACTGCTTCTCAACATTCTTGAAGTTGAAGTCGAAGGTCTGCGGGTGCTGCAGCTCGCCAGGGGCGGCGAGCTCCTGGACGAGCGAGAGGAATTCGTAGTGATTGCCGCGGTCGAAGAACATCTCTGTGAAGGGGTGCGACGGGTCCTGTCAGTGTGTGCATCCCCGTATGCCCGCTTGGGAAGCGAGCTGTGCTCTCCAGCTCTCTAGCGCATGACGCGGAGAAGGGGGGTCGCTCACCTATGGTTCCGATGAATTGGACCTTGATGCCCGTGTGTTCCAATCGCTTGCCATCCTTTGGCCTGATCGTGACGGCGCCCTTGACAGACTCCCCATCCATGTACAACGGGGCCTTCTCGCGGCGGTTCTTGTCGAGCTTCACATCGACCATGGAGCGGTCGTCGGCATCCTCGAGCACAATGTCGATGTCGACGGGGGTTGCGAAGAAGTAGGCCATGTTGACGGAGCCCAATTGCAGCGTACCGCGGATTGGCGAGGCTTCGTCGTGGAGATACTGAGGTTGTGATGTTGGAGTGGGTTGGCGTTCGTTGGGGGGTGTGACGGAGCAAGCGGGAGGCTGACGTATCGGATGCCAGGCTGCACTATTGCACTATCACGGTCGCAGGTACCGCCCCATGGTCGTCGGTCGTAAACCTGGCGGGAGCTGCGACCGAGCTGGGACGAGAGCTCTCGGTTTGCGCTAGCGTCTCATTGGCTCTTCTTGCCCATGAACTTCACGTGATCGCAATCATGTGGCGGTGTGGCTAGGGAGGCTTCGAATGACCCCGCCGCCCCGCCCGTGCGTTTATGGTCGCACGGGCCAGCTATGGCGAAAAAAGTTCCTCACGTGCAAGAAGCCCTAGAGCTTTTTTCCCACCCACCGACGAAAGCCAGGACGAGATACCAGTTCCAGTGTCCCGAGTTGAAAGTAGCCAGCCTCACGACAACCTCGAACCGCCGACGACTTTTCGCCCAACAATCCCCCCCCACCACCGTCAAGATGAAGTACATTCACTCTGTCGAGTCCGTCGAGATCCCTGAGGGAGGTATGTGACGACACCAAATACCTCTCCTTCTTTGAAAAGAAGGAAGGAAATTCCGGCACGACCGTCATGGAAAGAACCGACAACCTGTCGATCGAATACTTGGAAGAAGAAGACTTCTCGACTTTTTTCTCGGAAAGGTCGATATGGGAATACGTTCAGACTGTGGATGAGCTCGCAAGGAGCAGAAGTGGCAGGCTGAATGCATGCTGACTTGGATTCTCCAACAGTCAAGGTTCACATCAAGTCTCGCAATGTCACCGTCGAGGGCCCCCGTGGTAAGTAACAATATTTTTCTTTCTCTATGTATCTCCACTCATCACCGTCGACCGAGTCGTCCCTTCTGTTGCCGATGCGATGTTGCGACCGTCGACGATTCGAAGACAGGTTCATGGCGGCCATGGCTAACTCGTCGCCTCCTCCCTCCAGGCAAGCTTGTGAAGGACCTCAGCCACCTGGCTGTCAACTTCTCCCAGCCCAAGAAGGATCTCATCAACATTGAGATCCACCACGGCTCCAGGAAGAACGTCGCCACCCTCCGCACCGTCCGCTCCCTGATCAACAACCTGATCATCGGTGTCACCAAGGGCTTCAAGTACAAGATGCGTTACGTCTACGCCCATTTCCCCATCAACGTCAACCTCGACAAGAACTCCGAGACTGGCCTGTGGGAGGTTGAGATTCGCAACTTCATCGGCGAGAAGATCGTCCGCAAGGTCGTCATGCACGAGGGTGTCGATGTCGAGATCTCCAAGGCCCAGAAGGACGAGCTTGTCCTCCTCGGCAACAGCCTCGAGAACGTCTCCCAGAGCGCCGCCGACATCCAGCAGATCTGCAGGGTGCGCAACAAGGATATCCGAAAGGTGAGCTCCCTCCCGTCCTGCATCTCATGCACTGTCCCTCCATTGTCGAGTCATCAAAACACTAACGCGCAACAGTTCCTTGACGGTCTCTACGTCTCCGAGAAGGGCCACGTTGTCGAGGCCGAGTAAAGGGTCGGCGCAGTGTCTCTCGGGTTTCTTTGCATTCTGGGTCTTGATACAGGAGTGGCAGGGTTTTTTTCTTCGCATGGCACATTTGTAGCAAAGGGGCTACAGGCGTATACCAAAAAGCAAGACACGACCATCCTCTGGGCGAATTCACATCTCAGCGACCCAGATTGCCACACTCCTGTCCAGGATGAATGAAATGCTATGTGAAGCGGCGATTAAAAAAAGTGACGATAATGAATGCTTGTTTTTCTGCTCTGATTGTATGATGAGAAAAATGTGAAGTACTCCGCAGCTAGTCAACGAATGTGACAAGCTGTATTTGGATTTTTCTTTCCGGGGACAAACAACCCTTTAGCGCCAGTGATGAAAGAAAGGAAAAATAATCACACTCGGCAAACTACGCCAGATCACTTCCACTAACGGCAGAGTCAGGCATTACAAAACACTTGATATCGGATAGTCGTTGGGCATTAAAGGGCAAATATCGCCCTCGTCGTCTATTCGCAAATGAACATCCGCAGTCATACAAGAATTGCTATGCAAAAGGGGGAAGGCACTTGAGCTATGCCAAGCCACTTCTCTCTCGCCTCAGACTTGCTTCCTTTCTCATATCGTCCTATCATCTTGCGATGCTTCGTTTCACATATCCATCTCATTCGTGCTCTTGAAACTCTTTCCCTCTCATGCCTCATGCTGATGTCCCCCTGAACGCCGCTTTGCAAAAGAAAATCGAAATACCACACTATGTACTGTCCACCGTCAAGAGGCAGACATTCTCATCAGCCATCGTCGAATGATGGCTTCCGCCCATCTACCGCCGTGAGTAGCGCGATTCAGCGCGCGGTTCAGTCCGCCTCGTGCGGTTCGTCCGGCCGGCAGAGCTGCCACCTAGGTACGACGTCAGGTCTGACTGGTCATCGTCATAACGACGCGACCCAGACGGCGCCGCCGCAGGGGGCATCCGAGAGGACGCCCTCCGCGAGCCGGCGGGCGGCATGGGTGCGCGCGACCGCGAAGACTCACTGTCCGTGTACGAGTAGTACGAGTCCGTGTAGCGCGAGCGCGCCTTGCGCTCGGGCTTCTTATCCTTGCGTAGGTTGAGTAGCGCCAACAGGGTGGCGGCGCCGGCACCAAGGCCGAGCCACTTCGCACCGCTCGAGCGGTCCTTCTCGGGGTCGCGGCGGGCAGAGGCCGAGGCGGGGCGACCTCCAAACCATCCGGTGTGGCGGTCACGGCGGGAGTGTGTAGAGGGCATCCGGCTGCCACCTCGGTAATGCTCCTCGTAAACTTCGGTGCGCTCACGGCGACGGTCGTCCTTCTTCTTCTTGCCGCCGCAGAGCAGGGCCCAGAGGCCACGGGCAATGCAACAGAAGCAGATGAGGATGAGGAGGGCGATACCAGCAAGGGTGCCGATGACGATGCCTGCAATGGCGCCAGCAGAGAGACCGCCGCCGCCAGTGCCACCATCTTCACCATTGTCACCCTCATTAGGGATGGCGGTGCCGGTGCCGACAACGCCGGTCGAGGTAGCGGAGCCTGCCGAGTTGGTGAAGGTTGTGCTTGTCACACGGTAGGGAGCGGAATAGCGGGTCGTGATGGTCTGGCCGTTGCCATCGGTAACTGTGGTAGTGATGATGCCGCCGCCAAATCCAGGTCGCTGCTCGCACTGGCTCTTTTCTTCGCTCGCGCACTGCTGCCACGCCGCGCAGCAAATGCTGCCGCATGACGTCTCACCCTCAACTTGGGGCACGCAGACACCGGAGCCGCCGACGCCCCCTCCGTGTTCAACAGTAGGGGCAGCAGGGAAAGGGGTCGTGACCGTGCTCGTGAAGGTGTTGGTCTCAGTCCACGTGGTTGTGTAAATGCCGTAGTTGCCACCAGCGCCGCCAGAGCAACCTGCAATGTTTGCACTGGTAAAGCACACTTCGCCAGAACCACAGCAATATTGCCCGTCACTGCCGCAGCGCTGGACGCAGTCGCGAGGCATGATGAAGCGGAAGCCAGCATCGTAGTTGTTGTTGTTGTTGTTTTGCAGCGGATAAGGGTGAGCAGCCACTCGTGACGGTGCCGACAAGAAGGCGAGGGTGGCAAGCAGCATGGCGGGTGGTGCCGCCAGAGCGGCCTGTGTGCACCGCATGATGGAGGGTAGGAGCTCAGAAATTGGCGATCAAAACCATGGAATGCGGGTGGTGGGCCAAACTCGCGTGGGTGTGGGCGTCTGCGTGGGCTTTTTTGACAAGTAAGACTGATTGCCGACGGGAAGACTGGAATGTGGATGTTGGTCCTATCCTTCTTTGACTTTGGCGTTTGGCAATGCGACAACCTTACTCTTGTTGGCAGTTGTGGCCGTCGGTCGATGCTGTAAGCGGCCGCAGTACGATGTCAGTGAGGGTTGTGTTGCCAGAAGTTGGGCTTGGCTTTCGGGTATGAGCAGGATCTTGGTGAGAAGAGCGTAAGGTAAAGGAGGAAAAGTCTTGGAGTAAATGGGTTTAAGAGAATTGAGTATAGGTGCAGGCAGAAGGGGTGGTAAATGGGTTGTGTTGATTCCCAGCCTCCTCCTTTGGTGGTTTCGCACGCCAGCCTCTCGCTTTTCTGGTGATGGGTGGCGGACGGAAAGCCGGGGACTCACTCACCACACGTTTTCAGGTACGAGATGTTCTGCCGCAACTAGACAGGGATCTGGGATCTGGAATCTGGAATCTGGGCTCTGGAAGGGATTTCAAAATCAGCGGATGAAGATCCTGTTCCTGGATTTACCGGGGGCACTCAGATTTTTGCAGTTGCGTTTGTTCTTGCCTGGAGAAGAGCAATAGCTTGGGGAGGTCCCTTCCTCTGATGAGTGACGAGTGACGAGTGACAAGCAACAGACAGGCGAGTCGCACGGGTGCGGGGGAGGAGCAACGGGGTGCTGACGCGAAGCGATGCGCTGGCGACCACTTAAGAGCTTGCAGACTTAGCTCTTCCAGGGGGTCCGGTCGTTCACTGGGCGACTATCGCGCCCACCACGCTTCATCTGATCCTTATCACGGCCCAAAGCTCCCAGAACCACTAACCCGGTTCCCATCTATTCCAATTGTTGCTACAGCTCCTCAGGTAGAGAGTCCCAAGGAAAAGAGGTAGATAGGCAGGTAGCATGACTCCCGTCTTGTCCGACACCTAGTCGGCGCCATCCCGAGCACTTCTGCCATTGTGACGGAAACCCCTCACGAACCAAAGGCATCGCATGATGAGAGGGACCAGCTGCACCTCAAGGCTCTTATTGACCAGTCATCATGTCCGTTGGGCACCAGGCCCAGTTTCTGATGGCTGACGTCGATGCAGCTAAGGTTTCTCGGTCCTCGTAAACGCAAGACAGCACGGGTCGGTAGAGTGTTCCGTGGCTGGTGCCCTGCTGCCCTGCTTGCTGCCCTGCAGGAGAAGGTCTCGGCGAATGCCACAGAAGCAAAGTCGGCGGCGTCGATCACCGACCGCCGTTGCCTGCCTTTCGCATGGCTGGCCCACTGACTAAGCCGTTGTGTTGCAAGCTTCTGCCACAAGCTGACTTGAAGCTCGTCCCAGATACATGACAACAGCGTCATCCATGCGACGGGGCGTTGAGCACATGCGACACCCCACAACATCTGGGAATGACGTTCTCTTGTAATCGCAAGTCCCGATTCAACAATGACTTTTATAGCCTCCAGAAAATTTCATGAGGCGGTGCAAAGTTGGCGTCTGCATTCTGAGTGTTGACAATTATGTGGCCACAAATCGCAGATCGTGTGGGCACAACCTTTGTCTGTGTTACCCAAGGAAGCTTTCAGAATACTATTTCAAACTGGCCAGGTTCTCGCGTTAGCACAGGCAGGATTACGCTATCAACCGAGCCGTTTGACTTTGTCTTCCTTGGTATGGCCAGCATCGAACACGGTTCATGCCATCGGTTTGTCGACAATACTCGTGACTGCCCTTCAGTCTATGCATGACGTTTTCTTCAGAAGCGGACTTTGTGGGGTCCAGAGTCCCGGCACGGCCAGAATTGGAATATGGAAAGAGAAAAAAAAAAGAGAGTTCCAAAGCGCTGCCGTGTATTTTGGGAACAAAGCGCGGGAGCGAATGATGACCCCAAAGCAAACAACTCGAGTTGAAGCATACACTGTGAGGTTCGATATGAGCCCCCTTCCAGACTTGCGTGATGAAGCCTTATACCTTCACTCGCTATCATGAAAACGGACTTCAGTTTTCAAGGCTGAGTTGTCTCGGAGCGAATTGTGCCTTCATTGGTGACTTTATGGATCCTTGACACTATCGAGCTTCTTCCAACATTCTTTTGCCATCCTGAGATCGCTCGAAACCACAACTGCTATCAAGACCCAAATGGGCCCGTGCACCAAAAGCCGATGTGGCTGACGAATGACAGCCACAATCCAAGCTTCTGAGGCGCATTCGTCGACCTGCCTTGATTGCCCGCCTTGCTGCTAGTGCTAGCACTGGTGCTGCGTGCTACACTGCAGCTCTAGCCATCGACGTCAACCTCCCCCCATCCAATTTGGGCCTCATCACGACACCTAGCCACCGGCATCTCCAACGCGGCCCGACCTCGAACGTCGATTGACTTAGCTCGGCCCTGCTCAGCTCCTACACCGTGAACCAGGGTCGCACCCTCGACCCTCTACCACCGCCGCCATGTCCCTCGACCCGCCCACCTACCTGGCCTCGCTTCAGAACAACATTCGCCAGCGGCCCATCCCCTGGGATGGCGCTGTTAGGGCCGGCACCATCACCGAGGATCATCTCGCCCGAATTCGCGCTGCCGACAAGGCGAAGAAGCCCGAGGCCCGCAAGGAGGTTGTCGAGGCCGATCTCGATGGCTATCGCTTGCTCTTCGTCGGCGAGCAGGGCAAGCCCAGCGCCATCGAAAAAGCTGGCAAGAACGCCAACGTCATCCACTACGTCCTCGTCCTGCTGAGCGACCTCCTCCAGAGCGTACCCTCTCTCTCCAAGGCTCTCCTCAAGTCCGGCGACCCCTACAAGAGCTTCCTTCCTCTGCTCGCCAACTCAAACAATACGGAGGATCCGATACCCCTGCTGACGGCCACGGCCCTCACCAAACTCATCGCCTCCTCCCGCGACGAGTCTGCCGCCACCCACCGTGCTCTGCCTCTCCTGTTCACCTATCTGTCCGGTCTCTCCAAGAGCTCTGATGCTGGGCTCCAAGACATCGCCGTTCAAGAGTATTCATCGCTCCTCTATTCGCGCAGCTCTAGGCAACAGTTCTGGGACCAGCGCAGCGAAACCGTCCAGCCCCTGATCGACCTTCTGAGGAGTGCGGCCGGTATTGGCAGCAACGGCAGCTCTTCTGCCAGTCTCTGGAGCGGCAACGCTCCCGCTCGCGACGTTGGATTTGCCGGCTCTTTGGGTGGCGGCGTCGGTTTGCAGTTGCTATACCATGTACTTCTCGTCATGTGGCAGCTGAGTTTTGAGGCCGAAGACATTGGCGATGAGCTGAGCGAGTAAGCAACTTTCTTTCATAGGCATGAGGTAACATGACTGACTGGAGAGCAGCGAGTACGATATTGTTCTTCTCTACACGCACCTCCTCCGCCTGTCGCCCAAGGAGAAGACCACGCGCCTCATCGTGTCGACCCTCCATAACCTGCTCGAGTCGAACCAGAAGACGCTCCTTCCGACCGCGGTCCTCGCGCGCCTGCCTGCGCTTCTCACGAATGTCAGCGGTAGACACATGACGGACCCGGACCTGCTTGAGGACCTCGCTAGCCTCAAGGAACTTCTCGAGGAGTACGCCAAGACCAAGACCAACTTTGACGAGTACGTGGCCGAGGTACAGTCGGGCCACCTGCGCTGGTCGCCGCCGCACCGCAGCCAGGTCTTCTGGGCCGAGAACGCGCGTAAGATCCTCGACCACGACAAGGGTGACATCCCGCGGAGGCTCGCCGAGATCATGAAGACGCCGTGGGACAGCGATAAGCAGGTGCTCGCCATTGCGTGCAACGACGTTGGCGCGCTCGTGCGCGAGGTGCCTGAAAGGCGGTACCAGCTTGAGAAGCTTGGGCTCAAGACGCGCGTCATGGAGCTCATGGGCGAGGCAGACGAGAGCGTGCGATGGGAGAGCCTGCGCGCTTTGGGCGGCTGGCTGAAGTACAGCTTTGACGGCTGAGCGGCAGGTATCCTGGGTGCGCACGAGGGCAGACGTTTTATGACGCGCTGGAGGTGGAGGCTGTTGTAGGATTGTGGAGTCGAGCATTCGTTGTCGTAGGCTTAGACAAGTAGCCTATAGAGCACTGTACTGATTTTGTCTTGAAGCTGTACACGTGAATCTGCCTCTGTTGTTCACCACATGGTGCCGGCAGGACTAGACTGTCACTACTGGTATGGGTTGCCTAGCCACTGTTCCGGTTCCTTCTCAGTATTATCACCTTCCTCAAGCCCAGCCCTTCATAAGCCTCGCAGGCTGCCTTTTCCCCAACAAGGGCCGCTACAGCGTGACGCATGGTGTAGCGACCCTAGAGGTCACCCCAAGCAAATACCCATATCACATGCCTCTACCTGTGAGGGCGCGCAGGCCAGAAGGCGCGTAGAGGGATCACCGGTCCGAGATGGGCTGTCGACCAGGGAGGAATCCCTTTTGTCATTTGTTCGTCAGCAGTCTCAATATTGGGAACTGTAGAAACCATTGGAGCTTCTCTGGAAAAACGCTATTTTGAAGTGCATTTTCTTAAAAATCATGCCAACCAACTCTGCCCAGAGCATGAACCCCCAGGTACCCTAATATAATCAGTGCTTCGAATGCTTCTGGATGACGTCAACCCGAGTGAGCTTGACGGTACACAAATTGAAGCAATTTTGAGCTATGGTTGTCGGTACGTAATATGTGACAACAACAATTGAAGCCGATTGACTCGCGTAGCCTGGAGCTGGAGCCGTGGAGGAGCAAGCTGCCAGGCCCCCAGCAAACCAGAGGCCGTGTGTGAGCTCCGAGGTCGCCCTTTCCCGGATCAGTGACTCGACCGACCGCGGCTTCCATCGGACCCGCAGATAAAGGCCCGCCAACCACCTGGATCCTTCCTGTCTCGACCCGACTTCACATGGCAAGTGACGGAGGCTCGACGTTGCCTCTATCTTACTCACAACTCTTCACCTCTCAATTGCCAGACTCCATCGCTTCCTTTTCACACGCCAATTGACACCTCGATTGACCCCTTCGAGCCGTCAAAATGTCTCGTGTCAGGCTGCTCGCTGTAGCCCGTGCGGCCCGCCCGCTGCTCCTCGCCTCAGCTCCCCGCACTGCAGCCCCCATGGCCATGGCCGCTCGCCCGCGCTTCTACACAGGTCCCGCGCCGCCCTCGCCTGAGGCCCGCCAGGAATGGCGCGCCCAGCTGGCCGCCTCGGCCAAGCAGGACAAGACACCCCTATACGACTTTCACGTCGCCCACGGCGGCAAGATGGTCCTCTTTGGCGGCCACCACATGCCCGTACAGTACGCCGACCTGTCCCTCGCCCAGTCTCACCACTTCACCCGCGAGCACGCCAGTCTCTTCGACGTCAGCCACATGGTCCAGCACCGCTTCACTGGTCCCCAGGCTGCCGCCTTCCTCGAGAAGGTGACGCCTTCGGGCGTGCGTGACATGGAGATTGGCACGAGTAAGCTGAGCACCTTCCTGTGGCCCGGGACGGGTGGCATCGTCGACGACACGATGATCACGCGCACCGAGGAGGAGGAGTACCGCGTCGTCTCCAACGCAGGCACGCGCGAAAAGGTCTTTGAGTACCTGACCGAGCACACGGCCGCCCTGCAGAAGCCCGAAGGCAGCGAGTTCTGGTGGGAGGTGCTCCAGGGCCTCGGCCTCGTGGCGCTGCAGGGTCCTCAGAGCGCCGAGGTTCTGCAGAAGGTCATTGACCCGGCTGAGGGCGTCGACCTGTCGGCAGTGTACTTTGGCCAGACGGTGTGGGCTCGCCTGCGCGCGCAGAACGAGAGCGGCGAGTGGATCGTGCTTCCTGGCAAGGCCATGATCAGCCGCGGTGGGTACACGGGGGAGGACGGCTTCGAGGTCAGCTTCGAGTCGCCCGGAAACGAGGCGACGCGCCTCGCTGAGACGCTGCTCTCGACGGCCGGGCCCGAGACGCTGCGTCTTGCTGGCCTCGGCGCACGCGACAGCCTGCGTCTGGAGGCAGGCATGTGCCTGTACGGTCACGACATCGACGACACGACGACGCCGGTGGAGGCGGCGCTCTCGTGGATCATCCCCAAGGAGCGGCGGCGCGCCGACGCGGGCTTCCACGGCGCCGAGGCGATCGCGCCGCAGCTCGTGGTCAAGAGCAAGGGCGGGCAGGGCGTCGACCGGCGCCGCGTGGGCTTCGTCGTGGCCGGTGCGCCAGCACGCGAGGGCGCCGAGATCTTCACCAAGGAGGGCGAGAAGGTGGGTGTCGTGACGAGCGGGTCGCCGAGCCCGACGCTGGGCAAGAACATTGCCATGGGTTACGTGCGTGACGGCCTGCACAAGGCGGGCACCGAGCTCGATGTTGTCGTGCGCGGCAAGAAGAGGGGCCTGACGGTGACCAAGATGCCGTTCGTCGTGGCCAAGTACTTCAAGGGCCCCATGCCTGCACCGGCATGAGGCGTCTGACGGGCATTCCTCTTTTTTTTTTCTTACAACTGGCGGCAGCAAAAGGGTGTACGAGGAGCGAGCTTTCAACAAGGTTTCCCTTGGGTACGGTGTTTTGTTTTGTTCTGTTCTGTTCTGTTTTCGGGTGCGCTGGTGGACAGAGGTATCCAAGGTAGCAAACATGAAGAATTTCAACAGGGGCGCAAGGTGCCAGAGAGTATCGAATATTCATGAACAGGCACACCATGTGTTGTGGGTTGCACTTCAATGACAGCACGACGACGACGACGGGCGAGAGATGTATATGTCGGCGCAATTTTACCATGGGAAGTCATCACGGAAAACAATCTATGACAACCCTCAAACGAACGCTTCATTCATGTGGCAACTCAACCCTCCAACAGCGCGACATGGAGGATGCAGCGCCGTTTAGGTGGAGGGGAACCGTTGCAGGCCCCTTCCGAAGAAGGGGTGGAATGAAGAAAAGAAGGAGGGAAAATCGAGCCAAACGGGCCAGTCGTGCAATTCTTTTATTGTTGATGGTTCTTTGCGTAGGGGGGCCTGGTCACGTAAGCAGCCTGCTGCCCCGGCGCCTTGCCAGGTGTTGGCTGCCGGCCCCCTTGGCACGGTGCACAGTACCCAGGCTCGAGGCAGGCCAGGTAGTTAGGTACCTGTAAGGAAACTATCATGCAACAGAGGGCAAACAAGCAGGCCACACGATGCGTTGCATCGACCATGTTGGTCACCATGCAGATAGGTACACCTTCTGATCATGATCCTTCTGAGCCCTTCATGAATCGTAGCGCAGATATACCGACGTCCAGCAGCAGCTCACCCTCTGCACGTGGGTGGCATGCCAGCCCAGGATTGGTTCGCGCCAAGACAACGTCGACAGACCCCGTGGATCGGTCCAGCGCTCACTCCAGCGGTCTCGTGCGATGTTTGTGCTCATCCTCGTCGCTAGACGTCACGCAGATGCGGCAGCATACCCTGATGGTCATCGACTCGAGTGCCGTCGTTGCTTCAAATGGCGATTCGAAGAGACTGGGCGCGCACGCATTGATTGTGCCCCCGTAGTGCTGGCCCGATTTAAATAGCTGGTGGCTTCCGAACGGCCAAGCCTAACGTACATAGCGGTGACGTGGGTCCTTTTCTTGCCCTTCCTCCTACCTTATTCCTCTCAGGTCAGGCAAGTCCAGACGAGCATTTCTTCCATTCCAGGAGCTGGCACATCATCTATCACCGCCAGCCTCATTCGAAGCCTTTGTCTTCCTACTTATTTCAACCTCATCCCCGCTTGACTTGGGTTTTATC
>NW_003315034.1:301334-302985 GCF_000150825.1 Verticillium alfalfae VaMs.102
GCGGCAAGTTTCTGCACATCACCGATCTTCACCCCGACGACTTTTACAAGGCCCATACGTCGACCGGCGAGGGCTATGCCTGCCACCGTTCTAAGGGCCCGGCCGGCTACTACGGCGCCGAGACGTCGGATTGCGACTCGCCCTTTACTCTCGTCAATGCCACGCTCGAATGGATACGAGAAAACGTCGTCGACGACATTGACTTTGTGATTTGGACCGGCGACACGGCTCGACACGACTCGGACGAGAAGATACCTCGAAACCAACGTCAGGTCCTCGGCACCAACCGCCGCGTCGCCGACCTCTTCTACGAGACCTTCTCCGCCCCTCACAATGGACAGCGTCTGGCCGTGCCCATTGTGCCGAATCTGGGCAACAACGACATCCTGCCGCACAACATCTTGGTCCCTGGCCCCACGCGATGGCTGCAATACTACACCGAGATATGGCGGCACTTTATCCCGGAGGAGCAACGCCACACTTTTGACCTCGGCGGGTGGTTCAACGTCGAAGTTATCCCGAACCGTCTTGCCGTCTTCAGCCTCAACACGCTCTACCTCTTTGATCGAAATGCTGCCGTCGACGGCTGCACCACCCCCTCCGAGCCTGGCTTCATGCAGATGGAGTGGCTGCGCATCCAACTACAGGTCATGCGCGAGCGCGGCATGAAAGTCATCCTCATGGTCACGTCCCTCCCGCTCGCACCAATAGCAAGCAGAACTGGGACGAGACGTGCTGGCAAAAGTACAACCTGTGGCTGCGCCAATACCGCGACGTCATCACCGCCACCCTCTGGGGCCATATGAACATCAACCACTTTATTCTGCAGGATACAAGGGACATCAACCTCGCCTCCATCAACGGCAAGCATGATACCGGCATGATACGTGAGGTGCAAGACCTCCACATGCGGGAGAACTTTGAGGACGACTTCTCTGTGGCCTCGGCGTCTGACTATCTTCGCGAGCTGCGCCGCGGCTGGGCCAAGATTCCCATGGCGGGCGTCAAGTCCCTGATGGAAGACGGCCTGGAAGATACTGCGGAGGACGATGATATGTCTGACGACAGCGCCGAAGACTCGGTCGATGCGGCGAAGAAGCGTAAAGGCAAGAAGGGTAAGGGCCACAAGGGCAAAGGCCATAAGGATATTGGCGGCAAGTTCGCCGAACGCTACCACCTATCTCTGATCAGCCCGAGTATTGTGCCAAACTACTTCCCCACGCTCCGCATCTACGAGTACAACATTGAGGGGCTCGAGAACACCGCTGTCTGGACCGATTCGTTCAGTCAGCAGAAGTGGGATAAGCACGTATCACCTTTGGCGGCTGCGCAAGACGATGAGGCTGAAGGGCCCACGGCGACAATGGCTGACACGACCGACGAGGAGGATGACGAGGACGAAGACGGTTCGGATGACGATAATGTCGACTTTGAGGCATCAAAAGGGAAAAAGCACAAGAAGAAGAAGGGCAAAAAGGGCAAGAAGGGCAAGAAGGGAAAGAAGGGAAAGAAGCCCAAAGACCCGAACCTGGTCATGCCCGAACCCCCGGCCAAGCACGCGCCGCCGGGCCCAGCCTACTCACCTCAGCCCCTGACGCTGTTGGGCTACACGCAGTACTTTGCCAACCTGACGTATCTCAACAACGACATG
>NW_003315034.1:303249-304857 GCF_000150825.1 Verticillium alfalfae VaMs.102
AATAGATAGAAGTTGAGGAATATCCCACGTTCATCACTAATGATGACGACATTGTCTTAGTGGACAAGAACTTCAAGAAGAAGAAGAAGCAGCGGAACAAGAAGAAGAAAAACGCGGCGTGGATGCTTTTTATGCACCATGCCTTCGTCGACACGGTACCGAGGAAGCAGCTGAAGAAGCTGTAGCGTGGCTTGCATTGCTTGATTTTGCACGAGCTGCACCCGCATTTGCTTTCGAGCCAGCATTGCGTTGCGACTTGTATGTTGTACTTTAGATACCTGGGCATTGGGGATCAACGGAGTTTTGCGTCTGGAACACGCCTGGCACCGCGAATGAGTTAGGAATACGGATAGGGTAGCGTGTGCCATGATCTGAATGGAAGGCATTTTGTTTCATGATGGATAAACAACGAGCGTCATGTGATGGATGCTTGGCTCTGACTGCGTGCGTATACGACAAGGCAGTGCGCCTCGGGGTGTGACTGGGGCGTACCCTGTCACTTTGGCGATGACATGCGCTGTCTGTGACTGTCTTCGTAGGGTCCGCCCACGTTGTCCCCATCTCATATGAGGCTTCGCTTCCCAGCATGCTGAAGGCACAGCGTCGACTCAAACGGGGTTGTATTTTCGTGCGCCAGCGCCTACGCCATGAAACGCAAAAGCCGAACAACGGCCAAACGAGACAGCAGACCCCTCAATCCGACTCGCTCTCGTCACGGTCCGAGAAGCCCTGGAACTCCTCCTCCTCGTCGTCGTCGTCGCCGGCAGCACCACCGTCCCCCTCAGCCCCCGGCGGCAGGTCCTGCTCCTCGACGTCAAAGTTGGCGGACACGTCCCACCTGTCGCCCGGCGCGCTCTGGCTGACGTACTTGACAAACTTGAGCGCGCCGCTGTCGCGCAGCACGAGCGTCATCTTGTTCCAGGCGGCGGCCTGGAAGAAGAGAATGTTGTCCTCGTCGCCGCTCGACTTGTACACGGCCGCGTCGTTCTTGTCCTTTTTCGCCTGCTCGTCCGCGTCGTCGTCGTCTTCCTCGTCGTCGCCGGCCATGTAGACCTCGTGGCCGCCGACCTCGGGAGCTTCTTGCTCTTCCTGCTGCTGCTGCTGCTGCTGCTGCTGCTGCTGCTTTTCCTTCTTGCTGTCTTTGGCTTTCGCTTTGCCCTTGCCCTTTTTGCTCCTCTGTTCCTCTTCCTCCTCTTCGTCTTCCTCATCGTCGTCGTCGCTGTCGCCGCCCTCGTCGTCGCCCCAGCCGACCGTCGGCGTGAAGCCGAGGTTCATCTCGAGGCGCGGCTTGCCGGCGTAGCCCGTAGCGAGGGTGTAGTCCTGGCCGCGGCGGAACCGGCGCGCAAGCAGGTCGTGGCCCTCGACGACGCACCCCGTCGCCGTCTGCAGCCACTGGCGGAACTGGCGGCTCGGCAGCAGCACGTCGAGGGAGCTCCGTGACGGGCGACTCGTCGCGGGCGGCGCGCAGGTCGGCGGGCTGCTGGTAGAGGTAGCGGTGCTTGTGCGGGGGTTTGGCGACGAGCCAGGCGGAGGTGTCGCTGTTCTTTTATCCTTGTTCTGTCTTCTTCTTCTTGGGGCATTCGCTGCTCCTGCTCCTGCTCCTGCTCC
>NW_003315034.1:305140-310688 GCF_000150825.1 Verticillium alfalfae VaMs.102
TCGTGCTGGTCGGGGTTGCCCTGGAAGCTGCATGAGGCCCGAGTTGGCGGCGAGCTTGGCCTCGGCGCCGGGCACGTAGCCGTCCTCGCCGGGCTGGGGGATGTGGAACCAACCGCTGATGGCCATGCGCACGCGGCCGCCCTGGCGCGCGAGTTCGGCGGGCGAGGCGGCGTGGTAGACCTCCTCGACGTCGTGGAAGGACTCGCCCGGCTGGACGGCGAAGAAGGACAGCTGGTTCCAGGCGGGCGGGATGACCTTGGCGAACTCGGGCGCGGGCGTCTTGGCGACCTCGCCGCCGGCGCCCTCCTTCTCGTCGACGGGGTAGAGGCGCAGGGCGCCGCCCCACTCGGGCTTCCAGGGCACGTCGGGGTCGGTGAGGTAGAGGATGTAGCTGACCTTGCGGGAGCCGATGACGTCGTCGTGGCAGAGCAGGTAGCAGCCGGGCGTGTAGACGTTGATGGCCATGTCCGTCTTGCGGCCGCTCAGGGGCCCGCAGCCGGTGATGTGGGAGACGTAGTGGCGGAACGTCTCGGAGTACATGGCGTCGCGGAGGGCCAGCAGCGACGGCAGCTTGGCGAGGGCGTCGTTGTCGAGGCCGTCGAGGTTGGCGAGGTCGCCCGACTGGTGGATCTTGTAAATGTCCGTCTCCTTGGGCGTGAAGGAGACGTTTTCGCGAATCTCGTCGCGGACGCTGCGCAGGAGCTTGTCGTCGGCGAGCTTGTGGATCACGGCATGTTTATACGGGCTCGAGGTGGCATACTCGTCGGTGTAGGCCTGGAGGACCTCTTGGTCAAAGAGGCCATCGCGGAAGCGCGACTTGGCGTCAGCGGCCGAGAGGACTGCATTTTTCGTGTCAGCAGAGAGTTGGCTGCCATGGTTGTGGTGATGGACAATGGACGATGGACGATGGATGTCCTTGGGAGCTCGTTCTTGCGCTCATCAAGGTGGGGGGCAGACCGCAACATACCAGACTTGCTCCTCTTCTTTTTGGAGGCCTTCTTGTCGGCCTGTGCGTCAGCCTTGCGTTTCATTTCTGGGATCAATTGGCGGCACCAGATGCGCGTGGACAGAGCCAGAAGGTGGGCGAGAGGGTGAGCGAAGAAGGAGGCTGCAAACGGTGAGGCAGGCGTCGACCTTCCTTCCGCTGATGGGACGACATGATGCGAGGTTCCTTCCAGTGGGCCGATGCACCAAAATTATTTCAGATCTTATCTTATCTTATCTACTCCACTCCATGCTCGGCCCACCGACTACAGACTACCTAGGTAGGTAGGTACCTTAAGGTACAGACCACACGTCCGATGTTGTTGGGCTTTCCATATCAGCCACAGACAGACGAGACACGCGCCCCCGGCTGGCCATGGATATTACAGAAACCCGAAGCCCAGGTGCTCGTATGTCGAAACAACCGGGGCGATCGATAAGGTCCGCCAGACGACATCGAGATCGATCCCCGGCATCTTCATCATCATCATGTGACGGGAACAGAGGCGAAGGAAAGAAAAGCCCGATCGCCGCGACACCACAAACCTGTCTTGTTGGAGCAGCGGCAGACAGGCAAAGGAAAAGAACTTGTCGGAGGAAACACGACTGATGTGGGATTTCCCAAGGAACCTAGTAAGTAGGTATGCAGGGCGCCAGCAGGCGGCATGCATGCGTGTTCCCTCGCCACGCGTGGCTCATCTCGTTCAGGGTGCTGGCGGTGCAGGGTGCAGCCAATGCCCACAGGTGGCGCGTGCACCCAAACCTCGATGACAGCCTGCCACGGCGATCTCGACGTCGGCGGGGGTTCCTAGGAGAAAGCAGGAGAAGCAGCTGCCCATCGCCGACCCACTCGTGCCGCGTTCTTGTCTCCCAGATCCCAGAGCGAGCAGCCCCCCAAGGCTCCTCAAGGCCCCCAAGGCCCTCAAGAGCTCCCACTTCCAGGCGGTCCATGTAGGGGACCTGGGAGACGGTCGTAGGGCCCTCGGGGCGTCGTCCACTACAACGATGCCACTGAGCCGGGGAGAGCTAGCCTGACCAGCCAATCGAAACGTGGCACGACCCTCCTGGGGTGTCTGCTCCCCTCCCCCCTCCCCCCTGCACGTCTGCGACCCTCGACGCCCAAATTTCACCTTGCCTTGCCTGGCCTGGCCTTGCCTTGCCTTGTCTCACCTGGCCTTGCCGCGAAAAGTCCTGTCACTGATACTGGTGTGGCCCTGCCGCTGTCAACTGTTCGTGATCCTCGATTTTGTCCCTTTCTACACGTCGTCCGCCTTCGTGCCTGTCCTTCCCCCCCCCTTCCCCATTCGACCCATCGCCAACAGTTCGTCGTTTCTTTTTTCAGGACCTTTTTACACGCTCAGTCCATACACATGGCTGGGCTTTAATCTGGGCTCATCCCACTCGTCGGCCGCCCGACCCCGCGCGACTCGCTGCTACCAAAGTCTTGTCGCCCTACAACAAACCCGCTTCCGGCCATCCTGACTCGACTTGGGACGCCCATCACGAATCCCGAGTTGCCTGCCTCGACGCCCCCCCCCCCCGGGCCCCGGATTCTTTCGCCTGCTGGCTTTCGATCACGCAACCCACGCACACTGGCCCATCGACAAGTGTCTTTTTGCTTGCCGACGCAGGCTGCCTGCTCACCTCTTCTTCATCGCCCTCGTCCGTCTCCTTCTCTTCCACATCAGAAGCAGCCGGCATGCCGTCCGAGCACTCCCCCCGCAATGTGCGCTTCTCCAACGGCGAGGAAGACGCACGCGCCGAGCTCATGAAGTCACCACGATCCTCCACCATCGCAGTCCTCGAGTCCAGCAATTCCCTTTCCTCCGCCGAATCCCCCAACGATGATCCTCACGCCGCCGAACGCCACGACGAACTGCCAGCCCTCTCCGTATACGACCCGGTCCACGCCGGCTCCATGACCTCTCTCGTCCAGACGGCCCTCACCAATGGGACCAGCAGAAGCATGCGGTCGTCGACGGGGGACCTCAACGGCGGCCATTACGTTGCCGTCAACGGCAGCTCCCTCAAATCCAGCATCAGGCCCGGCGGTCCTGCGAGAACACCTTCGAGCACATATGCGCCCCAGAGGCGGCCCCAACCGGCGCCGTCATTCACCGAGTCGGTCCGCAGCTCTCGCTCACGGCCCCGTCCGAGCGAGCGCTTCCGCCAGCAGGAGAGAGCCTACGTGCAGCGTCTGAGGCAAGACTACGGCGACGGCTATCCCTTCGACGGCTACACCAACGGCATGAACCAGGGCGATTCCGACTCGGAAGGCGAGACGCCCTCGTCCGAAGGGCCCTACGAAGATCGATATGAGCAGGAGACCATCATGTTCTACGGCAACGACGACCTGCAACCCACCGACGAGGACGTCAAGGACCCCGCAAACCGTGAGCGACTCGAGTGGTACGGCATGTTGGAGGCCGTCCTCACCGGCGACGTCGTGCGCCAGGAGAAGAAGCGCTTGATCGGCTCTGGCGAGCCGGCCGTCGGCGAGTCGGCCCAGAAGAACGAGCTGTGGCTGGGCATCCGGTCCAAGGTCTGCGGCCGCCACCTTTCTGTCCAGAAGCGAATGGTCGAAGAGGCACGCGGCGCCCTCGGCCGCACACTCGACGACATCATCAACTTCTCCGTCAAGGGCGAGAGCGAGGTCGGAAAGCCACCGCACGAACAGGTCAAAGACATTGTCGAGAGGATCGACAAGTGCGAGAGCCTCTATCCGTCCTGGTCCGCCCTCGTGGCCGAACACAGTTCGGCCAAGTCGCCTCTGTTCGAGGAGGCCTACGAGTCCATCGTCTCGTGGCACAACACGAACGAACTCATCGCCATTGAGCTCGCCATTCTCAAAAAGTGGGTGGGCAACGATGACCTGGACTTTTCTCGGACACGCCAGCGCTCTCCCGTCGGCAACGGCATCCCCGACGAGACCTCGTTCCTCGACCGACTCATGAAGGAAGACGGCCTCAAGTCGCTCTACGACGAGGACCGCAACGACGACAAGCACAAGGTCGTCCAGAAAGGCATGCTCGCCGGCATCTCCACCGTCATCAACAAGTCGAAGGAGACGCTGATCCGGAACTTTGCCGCTTTCCAGAAACGCCACCTTCCGCCGTACATCGAGGAGCTTCTGACCCTCATCAGCTTCCCGTCCCGCCTCATCGAGGAGATCATCAAGATGCGACTCGCCTACGCCAAGAAGGTGAAGGAGTCGGCGCAGCAGAACTCGCTGATGCAGGACCAGATGATCTCGCAGTTCCAGACGCTGCTCCAGCTGGCCATCCGCATCAAGCTCGAATACCTGGCCATCGCCCAGCCAGAACCCGGCTGGGACCTTCCTCCCATGATCGATGACTCGTTTGATCAGGTCGTCTTGGATGCCCTGAAATATTACTTCAAGATGCTCAACTGGAAGCTGAGCGGCAACAAGAACACGTTCAAGGAGGCCGAGCTGCTGTTCGCGGAGTGGGGCTTCGGCAACGAGATCGGAAGCCACCTGCAGGGTGGCAATGTCGAAGTCGCCGAGCAGTTCAGCTCTCTGACCTTCAAAGCCCTCAACCGACTGAGCATCACCTTTGAGAGAGAGCTGCAGGTCAAGCCGAGGGAAACCGTGGCCGAGATGAGCAAGCGATACAAGCAATGTCTCGACTCGGTGCGGGTGCGTCAGCGCATGCTGCAACGGTTCTCGAGAATGTTGAGCGACAACTACGAGAATGCGTCCGACTTCAGCATAGCATACACACCAGACAAGCTGCGCGAGTTTTACGACAGACTCATCACGTCTGGCCACGTCCAAGTGTTTACCGACCTGTACGAGCAGGAGGGCATCTTCATCATCGCTTCCTCCTCCCTGGCTGAGCGACAGGAGGACATCCAGTCGATACTCGGATTCACTTCGGCCGACCAGTTCCTCGACGATGGCAGCGACCCGTATCTGCTGATCCTCCGACCGGAAGACCCGCCTCACTGGTTCGGTGATGTCGTTCCCTTGGCTGTCCGGGAGCGGAACATTGACCTCAAAAAGGGCCATGTGCGCCTCGTCGCTGCTGGCACAGAGGCACGTCTGGCCAGTGCGCGGAGAGCGTTCCTCGAGTCTGTCGACATGCATGTCGATCTCGTTGTCGAGTCGCGGTCCAATCTTCACAAAGTCAACACGAGGTTGATGGAGATTCGCCGCGTCGCCTACAAGCTGTCCAACAACTTCATGGACAGCGTGGAGACGATTCGCAAGCAGACAGTGGGCAAGGACTGCCAGGAGCTCATCCAGACATGCTTCATCTTCGCGACCGAGTTTGGTCAGCGGTCCCTTCTCTACATGGACAGCAACAGGAAACAGATGAACAACCTCAAGCTGACCAAACTCGCGCTGGACTGGGTGTCGTTCATCTGCGACGACTGCATCGCGTCCGACCGCAAGACGGACCGCTGGGCCGTGCTTGCCCTGGAATTCGCCATGAGCATGACCAGGGGCCGCTTCAATTCTCGCGCTGGGCGAAGAACGAGTAATGCAAAAGCTGCGGTCCAAGGGGGGCTGGGCTGCATGTCCCTGCTCATCTCGCAACTT
>NW_003315034.1:311040-313845 GCF_000150825.1 Verticillium alfalfae VaMs.102
CCTGGACTCGGGCCACCTCATGGCTGTCAAGGAGATCAGGCTGCAAGATCCGAAGCTTATCCCAACCGTTGCCGAGCAGATCAAGGACGAGATGGGTGTTCTGGAAGTGCTGGACCACCCCAACGTAGTATCCTACTACGGCATCGAAGTCCACCGCGATCGCGTCTACATCTTCATGGAGTTCTGCGACGGAGGCTCCCTCGCGAACCTTTTGGAACACGGCCGCATCGAGGACGAGCAGGTCATCATGGTCTACACGCTGCAACTCCTAGAGGGACTTGCGTATCTCCACGAAAGCGGCATTGCCCATCGTGACATCAAACCGGAAAGTGAGTTGCCATTCCTTCCCCCGGCCGTCTTCCTCACCTGAATCCTAACGCAATCGCGCAGACATCCTCCTTGACCACAACGGCATCATCAAGTACGTCGATTTTGGCGCCGCCAAGGTCATCGCGCGGCAGGGCAAAACACTCATTCAAGCCATGGACGAGGCGAAGCCCAACAAGTCCATGACCGGCACGCCCATGTACATGTCTCCCGAGGTCATCAAGGGTGAAAACCCTGGCCGCGCAGGAGCCGTGGACGTCTGGTCCCTCGGCTGTGTCATCCTCGAGATGGCCACCGGCCGGCGCCCCTGGGCCAACCTCGACAACGAGTGGGCCATCATGTACAACATTGCGCAGGGCAACCCCCCTCAGCTGCCTGGCACCGACCAGCTCAGCCCGCAGGGCATTGATTTCCTCAAGGGCTGCTTCCTGCAGGATCCGAAGAAGCGCATGTCGGCTGTCGAGCTGCTCCAGCACGAGTGGATAATGACCATCCGCAACCAGGTCGTCGAGCCGGCGACACCGAGCGACGGAAGCGTAGCGACGCCCGCGTCCAGCGTTTCGAGGGCCAACACGGGTGACGGCTTCTACTAGGCGCACAAGCCCTCCTTGGCGACGCCCTCGGCGGACATGATCCTGGCCGCGCGGCGCGGGCGGAGCAGTTCCACAGCGAGCGGGACGGGCGGTGCCTCCCTCGTCCCCGGTGGGAGAGGACGTCGGCCTCGCCCGTCGTCACCTCGGCGCCTTGCACGCCGGCCGCTGAGCCGGACTCTGTCGTCCGTCAGCTCTGGGGACCTACGTCGTCTCTCTGCGCACCGGCGTCTCCAACTCCTTCCATATCTACCCTTCCTCCGCCATGACACCCACACCTCTTTCGCCTCGAACATAGTTCCTTTTTTCCAACACTTACTACACCAAGCAAAAATTGCATCAGCGACGCGTTACGGAGTTTTCTTGCCTACTAATGTGCTTCACATCCTCTCTCCCCCTCCCTCTCTTTCTCTTTCTCTGTGTCTTTTATTTTTCTTTTGCAGAACGAGATCTGCCATTTCTTTCCGCCACGGCATGTGCGATGGGCGATCTATTTTCCAAGAGGCCTTGTTGACACGAGGCAGCCTTTAAAGAGAGGATGTGGATGTGGATGGGCTTTTTTTTGGGTTGCGGGCGAGATACCAAAGTAGTAACACGCATGTATACAAATGTAATGACAACCATGTGTCTCTCCTGGTTTTACGTTTCCCTTCTGTAAGAGAAAATCAACCGTATTGCCCCGCGCTTCATCATCGCTCGGACACGCGATCAATACGGACATGGATGATGAGTGTAAACTTGTCAACCCCAGTTATTGTTCTGCACACAGGAATGTACAGAATCGCCAAGCCCGATCCACGCCCCCCCGCACGCCCACCCATGACTGAGCCTGCGTGAGAATAAGGTGTGGCGAAAACTGCCTCACCCGAACCGCATTCTCGCCCCCCGCCCCCCCTTCTTCTTCGACAAGAGGACAGGAATGGAGGGGGCACGGGGGGAACGGGGGAAAGGCCCGGCCCGCGCACCTCTGGCTTTGGGGGCGGCCATCCTTCAATCGGGAGGAGGCACCACCATCACCACAGAGTCGCCACCACCTTCCCCCCCCCCTCTTCCCGAATCGAGCAAGGTTCCCCCTCGAGAAGCCCCCGTTTCCTCGCCCTCCTTCATTCATCATACCATGCGCCCTCGTTGTCATACTCTGCGCAAGGTCTCATACGAAAAGGAGAGAGGAAAGAAGACGACGCCGTATTTTGGGTAGAAGCCAGCGCAGAGTACACGATTGTTAGGACTGTGTGTTCCCCCCCCCCTTGCTACTTCCTGCTCCTCTCTAGCCACTCGCTGCCGCCGCCGCCCACCACGACCAGTACGAGTACGGCCGCTTAGACTACCGTGTCGACGACGCAGCAGCTCGGCCCAGGTTGAATTGAGCGGGACGACTGCGTGAGGTAAGGCGAGAATGGGTTCCTCTAGTAGCAACAGTAGTGGGAGAGCAGGAGAGAACGCCTCCACCGATTCCGATCCGGCATCTCCGCCTGCATACGGCTAGACCCGGCCGTCGTGGAGTGGTGGCAGTGCCGGGCCGTGTGTGCCGGCGCATGTGTTTGTCGCCGACAGATCTCATGTTGGGACACTGTACTGATCGCCGGATCGGGCTTACTCAGAGAGCCCTAGGATGGTCAACAGGTCACTTGTATCTCCGGATAGCCCTTCGTCAAACGCACGTATGACCGTGAGCGGTCTCATTCAGAGAAGATGTATTGAATGCCTCGTCTGCTCCCAGGCCGTATATCAACCGCATTGCATCACCGCCCAACCACGACCTTCGTGGCCGCTTGGGCCCTTCTTCCCTTGCCCGCCCACCCATCCTTGTCTACTAGTCATCGAATGGCCCTCGTACTCGTATGTACCTCCCATAACTTGCCGGGTATTTTCAATCCTCCACCCACCT
>NW_003315034.1:314648-318744 GCF_000150825.1 Verticillium alfalfae VaMs.102
GGAACTGCGCAGAGGGAAGCCCGCCCTGGAATGTATACCGTTTGTCCTCCTCAGAAGCGGAGGATGACGCGGTGTGCTCCCTGGTGGCTTGCGTGTCGATAATGACTGGCGTGTTGGGTGTCGGCGGCGCCGCTGAGCAGTGCGGCCCGGTTGCCACTGGGGTACGCGCCGCCATCTGAAGCAGTAGGTTCTCTTGGTTGCGGTCGAAGTACATCGGAGACCGCGGCGTCGCGCTCACGGGCTTCTGAATTCCTCGAGGAAGGCTACCCGTAGCAGAGGCAACACGACGCATGGGGCTGGGAAGCTCCGAGCGACGTGGCATCTCCATCCCAGTCTTCATGCCAGCTTGGTTGTATGAGAAGCTTCGCATGCATCCAGTTCCGAGCTGAGCGGGCCGCTTCGTGTTGCGCCGACTGGCAATGTCCACAGGCGGGGATTTGAAGTGAAGGCTGGGAATACCCGACATGGGTGACTGTGCAGAATCTGGCGACAGGTGCTCGTACTTCATGGCATCCGCACTACGAGCCTGAGCCTCGTCTAGGTTGACCGAGCCGTATCGTGAGGCAAAGGCACTCATGGAATCATCCATGTCGACGCCGCTCGACATGCTTTGGAAACCGGTATATGAGGAGCCCGTCGATGATTCTGGGGCTGTGGAGGCGTAGTGAGTTGGGATGGAGAGGGTGAGGGGCCCAGGCCCTTGCTGCTCGGGCATCTCGACTGATGAGATAGAAGAAAAGTCGCAAGGCGACTGTGAGGGGTAGAACATGCCGTCCGTTGATGAGAAGTCGTTGAAGTTCTGCTCAGGCGCTTGGAAAGTGGAAGACGTAGGCGATGTGCTGTCTGTGTCCAGTTCGATATTCGGCTCGCCGGGTCCTTCCAGGGGCATGTCTGCGGTCTCGGTAGGTTCAGGGCTCGCAGACGAGTCCATGGAAGGGAAAGGGGCGGCTGATGGACGAAGGTCATCGTGATGGTCGTCGTCAGGATAGTACTCCTTCCCCACGTCCTGCTTTGGTTGATCCGCTGCTTGCTCCGACTGTCGGCGAGCCTCGTTCTCTTGGGTGCGTTTCTCCTGCTTGGCCTTGGCTCGTCTGTTTTGAACCCAGTTCTGCAAACATGTCAGCGAGATGTTCAGCCCCGCGGGGCGTGATTTGGGTTTAGGGGGGGGGGGTCAGTACGTTGATTCTCGCAATATCCACCCGCATCTCCTCAGCAAGCTGCTTCTTCAAGCTGCTGTTGGGCTTGTGGTTCCTCTGGAACTCGCGCTCCAGCTTGTCAACTTCATCCTTGGCTAGCCTGGGTTTCGTCTCGGTGGTCCTTGCGCCGTGCTGGATCATGGCATGGCGTCTCCAAGCTTCAGCGTTGGCCTGGTACTGCAGGGCGGTGTTCGATGGATATTGTCCATTGTTGTAGGAGCTGTACTGGTAGACGGGATAGTTTGGAAAGTAGTTCATGGTGACGGCTTGTGGCCCTAAGGTGGGTGGTCCGGGTAGAGTCGGGGTTGGGTGTGGTTGAAGCAGGATGCCTTGATACACGATGGGGCAACGAGCGTGAAGGAAAACACGAGACAGTGAAGGTAGTCTCAAGCTGCGTAGCTGGTTGCTCGTGTCGAATCCTATTTCAAAGAAAGACTAAGGGTCGGTAAGGCGTCCAAAAGGTTGGTGAAGTTTCGGGTTTGTTGTAATGAGTGTGGTGGTTGGGTTGGAAGAGCAGGCTCTCGGGTCGTTTCAAGAAGAGGATCGATGGGGGACTCGTCGAGGTTAAGACAGAGTCGGACCTGGACGAAGCTTCGGAAGGGCGGGCTAGGTGGAAGGGTAGGGAAGAAGGGTGAGGGAAGGGTACGGATAGAGTGAGACAGAAGACTGCCAAACGTGTTCCCCCAGATCAAGGTACGATGCGCCTGTCCCTGTAAAGGAGACCCTCAGTCGTTTGAAAGAACCTCAAACAGGGAAAAACAAGGAGCAGAGGGTGGAAAGTCAGGAGGTGAGGTGGACGGAGCGCAACGGGCAAACGGGGGGGTGAGAAGCTGATGTATCACAGACCAAGTGCGTGCGACTTTGATCTGTGGTCTGTGAGGGACGTGGGTGTAAGTCGCGCGGTGGTAAGGTGCACGCTGGGGGGGAAAGGGGGGGACCAACTAAAGCGCTGGGGTGCGTTGGGGGTGCGCTGTGCTGCGGTAGGCGCTGGGGTGGCGGCAGGGCGGCACCAGGGGCACGTAGGGGGTCTGCCCTTGACGGGAGGAGATCGTGTTAGATTGAGGTGAAGTTACCTAGGTAGAGCGACCTTGTACTCGACCAGGGAGTACATGTGGTGACGACCTTGGACAGGCAAGGCAAGACGAGGTGGGCGGGCGGGGAATGGCAGACCCAGAAAGTCAGCCCAAGGCACCAAGCAACAGGCAGGGACTTACAGGCCTGCAGGACCACCAGGAGGACCACCAGCAGGCGACCTCATCCCTAATCTTCCGGTCTGCTGCCCAGGGCGGGACAGCGCAGCGCATGGCACCCGCACCACGCGCGCGCGTTCGCTCATGCTGGGCTGGCTCGGGCTTGGGGCTTCGGCTGTCTTCGTGCTGCTTGTTGGTGTCCTGTCCTACTACTCCGAGCAGGCCACCACAAAAGGCGGCAGAAAGGAACAGGGTACAGGCCAAGTTGGTGGGCATGGCCCACTCCGAGCGAACCCCCCTGATCCTAGCTTCTGCAGACTCCTGGGCCACCCACACTCTGCCCCTTGACGGTGCCACACGAGGAGCTGGACGGCGGTCCCCTGCCTTGCTAGCTGAAGATAGGCCGAACGATGCCCAGCGATAGGGATTGATCAAAGAGGGGCCGGCAGGTCGCGGCGAGGGCGAGCAGAATGGGGCGAGGGGGAAGCAAGACATATTGATCGTAAGATAGTCCCAGGATGCGAGATGCCTGAGGGTCGGCGGGGGAGAACGCCAACCGCGCGACGTGATCAAGGAGAAGAGTAGTCAAGGGGCACCTCGACGCGGTTCGAGTCATCCTATAAAGGGCCCAATCATCGTGGTAGCGCGTCCTTCGAACCACGACGCGTTTCGATGCTTCAACTGTACTGTGATAAAATGGTACCGGGACGGGACGAGGGAGGCTATTGTCAGATTAACCCAGCCAGACCAGCCAAAAAGGCCATAGGGGCCATAGGGGCCATAGGGGCCAGGGAGGCGGACTTGACGTCGGAGTGGACGCGCCTTGGGCTGGCCAGGTGATGGGTGATCAGGGTGCCTTGGCTGAAGTGGGTTTTGGTGGTGGGTGGTGGGTGGTGGTGATGGCTGATGGGTTGACGGCCGATGATGACGAGGGATGGATGGCACCGAACCGACCGGGACCGAACCAGACCAGGCCAAACCAGAACTGGCTGCCCTGACGCGGCAGGGTCGGGCGGTGGACGACGCACAACGTGCGACTGACAAGAACAAATGGCAGAATTGGCAACCAGTCGATCATCGAGGGCGATCCGATTCGAACCGATAAACGTCTTTGACGGGTGGCCAAAAGGAGCTGAGCCGTATTCTTCTTTGCTGAGCCTCCCAAACAGAAGCAATTGGTGATCGCTGCTTCTTAGGAAAGGTCGTGGCTGTTCGGCAGTCGATCATCCGAAGCAACGGTAACGACCTTGTCTCCTCTCCAGGCCGAGGCCGAGGCTTGGGGCCATCATGTTCTGTTTTTTTCTCTTATGAGCATTTGCTCAGTGTTGCCTTTTTGGCCGCCATGGAGATGAGGGAGCTCATAATTAGTGGGCTTTATTGATTCGTCAATTGGGCGGTGGTGATGAGGGCGTCGCCTCTATCCTGTTGACTGACTGACTGCCGCTGACAACAAAAGTTGGGGGGTGACAGGATGGCTCTGGCCATGTCCAAATGGAATCATCACGGCAAGACGCCCAAGCCACCATTTGGATCAGCTGGCAGGGGCTTCCAAATCGTCAGTCTTGGCTTTTCTCCACCTCTGTGAGCTCTGACCTGTTCAGACTTGGTCTGACTTGCCTCCCCGTCACTGGCCCACCACCATCTGCTGCCCATTGCTCCTTCCCGTACCCATGGCAATTCGCATCACAGCCTCTTTCGTCTGTTGAGGTG
>NW_003315034.1:319360-326469 GCF_000150825.1 Verticillium alfalfae VaMs.102
GCGCTGCCAATCCTCCTCACGGACTGTCGTCAGCTGTGCCTTTTGTGCCATATGCCATTGCCCAAAGAGAGCATCCTACGACGTGCACATTGGCCTTTGGTCTTCGACCAGAGCCTGTCGGTTGGTCGGTCGGTGTCTCGGGTATGGGTCTTTTCGAGTGGCAGACGCATCAATCCTTCGTTGCCTTACTCACCACCAGCTCACCTAGCGCGAACGGCAAGCATAGCAACCACCAACCGCGGCCTTCTCCGCCGTCATCGATCGTCAGGAACCAGCCAGTTGTCTTGTCTCCCAGTCGCAAGTTGCAACCTTCAGCGACGGAATGAAGCCTGGCCGACCTTTTCGATCAGACCTGCATCGCCAGATATCCTAGACTCCCACGCATGGGGAGGTGACCCCGGAGCATATGCCCGGAGCCACCGGCTTTTTAGTTTTGACCTCCCCTTTGTGTCCATCGTCAAGACGAATGGAGCCACCTCGACCACCTTTGCGGTTTTCTTCGACCCCGTCGCGGGAACGGGTCCTGCCCTGACCATCCACACCGGGCACTTCCTCTCGAGTCGCCCCGCAGCATCCAGATATCGTATCCGTTCATTCGCTCGCGCAAGCGGTCCCTGTCCTGCCCCCCCGTTCCCCGCCCCCCCCCCCCTTGACCCTGGTATGCGCTACTGCCCCCCATACCCCTTTCTCTCACCTTTGGACAAGCGGGGGGGCCCCTGTTTTCGGGGACTTGCAAGCAACGGCCGAGAAATAGGCAACAGAGGTGGGACTTTTAGGGTTCAAGGTCATGTTGCTAATCAACAACGGAATACATCAGGGGATTGGCAGAGAGGAGTTAATAATCCAACAATGATCGTGATGGGACCGTGGCCATCCGTCGGGGAAACCGTCTCTGCATCCAAGCGACCAGGCCAGCACAGCTGTCCTGCACCACCAATGCACTCGGACACCGTGCAGTCAAGACATTCATCCCAGCGAATGACGTTGTGCTCCACGAACAGCTGCGCAATCTCCGTTCCCGCAGCCAAAAAGTACTTTTTAAACGCTAATTCTTCAACTGTTTGGTTTGCTGCTAGAACACTTTTTCTCTGAATCGTGCGTGGCCAGCTCCCTGGCGTGTCAGCTGCGGGATTCTGTCAGTTTATTAGCCCGCGTGGTTGACTCGAACGAACTGTCCTCAGAGCGGCTTTTGCCCAACAGGGGTTGGTGTCGGCTCTCACTCATTCTCTCGCGCGCATACATACACACACGCGCACACACAAAAAGATGCGGATGCCATACTGGGATCGCAGTTCTGACAAGACCTCAAACAATGTCCCAAAGTTCCTTCCTGTGCATCTCGGGGGAGGGGGGGGAGGGTCAGTCAGTTTTGCCTTCATCAACATCCCAAAGAGAGGGGCTACCCGCCTTGTCATCGTCAGTTCAGGTTGCGCGGGATATGCATAGAGACAGGGGATGCTATTTCTGTCCTCGGACCAATTTTTCGCCCGCATGTCAATCACCCGTCATTGGGTAGCGATACTGCGGCCTGCTGTGTCGATGTACCTCATCAGGATCCCACGCCGTTCCTCGTCGAGTACCCAAGATTCGGGAAGCGAGAAAGCCTGATAGCTGGAGCCTTAGGAAACAAAACAAAGGAGAGCATCAAAAAAGTCTAGTAGCCATTTCCCCTAGGCGAATTCTTTTAGCGCCATAGCTCGAAGCCGTTCGGACACCGCCAGTCCCGTCATACTATTCCAAAACGGCTTGTGGGCAGATCCCTGTCGCCGACGCCATCGCGAGAACCAGTCTAGCTCAACGTTTGTCGATGCCACATGTTCGGTCGCAAGAGAAACCTTTCTCACCAGGTTATACCTGACGTCCAGCGGTTGTCTTCCATCGAAGCGTGCTGACAGTGTCAGCTCCACGGGCCAAGCCAGACTTTACAAAAATCCGGTCCGGGTAACGGTGACATCGTGCGCACGATCACCAGAGCAGTACCGAAGCGGAGCACTGTTTTCCACTTCGGACGAGCGTGCCACTTCCATCACCGCGTTGTAGCGCTACTGCATCCCCGCACATTGGCCAGCACTCGACAGCCCGCGGTTCTGGTTTGACCGTCCTCGGCCTTAAGATGTGCAGTATAGGGTACCTTCGGTGGGAGCCACCAAAACGCCGTGCCGCATTGATGCGACGAGGTGGTCAGCACTTGCTCCTACTGTTGGCCATGAGGATGGCGTGGGGGCAGTCACCACAATCTTGTTAGGTATATTTCAACTCACCCAAATGAAAGCAAGCACACCTGGCAAACGACAGTAAAGTTACTGGGCTGGGCCACGAGATAATTTGGCTGCATCGGCTCCTGGACGATCCTTCAACTGACTGCCACTTGATACCGCTTCTGAGCCGTCCCCTATTAACGCGTCGATTGCCGCCGACACCTATCCTGCCCTTTGGTGGATGCGTGTCGTCCGGATATGACTCTTCCGGGAGTTTACACGGGGGGTGCTGCTGATCTTGGTGGCGACTTGAAAGCCATAACTGGGGCATCGCGACCACCGCGACCCAGGCCATGGATTCATCTCCCATTGCTTGAAAAGCAACATGAGAGGAGTGGCATATTCAGTAGAGCAGAGTACGAGTCGTGAATTGCTTGCCGAAAAGGCTCAGCATCCGTTGAGTGGCGAAATGTTCTCCAGAGGAACCATCTTGACCGCCCAACCCCTGCCACCAAAGGGACCAAGTAGTTGACAGTACCTTGGGGTTCAGGTACATGGAACGCCTGCGCCATACCCATGCACAGACCGCCTCTGTGCAAGGCTCGACCCTCGATGCTCACTTCGAACCCCCGAATCTGTCACGATATTCCCCTGGCCACTAGCACGAGGCATTCAATGGCCGATCAAGATGCCCATTCTGATCTCACGTTGCAATGTTAAACCCTGCGAATGGGCCAGCGAGACATGAGAGTTTTCGCATTCCCCAAGGTTTTCAATGAGATAGAACATGCCTGGCTGCTGGCCCCGTTGTGTTCTGGCGCTCATGGCCGGGGACGCTCCACGCCAGGCTACAAGTACAATCTGAACCCAGCACGCTGGTTGGACCAAGGCGCCGGGACAGACGATGGCCGCATCACATCTCGCGACCCTGGATACCGCATAGCCAGAGTCTGGTCATGGCAGGCCGACGAGAGTCATCTACTACCGGCTTTGCGGTCCAGGCCCGTTGCTAAAATGGCGCACTCGCCAGCGTAGCAAGAGGAGAGGGAAATGGGGACAACATACTCCCATGTCTTCAAACTTGCGCACAATGGCGGGTTGTGATGTGGTTTAAGCGGCGACGCATGTCTCAGATGGCCGTCGACGGACAGCTTAGGAGCAGCCGTTCATTGGGCGGCATACGCTTGTGCGCTGGGCCAGCCCAAAGACACACCGGTGGTAAAAACAGTCGGCATCGGAGACGGGCCCAAGATGGTTCGTTCCCTCTTGTTGTCCTTTGCCAGGAGGAACCCGTTCCCTCCTCATCTCGCTTCCGTCAACCCTGCACCGATCTTGACAAGCCAGCCACGAGCTTTCGAGTGTTTGCGAGCTCAGTGGATAGCTCTGGCGCTGGCGTTGCGCTGCATCGTCGCTCGGAGGCTTCTTGCCACCCGTCAAGCTTCGAGGACCGGATACGACCGCCGCGCCCCGTTGTGCCCACATACTCAATGGACCCCGTTGCTCTTTTTCTGTATTATTCATCTCAACACAGGGGCATCCCGGGTAAGGGAGCTCCAAACGGCTGACTCGTTCAACCACGCGACATGTAGCTCGAGTTCAATCGCAAGATGCCGAACCTGGCAACCCATCCGTGGCGATCAAAGACCTTGTGCGCTGCCCCCCTTCCCCAATAAGAGACACTAGACGGAACTGACCTAGCCCTTGAAAGGAGACGGGGTTGATACATGGCTCTTTGAGCGTTTGACCGTAATTGAGATGCTAGATGTACGCGCTATCGCGCCTTGTCCAGCGGCACCCCCCTCTCGTCACTTTTATGTAACCCAGAGTAAGCCATGGTTATTTCCGCACACTCGGAACGGCGTGATCGTCTCGGGCACGACATCTGTCGGTAGTTTGCGGCGCACAATGGCAGAGTCCCGAGAAGGCCCCCCCGTGGCATCATCTGCCATGATGGCTCAACAAGCAACATGCTTTCTCCGGGCATGGGAAATTGGAATCCAAAGCAGGGCCCCGGCTGCCACGTGCGCGTGTATGGGCGGGCGGTGTGGTCAAAAAAGGAACTCGACAGGCACTCGCATAAGCTAATCACGTTGCCCCTGCATCTTGACATTTGTTTATCTGGGTGCTTGCGCTCGAGCCTGCTCTCCTCTCCTTCTTTTTTCTCAGGGATACGGCTTGCGGCGGGCTCCTCGTCCAAGAAACGATCCACTCCGGGACCCCCTGTCCACCATGTTAATCCTAACCACGATCGATTTTCGCTCTGATATCTCATCTAACTATGCAGCGTATTGAGTCAGGGATGCTCGCAGCTCGCGTCATCATAGTAGAGACCCTGGAGATCGCGCCCGAGCCACAGTACACCAACCGACCTGAGCGCTGGGGCCAGCGACCCCCGGCGCCTGTGCTTGCGCACGCGGAACGAGGGCTTACAGACACCAACAACAGCCTGTGGGAGGACACCAGCAGCAGCAGATAGGAGCCAGCAGACACCTCACCAGGCTGCAGCACGGTTGGCAATGTGGCTGCGCTTCCGTTGCCGCCATCACGGGGGGTGTTCATTTGTGTCTGTTTTGATCTTGTCTTCATGTTTCCTTACAGTAGTGGGTACGGCTCTTGCCAGGCTGCTTTCCTTTTCCGTTCCTGCATGGCAAGGCTTGATCACCATGACGCCTCGACTGACTGACTGTCTGCCCACCCCGTCCAACCTCTGCACACTGTATTGCGACAGCTCAGAACGGGGGCGTCTCTAGGGTCCTTTGCAGGGGCAATGTCCAGCCTCTGCCTGCATTACTTGTGACTGTCTTAGCCATCGAGCCAATCGCCATCAGTTGACCGTGGAAGCGAGCGGTGGTCAGGCTCTCTCCCGTGTCTAGACCTGCTGGCGTTGACTTGACGCTGCGTGACAGCCAGTGCATGCTCTCATTCTCTGCTCACTTGGGTAGCCAGCGACGTGCAGACAGCAAGCAGCCTGACGAACGAGGAGGGCTAGGCGGCGAAAGGAGAAGGAAAAGTGATCCCGGGGCAGACCAATCAGCGGCAACCGGGGACCATCCCACAGCGCAGCCCAGCTTGTCCTGTCACACAAATCGGCGACCTGAGTGACCCGACGTAAACAGTCCGAGGCCAGCTTGACGTGTCTGCATTGATGGTCGCAGTGCTTTCCATATGGGGGAGACCAAGAGAGGGGGGGTGTATATGCAGGCGCCCGGCTGCCATTGAGACAACTCAGCCAGCGCGCTCTCTGCACATCCGGGCTGAAGAAGGCCGATGTCACCACCGCCCTCGGGACCTTGCAGCTCCGGCCGCTGGAGGGGCGGATTTCTCAACGCTGAACGGTCCGGGTCCTCGCCTCGACAAAGGTCTCGCAAACTTTTATTTGCCACAGCCATGGTCTTGGTACTGGGCGCTGAGGCTGCTCACCACCACCCAATTTTTGTATTCCGGCGAGAAGCGCAACGACAGGTGAGCTCTCTTAGAGGAGGAGGGGCGGGACACGGTATCGCGGTGCGACCGTGAAGCGGTGTCCGAAGGAGTCTGGCCCTGTGGCCTGAGGAGTCTAGGCCCCGGTGCAGGATTCCGACTCCTCGTTGCTTTACTTGCTTGCCTGCTTGATACGCGCATCCGGCGGTAACGTCAATCCTGTCATGATTTACCGATTTACACCACGAATTGCCGAAGCGTGGGGCGCAATGAGGCGAGACTATACCACGCAGACACTCTTTGGTCCTCCCTTTCTTTACAGCGATGGCATGGCAAGGGTTTCGGGCATGGTATTCCTGTTCCCGAAGCCCTTGTCTAGGAGCCTTGTTTTTAGCCTTCCCTTACTGCGACCTGTACATCCGTCCGGCTGGGTGATCATGTCGCCTCTGTGTTACAGCATGGAGATGTGGGAACCGTGTTACATAGGGCAGGGGATGTTATCGTATTTCTCTTTCACGGGCAGGACTCACACTTCAAGTATTGCAAACTGGATCGGCAAGCCAGCTGACAGAGGCGAAGTAGTACAAGCTAAGTGATACGGGAACCGGGTGTGATTCTATCTATCTGGGTCCGACGCCCGTGGCTGGGTCACGGTAACCTAGCCGGCGGCGTGAGAACACTTCCAGGTTCTCAGCGACACCGGCATATGGCACAGGATCATGTACTGCCGGCCTACATCTCGGAGGTTTCGTGACCATGGAAGGGCTGACGTGCTATTACTGCACAAGTCCGTTGGATATCTCCAGAGTGACGACGCCGTCTTTGCTCTCAACCACCTTGACCGAGGACAGGTCTCTAACGATCCAGTCTGGCTCGGCGGCGGCGACCTGATCGACAGTGTGGCTCGTTACGAGACCGATGACCTTGCAGCCAGCGGCCTTGCCTGCCCTGATGCCAGCGGGCGCGTCCTCGAGCACAAGAACGCGCTTGGCATCGCCCTCGAGCCCCAGTCTCTGCCTGCCCAGGAGATAGCAGGCGGGGTCCGGCTTTCCGTTCTCGACGGACTCTGCGGTGACCATCTGGTCGGGGTGCGGCAGGGCCATGACGCCGAGCCAGCCTGTGACGAGGGGCTCGGTGCCCGAGGTGACGATGGTCCAAGGGGCGCTGTCCCTGTTCAGCTCTTCGAGGAGGGTTCTCGCGCCAGGGACTTCAATGGCCTCATGGGCGTATAGCTTGGGCAGACGGCCCTCCGCTTCACGCACGTCTGGGTCATGGCAAGGGAGGGGGAGAGAGGGAGTTTCCTCCTTTTCCTCCTCCTCCCCGGCAAGCGTCAGCTACGGCATCCTTGCTTCTGCTTGGTTCGTCTGTCACGTCGCGTTCTCTCGCGCACGCGCGCGCAGCATGGTGGAGAGATTTAAAGTGAGAGAGAGAGAGAGAGGGAGAGGGGCAGAGAGAGCGCGCGCGAGCGAGATGCCCGCGCCCACGCGTCAT
>NW_003315034.1:326626-334228 GCF_000150825.1 Verticillium alfalfae VaMs.102
GGACGTCGATGCTGCGGCGACCATGCGAGGTTTGGAGGATGACGTTGGCAGAAACACCAATGTCCTGGCCGATGCTGCAAGGGAGCCGAAGACGGCGGGGCATCAGACGGGGTGGTTTCCGGGGGGAAGGGGGGCAAGGTATGGTCTACGCGCAGGGGCGACAGAGAGAGAGAGAGAGAGAGAGAGAGAGTGAGAGGGTGCTGGGTTCGACTGAGATGCAGACGCAAGGGAGGTCATGTTGGCCGGGGGAAAGTCTCTCTCACCTGTGCCAATGCTTCTCGATTGCCGGCGTCGAATCGATGATGGTACCATCCATGTCGAACAGGAAGCCGTCAAAGGTGGCCCGCTCTGGGGCCGCCGTGAAGGACGCATTGACGCCGGTTGCCGTGGAGCCCATGATAAGTTCGTGATGGCGTGTCAGAGGCGTGTATGGGTTTGGGTCGGACGATGGTCTTGGAGACGGACGCAGGGAGATAGGGCGTCCGTAACAGGGATAATGATGGGACACTTATTTGGGGGCCGGCTGCTCCGACGATCGACGATCTGTGATGGGGGGGGCTGTTGCTAAAAATTGAATTGAATGATGATTTGATTTTTCAGATATGAAGTATCGCAAGCACAAGGTTGAGTCGTACGCCCTTTTGTGAGTCGTGGTAAGCGTTGAGCTGTCGTTGACATTTCATGATGGAAGGCATTTCCTGATTGGGAAGTCCGTGATCGGAGTTTTTTTTCATATTGGAGATTTACGAGTGGATAAGACAAACCGTTACAGCCGGTACATGAAGAAATGAAGAATCGCGGGGCTGCCGTTCCTGGCCCTCGGTAGCCGGTGAGCATTGGCCGCTGTCGTCGGTATGCGGTGTACGGTATAGTATATATGTGTGTGCGGTGAAGGCAGACCGGGAAGGGGCGGGGGACTCGGAGCGGTGAGGTGCGGCAGAACAAACCTGCCCACTAAATTTTCGAGAGCGGCAGGTGCCAGTCTAGTGGAAATTTTGGCAGGCGCTTTCCCGACGTGGCTGTCGTCGATTTTGGGGCATCTCGACACTTCATTCCACCAACGACACTTACAGATCGTCGCCATATACCTTTGCAATGGCCAACGCGATCAACAAGCCCAAGAGTACGGTCTTTCTTGTCCCCCCCCCCTTCTGTCGATTGTGTCAAGTAGCTGCCCCCGTTCCACGGCTAACCTGAACACCGTTGGCAGGGCCTAATTCCAAGAGGCAGCCCGTCCGCCTCCGCCACAAGATCCAGAAGGCCTCGGCCGCGAAGCAGCGCAAGGAAAAGAAGCTCGGCAAGAAAAACCCAGAATGGCGCTCCAAGCTCAAGAAGGATCCCGGCATCCCCAACCTCTATCCCTTCAAGGAGAAGGTTCTCGAGGAGATTGAGGAGACGCGCATGCGCAAGAAGGAGGAACAGCTGAAGCGGCGTGAGATGGCCAAGGCTGCCAAGTCTGGCGTCCTCGGCCAGGATGGCATCGACGCTGCCAACATGCCCGTCGACGTCGAGGACGGCGACGTCGACGGCATGAACGTGGACGGGGACGGCGAGCTCGACGAGTCCAACCCCATGGCCGCCCTCCTCGCCACGGCGCGCAAGGCCGCCGAGAAGTACGAAGGCGGAGACATGGACGAGGATGACGACGACGACGACGACGACGAAGAGGATACCAGAAACGTCGTCGACCCTACCTTCAAGAATGCCACGTCCCGCAAGGCCTACGACAAGATCTTCAAGCAGGTTGTTGAGCAGGCCGACGTCATCCTCTACGTTCTTGACGCCCGCGACCCCGAGGGCACCCGCTCCCGCGACGTCGAGCGCGCCGTCATGGCTGCGGCCGCCGGCGGAAAGCGCCTCATTCTCGTCATCAACAAGATCGATCTTATCCCGGCCAAGACGCTCAAGGCCTGGCTCACCCACCTCCGCCGCTTCTTCCCCACCATGCCCCTGCGCGCCTCGAACCCGGCCCCCAACGCCCACACCTTCAACCACAAGGAGCTCACCGGCCAGAAGACGGCCAGCGACCTCCTGCGCGCCCTCAAGTCGTACGCCGCTGCCAAGAACCTCAAGCGCGCCGTCTCCGTCGGCGTCATCGGCTACCCCAACGTCGGCAAGTCCTCCGTCATCAACGCCCTCCTCGGACGCTACAGCAGCGGCAACCGCAGCGCCTGCCCCGCCGGCGCCGAGGCTGGTGTCACCAAGAGCATCCGCAACGTCAAGATTGACAGCAAGCTGACCCTCCTCGACTCGCCCGGCATCGTCTTCCCCTCGGCCTCGACCTCGACCACGGGCGGCCTCGTGTCACTGAAGAACGCTGCCGAGGCTTTCGCCCATCTCGTCCTCCTCAACGTCGTTCCGCCCCGCCAGATCGAGGACCCCGTCCCCGTCGTCACTCTACTGCTGAATCGCCTGTTTTTCCTCGGACGACCTGATGCAGAAAGCTCACTGACGAAAAATTCTGCCGGGCCCTGCTGCGCACCTGCTTGGCAACCCCCACCACCGACTTCCTCGTCCAGGTCGTCCGCAATATTTGCATCTTCTTCCCCGGCGGTGTGCCCAACCTGCACTCTGCCGCCATGACCGTCGTCACGGACTGGCGCGACGGCCGCATTCAGGGCTGGACTGAGCCGCCCGTGCTCGCCGTCGCCGACGCCAACGCACCCGTTGATGCTGATGCCGTTGTCGCTGACGACATGGCGGCGCCGGACCAGAAGACAGTCGTCACGGAGTGGGCCAAGGAGTTCAAGATTGAGGGTCTCTGGGGCGATGACGGTGCTGACGACGAAGTCATGGAGCAGTAGTTGTGCCTTCCTAATGCGGAGGCTGCTTGTTTTGTTGATACCTAGGTAGATGGTGCAGAGTTTGCTGGGTTTACTGGCGTTTAGGGCATGGCAAAAGGGGCGAATACAAGTCACGATCTTTATGCTGAGCCGCTGTTTCCTTGCCTTTGGTGTGGTTTGTCCATGTAGTCCTCTACTTCGTTTCCAGCCTGCCAACAGCCTGTACTGACTTTGTGCTCCTTACGCTTCTCATCACTTCACGTCCCGAAGGAAGGCGTATGAGAAAAGAGACCTCTTTTTCTGAAAGGAAGCTCATGTCCGGCCCGGAGGTAAAACGGGAAAACTTAACCGCTGCCGTTTACCTACCGGACTGTGCAGGATCGAATCGCTCAATGTCACGCCACGGCCTTACTCCGATCCTGCAATGAAGCTCCTTGCATCCCATCGCGGCGGACACGAATCGTCTCAACCGTATTGCCGGATCATTCCGAGTTGCATTTGTGCGTTGCGTCGTGTCGCGTTGTACCCACGAACCCCGCGGTGAAGGGTGCGCAGCATGATAGTTGGGGACAAAGTCAAAAACAGGTGTTCGAACGGATACCATTTTCGGTTAAACCACCCTCTCCACCTCTCACCAACCCCTCCCCCTGGCTCATAACAAAACTTCAGTTATATGTATTCGCAAAGCCCCCCCCCTCCCCCCCCTTGCCTTTTTTTTTGCAAAAGCTATTGACCTCAACACTGCATGATCACGAACTAGTGTCGATCAGCGTCGTATTCAGATCGACAGGCACCATGCCATATAGCTCAGTCAGGGACTCTGCGTTGCGCCAACTATTGTCCATTGTTAACATCTCCCCTTATCCCCCCCTTTTTCCCCCACCGTCGTAGGGCCGGCTCCTATCGGCGCTTGCCTGTCATTCCGCACCGCCTGTTTACTCGCGGAACTTTCCCCTCCGTCTTCCCCGGCTGTGATACGGTGTCTGGCTGGAGGAAGAGGGGGGGGGGAAGGGGGCTACACAGTACATGGTGAGCCTCATCGGACGTGTAGAGCCCCACAAGGGGCCGTCCGCACACACCTGGCGTGATCTGCAGGACCAGCTTCTAGGATTGTGTTTTTTTTCCCCCCTTAGAGATAAACCGCGTCACGTTGACAGACCACGATGTCCTTGGTTTGGTTTGCGAGAGGGGTCAGGTATACCTCGTTTTTCCTTTTCCTTTCCTGGGGTGTTCCTGGTGTGAGAAAGCGACGCTATGGACGGTCAAGTGAAGGCGAGATTGGACTGTTCTTTGTGCTGGTAGATGAACATTATGCGCAAAGGGGTTCCGCCTGCCACGGGACTCAACAATATCTGCCGTGTGAGGGATATGCTGCGTTCACCTGGGGTCTTCCTGGCAGGGTCAGGACCACTGTAGATACAGCTTTAAGTAGGGTAGGAGATAAATTCGGCGGTTGTAATACTAGGTGAATATCATGGGAGGGGTGGTAAGGGTGCCATCCGAGAGCTCGCCAGCTAAGTACTCCAGGGATGACAGCACGCGTGATGCGTGTAGCGAGCTCATGTCCATGGCATGAATAGTAACACCATAGTCGCAGTCCTCACGACGAGTTCGGCCCGCCCTTTGTACCATTAAGTGAACATCGTGGGAGAGGGGGGGGGAGGGTGCCATTTGAAAGATTGCCAGCTTTATGTCTCAGGGGTTCCATGTTTTGAGGGGGTTCGGCACGTTCGTCTGGTGTGTCCCTGGCATGAACGGCAACACGATAGATGCAGCGCGCTGGGCACGACGTTAGTCCGCGCTTTGTGCTCGGCGGTGAAGATCATGGGCGAAGGGGTAACCTTCCGCCTGAAGCTCACCAGCTAGAGACTCCAGGGATGCCGTGTCCTGCGAGGGGGATGATGGCACGTTCAACCTGGGTAGTCCTGGCATGCGAGAGACGCTACAGATGCAGCCCTGAGGATTAGACTGTAGTGGACCGCCCCTTGCTCTGGCGGATCAATATTATGCGCGAGTAGCTGGCGAAAAAAAGGATCCAGGGATAGCACGTGTGGCAGGCATAGCACGTCCACCTGATTGTTTCCGCCCTGAAGACCGCGCTACAGATGCAGCCCTGACGGTGAGGCCTGAACACACGCTTCCCCTTGCGTATAGTAACGTTCACCTGCCCGCACTCAGGGTAGTCCACAGCCTGTTGAGGCTGGAGGAGGGAGGGTAACGAGGATACCCCTCCTTGTCAAACAGGGTTGGCAGGGCACCACGTGGTGGACATGACGCTCGGAGATACGGAAATGCGGAAGGGGATCACGGAATGGTCACTCTTGGGTTGGGTGAACTACCACAGTTGAATGCTGGGACAACGCGAGGGACAGGGACCCTGGCCGTCAGCGGCATCAGTTCATACATCTGACCCTCTTGGATAGTTCTCAACATGGGACACAAGTGGCATGCGAGGATGAGCAATGTTTTAGTGATACAGAACAGCCCAAGCTTGGTATTTTTATTTTGCAACCTCTCGTCCTAGTTTATGCCGTGACAAGCTCCATCTTGACCCCCCGCTTGCCCGTCCTCTCATCCATGTCATCCTGGACCCTGACCCTGACCTTCTGGAACAGCTCGACCTTGACCTCGCGGCTGCCCGTCGTCTCGAGCACGTAATTGTCTGCGTCAAACGTGCTGTCGGGCTCCGGCGTCGCGAGGTCTCGAAGCCGGATGAGCCCCTCGATGCCGAAACGCGGCACCAGTACGACGAAGCCGTTGCTGAAGATCTTCATGACGAACGCGTCCTCCTCGGCCTCCCGTCCCTTGAGGGCCTGTCCGACGTAGTATGCAATGCTCGCGCGGCCGGCGAGCTGCGCGTTGCGGTGGCGAACGTTGATGTTCTTGCACACGGCCTCGAGGCGGCCCCGGGAGCGGACCGCCGGGTGGACGGCCTCGTACCCGATGGCGGCGGCGAGCTGCCGGTGTGCCTGGAGATCTGCGTAGCGGCGGATGGGGGAGGTGAAGTGCGTGTAGATCTCCGAGGCGAGGCCGTAGTGGCGGAACTCGTCGTACGTCTGGGTGCCGGAGCAGAAATATTCGGCCGACATCATGCAGCGCGTCGCCATGATGCGCACCAGCGTGTTGAAGAAGGGGTTCTCCGGGTCGACGCACGTGTCGAGCGAGTCGGCGAGCGCCTTGCTCGAGTCGACGCGGAGCTCCAGGCCCTTCTTGACCTTGAGCTGGTTGGCGAGCTCGTCAAAGTTGGTCTTGGGCGGCGCGCCGTGTCGGCGGAGAATGGCCGTCTGCGGGAATGCCTCATAAATCTTGGCCGCGACGCTGACATTGGCAAACAACATGAACTCCTCGACCAGTGACATGGTATCCAGAAGCTCCTTGGTCTTGACGTCGATTGGGTCAGATGTCTCCGACTCCATCTGCACCTTGACCTCAGGCGACGACAGGCTGAGGGCGCCGGCATCCATACGCTTCTGCTTGAGCTTTCTCGACAACTTCATCAGCATCCGAATGCCCTGGGTGAGATCGTCCGTCTGCGAGGCATCGTCCACTCTCAGCTGCGCTTGTTCGTAGCTGAGAGCCTCTCTTGACTTGATGACAGACTTTGTGAAGCGAACATTGACAATGTCAGCGTTCTCGTTGAGCTCCCAGATGACGGAAAACGCGAAACGCTCGATATAAGGATTGAGTGAGCACAGGTCTGTTCCGAGAAGCATTGGCAACATGTCGATGCGCTTGTCCACCAGGTAGACTGATGTGCCGCGGATGCTCGCCTCGTTGTCCATGGCCGTTAAGGGCTTGACAAAGTTGGACACGTCGGCAATGTGGACGCCAACCTCGTAGTTTCCGTTGGGCAGACTCCTCGCGTGAAGTGCATCGTCAATATCCTGGCATCCGATGGGGTCGATACTGCAGATGAGCAGAGACCGAAGATCCTCGCGATCCCTCCAGCCGGGGTCGTCCAGGCTCGTCGGCACCCTCCAATCGTGGCCCTCCTTTGGCAGACAGTCCAGCACCGTCTTGGGGAAAGGTCTGTACTGCACATCGTACTCTAGCAGAAGTGCCTCCGTCTCGGCCTGCTTCGTCTCAAGCTCTCCGAGGGACCGCACGAAATGGCCCACGGGGTGTCGCGAGTCGCGCTCCCAACCATCAATCGTGACAACGAGTCGCTTGCCGAGGAGCTCCGCAGCCTGCCTCGTGCGTATCCGAATCTTGGGGATGCACTTGTCCATCGGGATGAGGAAAACGTTCTCCTGACGGCGGCCCTGGGTGCCGCTCTGACTGGTGGAGGAGGGGTCAATATGGCCGACGTATTGTCGCCAGTTGCGCTTGATGACGCCGACAACCTTTGCTGTCGGCTGAGGACGGCCCTCGGTGCTGTGGCTCTGCGTCTTCATGACCTCTTCCTGCAGCGCCTTGCGCTCGCGTGCCGAGACGAGATCGGATCCTCCCTCATTGTCGGCGTTTTCGTTTCTCGTGATGGTTTCCTCCTCGATGATCTTGGTCGAAGGCTCCTTCCACTGCTCCTTCGGCAGCACCTCGACAACGACAAGATCACCATTGATGGCACGGCTAATGTTCTCCCTTCCGAGGATGAGGAGCGGCTTGACGAAACTCGGCACCTTGATCGAGCCCTCGAGGTAGTTGTACGGGGAGACGTTGAAGATGCCCTGGTGCAGGAGGCCCGCCTTGGTGCCAGTCATCATCTTGGACATGCTGTAGTACTCCGGGTACAGGGGACCCTCCTGCTTCTTGAAGGATCCGGCGGTCTGCAGGTCGGGGACCATGTCGAGCAGCGTGTCGGCCTCCTCGAGACCCCCGA
>NW_003315034.1:334826-343537 GCF_000150825.1 Verticillium alfalfae VaMs.102
TCTTACCTTTCCCAGACGCATCCCTGGGCGCGATCTCAAGGCATTGTCGGCACAGCTTTGATGAGCAGGGGATATCTTGACGAAGGTACACCTCTCGCACGATTTTCTGAACCTTGCCGCTCTTGGTGGACCGCACGTAAACCTTGCTCGACAGGTTCGACGCAGAAGGGTCCCTATCGAGTGTTCTCTTGAGACTCGTCATCGCGGTTGTGTTGTGACGATTTGCCCTTTCCCAAGTCTTGATATAGGCAACGTCAAGGCTTGTCTCGGCTCACCAGAGGTAGGCATAGACACACTATGAAAATTGAGGTGAGGTCGCGAAGGCGGCTGACAAACGAATCGGATACTGCGGGGCGCCTATCTTATCTTATCTTATCGTACCTGGTCATCACACAGCTCAAACGGCACCAACGACACACGACACAATACCTATCCTAACATCCGTTGCCCGCCCCAATTGCGTCGATAGCATCAATCATTCCAATTTCCTAATCAGTGGATGGCTTCGACCCGGAAATCAGAACGCATGCACGCAGACCGCACAAGTTCCGCTGCCAGATGCGGCATTTACTAACACGGCCATCACTTTTCCTCAGCGAACGAAACGTGAACATCCCTTGACCTGTTTAGCCTAGCTGGCGTCCCGTCGCGCGCCAGGGTCTCGTCAGCACAGTACCTCCCTGTACAAGGTAGGAAGTGCGTGGAAAACAGCACAGCACAGCACGGACAGACCACACTCGTTCGAATAGCGCCATGCTTCACCCCTAGGTACAGAACGCCATTGCAGACCGCAGCAGCGAAGGTGCGCGCCCACGCCGAACTTTCCGCGCCCCAACCTCCACAGCAAATCTCACAATGAGGCCGGAAGCGGAATGTGGCACAACGCCCAAGGGGAAGAGAAGAGAGGGGAGGGTGATCAATGGAGCAACGCCTGTTGCCTCTTGCCTTTTCCAGTCTCGCCGTCCTGACGCGCGGGGCCTGATCTCGGCACCCTGTTTCACGCGCTGCACCACCTGCTGTACGACGGTATGTCGACCGGGGGTGGTACTCATTGTACCATAGGATCTTTCCAGAGCCACGCGAATCGGGAACGGAGTGGAGGGTCGACGCTGGGGCCTGGCAGACGGATCATGCTCGCTGAGGGCATGTTCGACGCCCGCGTTAAGCGTGAGACCTGAACCAGAAACCTGTGATACTGATGATGGCCTCCCCCCCAAACCATCCTCCCTGTCATCCCTCAAAGCGCGAGATGGGTCGATAAGGGCGGACGAGAAGCCCTGATTGCTTGCACGCGACGGATGATGTCTGGCTGCAAGCAAGGGGTTGTCAGGTAGGTGGCTTACATATGCGAGTAGAACTCGCCACGAAATCTCAACGTGCAGTGCGGCACGAGCTACAAGGTTGTGGGCTGAAAATCCTCTCAACATACAAAACACGCACACGGTAGCCGAAACCAGGTTACCTGGACTTTCTGAGCAGAGACAAAGCGGTACATTACCTTGTCTCGCTTTTTGTTTTTGTGGAGGGTCACCGACATGGCAATTGAGAAGAAATAAAATAAACGTGTGGTTCTGCTGCAAGAGCGGGTAGCAAGGATAGCTCCCGCAGTGCTGGTGGTTGTCTGGAGCGGACGCCGGGCGACGCTACAGTGGGGTCTGGGCACCATGTCCACCGGGCCGTAGATCAGTACCATCGCCCCCCCCCTTCTGAAAGCGTTAACCTTTAGGTGTCCCGCCAGTGGTTGATTGCCGCCGACACACAAAACGTTCGAGGTACACTGCAAGCAGAAGCACAAGGGCCTTATTACCTTATACGCACACGTGCGATGCTCTAGCCCTGGTCCCCTGGCCAGGCATGGCAGGCTGGCCACCCTTTCCACCCCCCTCCCCTACTTCATCTTCCCCCCCTTCGAACGATTTGCGGGAGGGGCGCGCCAGAGTACGATGTCGTTTCTTCATCAGATCAGGGTCTCTGGTTGCCAGCCAGTTGGTTATTCGCTTCTGTTGGTGGGAGCACCTATCGGCATGCTCAGCAGCTCCTCTTCTGAACCGGGCAAGCGTCACTTTTCTTTTCTTTTCTCGCAAACACAAGATCACTGTACTTCCCCCATCCAACTACGTTTTCTCATTCGTCGGGGCGTTGGACGACTCTGACCAAGAACCGCCTACCGTCCCTCGGGCTGGTGAAGAAAAAATAAACACCAAACCCCGAGATCATCGAGAAGAAGGGGGGATGGGCGGAGACCCTGCCGTGTCGTCCACCTCGTCTCGAGAGGGTGGGGACCCGCCGAACCCCATGATGTGCAGCCAAGCCAAGGGAAACGCCTTGCCGCTCCTGGTCAACACCCCCTCCAACACCCAAAGGCGCCCTTGTTCCCTCGTGCCGCTGCCCCAGACGTCACACCTACACGGCACAGGCGTGTCCTGCCCACCCCCTCTATCTCTTCCTCCCGTACACCCAGGCCCATGATCGCATGCCATCCCATGCCACTCTCAAGCTCGTTCATACACACCATCTTCTCCTGCCCGCTCCCCTGGCACCCTTTGACAGCGTGCGTCTGTCGACTCGCCTGGACTCAGTGCGAGGAGCCCATTACCTGCCAAGGGGATGGCACAAGGTCAGACCACATAGCACTTCGCTGCATATGCTTGTGCTTATGTGCGGCTTGCCGGTTTCCGACGAACGCGTCGAAAGATTCAGACGCGTCTTGTGATGCTATCTGACGTATACGAAGAGTCTGGACGCCCGATCCCGCTGCGGTAACAAACCCCTATTGCTGTTGTTACGTGCTTCTGTTGATTGCTCTAGATCCATACGGGCTATGTGCGACGGTGGGTATCTCATTTATTACCTTGGGTCGTCTTGATCGAAACGTCCCCCGTCATCCACCGTGCAAGGGCAACCTACCTCCCCAGACCTGTATGTGGTAGGTAGGTAGTCAGAGACAGTCCGGATCGGTCGCTAAAACAGCTCCTACTCCTGATTCGCCAGGTGAAGCACACTAGGGACGCACCGTTGACTCTGGGAGCGCGTCCGCGGCCCCGTCTTTTCTTGTTAATGGCGCCGTGCCATTTCTAGTCCCTCGTTGAGTTCAGCCGTTTTGCCCTTCACCATCCGCGCCGTTAACATCGGATTCTCAGCTGTGGCGCGTTCCAATCCTGGCACCGATGCTAGGACTCTGAGGGCAAACCAATCAGACGTCGACCGGCTCTGTATCGCCATGCGAGTTGGACGCTTCTGCACTACAATCTACATGTACGAGAACGACAGCAACAGGCTGTCGCCCACCAGGGAGCCAGCTTGCGACCAGCTCGGCCAACGGTGACGGCCGGGGTGGGCTTTCTGGTGTCTCTGAAATGATGGAAAACCCGTTGAGCGACCACCAATCCGCCGGTGGTAGTGCAGTCGTCTGATGTTAAGCCTTGGTTAGGGCACATGTAGCAGCTTTACCGGCGGCATCATGTGTTTCGGATCCTCGCAGGCCGTCCACACCCGGACGGACGCCTGCTGTGTCGGCAATCGTTCAAGCATATGTGACTTCCCATGACGAGATCCGTGTCACTTTCGCAGCCTCTGTATGCAAACCAGGCCAGAGGCATGTCGGGACGGAGCGGTGGAGATTTTCCAATGTGTGCAACACACATTGTCATGCGGCCTAAGCGCTGAAGGAGGGCAGGCCGTCGAAGAGGGTGCACTATTCGTAATGCAACCCTGGAATGGACAGATGACCCTGAGCTGCGTCTTGCATCAACATTTCCGTTTTGCTCAGGCATCGTCTGACTGCCAAATCCAGCTAGCACACTGTGTGTGTCATCACCCTTGATGGTCATGTGACGAGTGCATCAAAGCTGCTTCTCGAGTAAACAGATGACGTAGGGCGACGTCAGCCGACGTCGCATCGCGAAGAATGAAGTCCATAGCGTCTCGACCAAGTCTTCGAGCTTATCGTCAGCATGACATGCGAAACCTGCTGTTCCTCACGACCTCGCCGAGTCTAGAAACAAGGCCATCTGTCTCAGGTTCGAAGAACGAAGAAGGCATCTACCCACTGGAGCGCACCCGACAGCATCACGCGGGACGAGAACACGCTGCAGGGACGGGCAGTAGGCTTCGTCCGTCGTGGTCTGAGTGATGTGCCTAGTTGACGACTACTTTTCATGACAAGTGGAGTTGTATGCGGGTTTGGCAACCGACAGTGATAAGCTGATGGAGCTGCCGGGTCAGCCAAGTAATTCCGTGACGTAGCAACGGATACTCTTAAAGCCTGGCGAAACCTACTGCACGGTACGGGACAGGGCCGAACTGGGGGTCAGCATGCAAGCCCGGAGGGACGGTGCAAGATGCTGACATCGCGAACCAGTAGGTGGCTTAAAACTGCAGAAACCATGAATAGTCATCCCCCCCGCCCCCTGCGCTGTATCGCCATCAAGATACGTAACTTACACACCTTCAAGCAGAACCAAGGAGTATGATGGCACGGAACAAGACGCGTCTTCGCCATGGTCTCGATGCATGTGTTTCTAAGAGAGCAGAACGACTGTAACCGTGCCATGGCCCAGGAGTTGGGAGAAGAAATGACAAGGCGCAGACAGATAAAGAGCGTCATGCCCTCGTGAGCTCGACGAGCGATATCGAGATCGAGCTTTGGCGCGCAAATGCACGAGGCCGAATCAGGTATCACGGGGCGCTCTCAGAGGTCGGGTCAAGTCGAAGATGAGTCAGTCCAACGAGCAGGTTCAAGGGATGCTTCGGCCAAGTGAGCAGGCAGGCGGTTCCATGGCTTGGGGCAAGCGAGGGTGAAAATGCGCGCTGATGCGGCGATGCGTGACACAGGCTACCGGGCAGACCGGTGAGGGGAGACCGGAGACAACGGACAAAGTTGAAGCGAACGTTGAGAGGCGAGCGAAGCGAAACAGCCGTCCTGGCGGAGGTGATGTGAGGTTTCCTCGACAGGGGTCCCTGGAATCGTTCCGTCATTGAATTGTCGCCTCCACTCCAGCTTTGCGAGGTGAGACAAGAGGCGAGCAAGACAAGACGGGTGAGAAAGCTGGTGGGATTTTGTTTTGTTGCCTGCGGATGAAGCTGTACGAGTCAAGGAGTGTGGGAACCCGAGAGGAGAGGAGGAAGAGACCCAACTCTTCCGCCCATGCCATTCACCACAAAGTCCGTGCCGTGCAGAGATGAGAAAGCTGCAGGAGCTATCATACAGGAGCTGCAGGAGCTGCAGGTGCGGCGAGAGCTGCCTACGAAGGTCCACTTGAGCCAGCTCGGCGCGTCTCTGGCCTTTCTTGCCTGCCGCTGGGCTGGAGCCTGTGCGTCCCAGAGCCCAGACACACTGTGCAGACGGCCCGGGGCTGCAGGAGGAATGACGAGGCAGCTTTGGCACAGGGCAGGCTGACAGCCTGCCTACATGTGTCTACCTACCTGCCTCCAAGCCTGCGTCCTCGTACATCGATCCCAGGCGATCCGTTTTCCCGCACATCAACTGGCAGACAGACTGCAGCGATGGACGACGAGCACAACGCAGCACGAGAGAAAGGCAGGTCAGAGGGCATGGCGCCATCGAACGGCCGTCCCCGCGCCCCACCCACATGCATGGCGCAGGGAAGCATTTTCATGTGCCCAGAATCGTTAGCATCTATTCGAGAACTGGACGCCGAAAGGCGGCTGCACTGGCGTCCCGTGGAATGGTGCTCGTTTAAGCTCCGCGAGATGGATGGGTCATGGATGCACAGGACGGGGACGGTTGTGGATGGGTGGACTGGCAGGCGGATAGATACTTGCCTAGATGCGACGGCTTGTGGTGTGGTGGTTCCCCATCTCGTCTTATTATACCCACATTCTGGGGTTCTGGGTAGGTAGTGGACTCGGCTTAACAATGTTGGCGTTGTGCGTGTGTGCTTGTGCTGATCTGTGATCGCTGAAATGCGTTCCCGCCCCTTCACAAGCAGGCACGAAACCTGGGGAGGGGGGGGGGGCATGCCATGCCTTCGCGTACATTGATCGGGATGATCACCGTCAACACCCATGTGCTTCTTAAGCGGAACCAATGCGGGAGCGGACTCAGGCCGCCGATGAACCCCGCCGAAAGGGGGATGCCCTCGGTGCTCTGAACAATCAGTCAGCCCAGCTCGCCTTGACAGGCACTGTTTGAGAACGGATCAACGCGAGGGGGAAACTGTCGAGAGGAAAAGGGGAAGAAAAGAAGAGACATGTTGCAGGCATCTGTCGCTTCGGTTCGGTTCGGTCACGAAGCAGAGCGGTTTCCTCCGAAGTCTAGGCCTGGACCGGGCCGACATCCTCTGCTTTGCCACAATCAATTTGTCGATGATGATATGGAAGCCGACTTATCCCAGGTGCGCGACACGCGTATGATGCCTTGTGGATGCGGTGAGCGCGGCCGGGAATGCTGTATCCTCTCGTGTTGTGCAATGCAGCCCTATGGGGCCTCTGTTATGGGTAGGTAGAATGGTAGCACTTGGACAATTGTCGCTGCTTGAAGCGCTGCGTACAGCTACGGTCCTTTCAACTTTGAGGCCAACTTTCAGGGCAGGATGCTCGCTCTGTTTGTACACTGGAGATTCGTTGCTGAGGGTATATGCATTACGATGTGATTGTGGTGAGGTACAGGGTCACCCACAGCAGGAGAGCGATCATACAAGTAGAACGGGGTTTCTACCGTGCCTACCTGGCTACTTTAGTACATAATGGACGAAGCATGGACGAAGCGCCATCAGCCTGTGCGAATGCTAGAACTGGCGGGGCCCCTGCCTAGACCTTGCTGTCTGTGCGGGATGACTTACCATGTACCCCTACCCCGGTCGAAGCATCCCAAGCCTAACGAAGCAGGATCAAGGCAAGACGACCTTCGGGGCGGGGGGCCAGTTGAGTTCACGTTGGCTGCAAGTGAAATGGTCCGTCATCTCTAACGCCAACTTGGCGCAGTAGACCTTCCAAGGTGCCCCAAGCCCCCCAAGACGCAAGACGCACGACGCAAGACCCAAGTCCAGGTCCAAGCCCAAAGCCCCAGGCTTCAAGAGCCACCCCCCTCTAGCGCCTTCCGCACCCCACCACCCTCGCCTTGGGACCCCATGGCTCCTGCCCCTGTTTTCCCGCACCGTCCGTCCAGCTGCTGCTTCCTGCGCTGCCTCGTCAAGCCCCCCCTCAGCCTGGTTCTTTTGCTTTTTCCCTCATGCACATCCAGGGCCCTTGAACACGCAAGGCTCCCGTGTCTAGGCAGCTTCGGTATTTGAGCCTTTCAAAAAGAACAGTTCCAAACCAGGCCTCATCTGTCGAGGTCGAGTGCTGCAAAGACAAGGCCAAGGCTGGGAGTAGGGGCAAGGGCCAGGACAAGGGTTTCGGTTAGCAGCAGGATCGGAACAAAGGAGACTGACCGACTTGACTGACTTCTGCTGTTGCATATACAAATGCAAAACTGCGTCCCAAGCTGGAAAAACAAATACCGAGGCTCCAGACCTCGTTGCCTGCCATGCTACTTTGACATTTGCCGTGGCCGTTGGGGGCCTCGAGTCGTCGACCACAGGGCACTGAGCAAAGCAGCGCTGAGTTGGTTATGGAGAAAAACTGCTTGCGTCACATCGCATCGCACTGCGCCATACATGGTACTGAATCGTCGCCTCCGAAATTCATATCCCTCGTTGCCGACGATCTCTCGAGCCCTCGGGAAGCCCACGTTGGTTCGGCACTATACCAGCGCCATCGCCGGAGAGAGGAGAGAGGAGAGAGAGCAGGTGAAGATGAACAAAAGGCCGCCCAGGCTTGACGCAATACACACCTCTTTCAATACGAACAGAGATCGAAAAACAAGAGATCGGCCTTCGAGCACATCCGTTTATGGCCCTGCCTTGATAGTCCCTAGTCAGATTTGACCGAACAGAGTGGCATGGGCAAAATCTTCTGGCAACCGCCCGACGGCGACGCTCGTGTTGTCGCCTTGCATCCATACGCCAGACTGGCTTGGCCCCGAACCGAATCCGCTATCTGTACAGTAGTACTACATTGGTCTTCTCACATCTTCCCGACATGCAAAATACAAAGAACGGCACAGTACAACTACGAATACTCACGCACGCTCAAATCCACACACACCCGCACCTCGCCAGCCAAGCTCATATACACACACACCTCCCCCCTCCACTCCTGACATCAGTTCTCCCTCCCCCTCTCCATCCAACCAGCCCACCGCTTCGTACGGCCCTCCCCCAGCTTCGTTCGCGCAGGCGCAAATCCGTCCAGGCAGACTAGTGACGGCCGCCGCGGCATCAATCATCGTGTCGGGCCAGACGTGCAGCAACAGCAGGCGTATCGCAACGCTTGCTATCTCATCGTAACACGCCTTCAATCCTCGTTCAGCCTTCTCATCCCATCCAGCTCCTCAGCCAGCCCTTCTTTGACCCTGATTTCTTTCGACTTTTAACCTCCGGCGCAACACAACTCTACAGAGTCAGAGGCACCGACTCGTTGCTTGTCTTGCCTGTCGCGCCGCTCTGCCCGAGTACGAACGACCCTTCGCCACCGGCCGGAACGATATCCCATCACACCTTACCTAGCCTTACGGCCCTCTGGCTCCCCGGGCCTATCATCGCATTCCTCCTCACCCGTCCCTGTCTTGTCCTACATTTTCCTGTCTACATTACCAACCAGAGAAATCTCACTTCCAGCTTCACCTAACCATACCCCTTCGACTCGTT
>NW_003315034.1:343637-343917 GCF_000150825.1 Verticillium alfalfae VaMs.102
CCGTTGGAGAAAGAGAATGAGTGTGGCGACTGGCTCTCTCCCGATGCTCGAGGCTGATATTGGTTGTGGTTCTGGTAAATGGCCACACTTGGCGGCTTCTTGAGCGAAGCTGTCGATGCGTGCTTGGTCAGGGAGCCAGGCACCTTCTCAAAGGCGTCTTCATCCTCCTTTCTATACTTCCAAGACTCAATCTCCTCGTCATCGATGGGCGTGATGCCACGGTTGCCGACCGGAAGACGACCTTGTCGGTAACGGTAGCACACAAGTATGGTGCCTCCTA
>NW_003315034.1:345138-348462 GCF_000150825.1 Verticillium alfalfae VaMs.102
CGTCGCGGCCTACCTCAGGGTATCCACCCGCCGCACACGCCTCATAACCCGAACGCGCCGCTGCCCGGCCAAGCTGTCGCGTACGCGCCCACGCAGGCATCGCCTCCACCAAAGACGACGCCAACCAAGACGACGCTGAAGGCCCTGCCCACAGTTCGAGACCATACGACCGACCAGCTGAACCCTAGCGGAGATGAATATCTGCCGCGCGAGATTGATGAGTTCGGAGAGAAAAAGGTCATGGCCAACGGCCAGCTGCTAGGAGGGCGGACCTACCGGTGCCGCACATTCCTGGTGCCAAACCGCGGCGATCGGCTGTTCATGTTGGCAACGGAGTGCGCCAGGGTCTTGGGATACCGAGACTCTTACCTCTTGTTCAATAAGAACCGATCACTTTTCAAGATCATTGCCAGCCAGCCTGAAAAGGATGAACTAGTGGCCCAGGAAATCCTCCCCTTCTCTTACCGATCGAGGCAGATTGCCATCGTTACGGCGCGGTCCATGTTCCGCCAATTCGGCAGTCGCGTCATCGAGAACGGACGCCGCGTCCGCGACGACTACTGGGAGACCAAGGCTCGAAAGCAAGGTTTTACCGAGGCTGACCCCGCGGGCGAGAAGCGGCCTGGACAAGCCAAAGCTCGCGAGGCTGCCGAGGCTCAGAATCAGGTCATGCTTGGCGGCCCTCAAGGTGAGATTGTCTATAGCAACGCGCCGGCCCAGTTCCCTGGCGCGCCGCAGCAGCCTCAGATTGTCCAGCCGGGCATGCTCGGGCCGGCTGGAGGATCGACCCGGATGCCTATGATCTCCCTGGGTACTGATCTCAGCGACACTCGCCCACGTGACTATAGCGTCAATTTCAAGGGAGGTCCTCGCCAGGAGATCACGGGACCACCGTACCAGGATTTGACGCGTCCAGCTCAGCCAGGCGAGATCAACCAACAGGCACACCATGCTGCTGAGTACAACAGGCAGGTCACGCAGAATCGTGAAAGGAGCAGCAACTACCTGCAGGACCACTGGCGTCGCCCACACGAACAGCCTCAATCAGCCAGCCTGCACCAGCAGCAACCCATCAGCACAACCGAAGCATCTGTACCAACGAGTCGGGCTGCTGTCCAGTCACCTCACACTTCCTCCGTGAACATGTCGCAGCCAGGTCTGGTTCCCAATCAGAGCCCTCAAATGGGACTATCGAACCCTCCTTACTCTCAGGCGATCCATGCCCAGAACCCTATTAGCCAAGCGCCGATGAGGGGCATGCCACAGAGCTCGCCGCAGCTGAACAACAGACCAACGTCACTGAGCTCAGGAGCGACCGGCAGTCTGTCTCAGTCCACTCCCAGCTACCCTTACCCAGGCGGCTCCGGGCAGATGTGGCCACAGCAGATGCCGCAGGCACATCAGCACTATCCTGGGTACACGACGCAAGGGCAGCAGCAGCAACAGCAGCAGCAGTCGCACCAGCAGCAGTCACCCGCTCCCCAGCCTCAACTCCGACAGCACTCATCCAGCGGCGTGCAGCCAGGCATGCAATTTTCCGGCATGCCGGGCATGAGCCAGGGTTATGGGTCGAACCAGGCCATTTACTCTGCCGAACAAACACCACGACAATACATGCCTCAGCCAAACCCGGGCGCCCCAGCCGTTAGCCAGGCATGGTCGAACCAACAGTCGCCTGGCGCGCAGTGGTGGGCCAACCAACCTCAATAGGCGCAACGCACACAAGTCATGATGAAGCAAACAACGGGCCGTTCCTCACGAGAGCCCGTGACCCCGCCATCTCGGGGTCGATTATTTATATACGCAAATGGTCAGAACACGATTTTCGGCCTTGTTCTCTTGGCTGCCGTATTTGGAGGATACCCCGGCATACATTTAGTGGTGGCTACTTTTTTGTTTGGTTGACCGATCGTCCTGGGAGTCTGCCCGATGCATTCATGCCGAGGATTGGGATAGAGGAGTTGGGCGGTTCTGGGGGGATGATAGGTTTCGATCGATTGCTGGGGCGGTCTTCCGTTCATGATGCGATACCGACTTGGCGACAACATACGGAAACCAGTGTCCCTCCTTCCGAGCGCTGTTGAGCTCATCCACAACCTCGACATGACTTCAGGTATATCGCTTTCATTCTTGTGCTATCTTGTGTGTCTTTTTTTCCTGCTTGATTTTGGCTTGGATTTCTTCTGCAATCCATTGTACCTTGTCTGAGATGCCAATGACGGTGCACGAGGATAGGGATGGATTGGTGTTGGCGAAGCAGGTCAACGCGGCCAGCGGCCAGATTGACCTGTAGCTGTCTTGCGCGCGGTGGCTTTCTGGGTGTTTTTCTTTCCATGCAAGGCAGCACATCCGCCTGCAATGGCCGTTTCTCTTTCTATGCCGCCTCTGCTTGTTCGGTTCTTCGTTTCTTAGGGCGGGATTCTTGCAGCATAGGAGGTGTTTTCGCTTTTTTCGCTGTGATTTTGGCCAGGATACCTTTTCAAATCGGATACACGTCGCAGCGAGAAGGGTAGAGAGGCCCTGTCTCTGTGTCGTTGTGCTTTTCTCGCTGGGTGAGGAGCAACTGTGTCCGGGGGCTTCTCTGCCTTTTTTTCCGTCTCTCTGTTTCTCACCTTTTGCTATTTCGTTCTTCAGTTTGATAGGGGGGTGGGCTGCCTAGGCTGCATGGGATACCTCAATGATGGGAATACGCTGATCAATTGCTCTTCATCCTTATTATGTATCTTGTGTATTTCCATTCGTGATTGTTGCTGTAGTTGGTGGATGCTGCTTGTAGACCAAACGTGAATCTACGTGTAGTCGACAACAAGAAGGATGTAGTTTCTGTTGCATTATCACGCTGGCAGCCTCGAAACCCAGAGCAGCCGCCCAGCATGTTGTGACGGATATAGAACAGGAGCTTGTTCCGTCCCTTTATCGTTGCTCTTCTTCGTCTTTAATCACTGTCATTGCCATCCAAGGCCTCGTCAGCCTCCTCCCGGTCAACCCTGTCCTCGTCTCCTTCCAGAGCATCGACCGTCTCGTCAGCCTCACTGTCCCCATCTTCTTCCTCCTCCTCCTCCTCATCGTCCTCTGCCTCCTCGTCGTCGTCCTCCGCCTCATCCGTCTCATCGCCGTCCTCGCCTTCCTCCTCCGCCGCCTCCTCCGGCTCCGTGTCGTCACCACCCGCCGCTCCGACCCCGCCAGCAGCAGCAGCAGCAGCGGCGGCGGCGGCGGCCGCCCCCGCCCCCACCGCGATCCTCGCCTTCTTGGCACGTGGCTGATCGCGCGCCTCGCCGCCGGTGGCAGCATCGCCGGTGGCGGCTGTGAACGTGTCGTCCGGCG
>NW_003315034.1:348860-351985 GCF_000150825.1 Verticillium alfalfae VaMs.102
GTCAGTTCCTTTTTTCTTGACCTTTCTCCTTCATGATCACACCTGTCGAGAAGCCAACCGACGAGCTTAGTTCGCCTGCCGGAGAAATCAAAAAAGGGGGCCAGACGGGGCAGAGGAGCGACGCCCTGGGTGGCAAGGTTAGTGACAAAGACGCGCGCTCTTGTGAGCGCCAGGATGCGTTGGCCTGGATCTGCGTGCCGGGCGGCAGCACGCCCTTGGCAAGGCGCGTGATGATGGAGCGCGGCAGGGTGAGGTCCTCAATGGTGACAGCGTCGCGGTCCTTGTCCTTGGCCGACGCCTTCTCGGGCTTGCTGCTGCCTTCTTCGTGCCGGGGCCCGCCGGCGCCGCCGCTGGGGCCCGCGTTGGCGGTCGTCATGGACGTGTCGGGGCGGCCTTCTGCTGGTTGTGCGGGCTGATGGCTGGTGGCGGCCGAGGTCGAGGCTGGGGCGGCGCCGGGTGTGTCTTCGTCCATGGGGACGAAGCGGGCGGCTGAGACAGAAGGGTTGGCGGGTGAGGGCTTTTTGGGCGGCATTGTGGTGAGAGCAAGGTGTGTGTGTTTGAGAGGGCGAGTGTGCGTGAGGTTGAGTTTTCGGCGAGGAGGCCGAAGGTGGGTGGCGAGAGTCTGGCCCTTGTAATCTCTATGGTATTCCTTGTCCCAGATATGATTCCAATGTAGTCTCTACTGGCTCATCGCGATGAGGCTGGCAGGCTGACAACCAAGTGACGAGCCGCAATCGGGAAGTTGGTCGAGTGAGGTACGGGGGGTTCTGTTCTAGGTGAGGTTGAGGTGAGAGCGGTGCAGGTGTAGGTGCACGCGCCCACGCCACACCCTGAGACGCGACTTTTGCGTGTGGCGCGTAAAGTGGTGGCTTCCACCCTTCCGTCCCGCTGGCCCGTGCCTCCTCACAGGAGGAGGTGCCAGAGGTACCTACCTACCTTACCTTACGTAGGTAGGTTGACAGGTACGTCCGTACGTAAGGCAGGTAGGTCCATCATACATCCTGCGTGTCACCATTCACCATCAGAACAGGACGAATGACCTAGTCGTCACCATCGGAAGCAGTTCAAACCCGCGCGTTCGTCAGCGTCGTTCAGATACCTTACACTAGGTACCTACGCAATTGCACCCCCTGCCTAACACGCTCCCATGACACTTGCCACTGCCACTGCCCCCCAACGAGGTACACATGGAACATCGTGGGCCTGCCTCTGTGATCCGATCTTTTTGTTTCAGACTGGCCACACCGGATGCCGTGCCTAAAAATCCCAGATCGTGAGATGCGTCGCGATCCCGTCTAAACGGACGCCGCACGAGATAGATTGCCGAAGAGTTTCGTATCGTCTTCGTGCCCAAGTCATCCGATCCTCCACGTCAGTCAACAAACGCATGACAGCCCCGCGAGGCAGACCGCGCTGTCAGAATCATTTCTCAGGTGTGTAATGGTACGTATAGTATGTCAAATTCAGCCTCCACGGCTCTACCTAGGAGGAACACTACCGACCGGCCTCGCGTGCCCGAGTGTGCTTCGCTGCGTCATGCTACAGAGCCGAGCAAAGCAGTTGCTCCGTGTCCGCTTCGCTTGCAAATATTCAAAGGGAAATGAAATGAGTGAGTGATAGAAAAAGAAAAAGCTAAGTCCATGAAGAGAGTGGGGAAGGACTGGCTAAACGAAAGAAAAGGGCTGCAGTCGGCAGCGTGTCATGAGTATCATAAATAAAAATGGGGTATCACCAGCACAAACATCCTCCCAAACATACAGAACCACGAGCCAATGCCCTCAGTTTTGGAACTTCAGTGTTCCTCCGAGGACCCTCTGCTCTCGATCCATCCACGCCATCCATGTAGTCCCACGCGGTCCAAATGGCAGCCGGCCTTCGCAGGCTTGTGTGGCCATGTGGCCGGCTGACGAATGTAACGAGGGCAAACACGACCAACGTGCCATATATCCTGGGCACGTCCTCGCAAGAGGTCACACAAAACCCCGCACGACGAAACCTTCGGCAGGCCTCGTGCAGCGCGTGCGTCTTGTTTCTTTCCTCGTCTTGCGGGAGGGGCGCAGGGATGGCCCGCATCTGAAACGCGTCAAAAACGCACGTCGTTCCCTGTCAATCGACACGACACCACCCCGACTCACATCTTCCCGGCGGGGAAAGGACATGGGTGATGCCGGTAGGTTCTGCCGCTGTGCTCACGCGACGCGGCATCGTGTTCGGTCTCAACACCCCGCGGCGCACAGAAAAACGCCTGTCTTGCTGTCCCGCCCATCAGCCAATAGCCCGGCCAATCGCGGACTGTGGGACGGCAGGCCGCGGTGAGAGTCCGCCCAGCGGAACCTCGTCATCAAGGCATGTGCTGGGCGGAACTGATGATGTAGAGAAGACACGATGGTGGTTTCGCTGCTCGGAGAAGGAGGCTGAAGAACCATGGAAACCGTGCTGGGTGAAACCGCCGAGCTGCTCATTTGATGAGCGAGGGGAAAACTCCCCGTCCGAGTAGAAGCTGTGGCCATAGCCGTACCACTGATCGCGAACACTGCTACCACCAAAGCTGAAGCTACTGCGCGAGCTCTGTGTCCTTCCGTGGTAGCCACGAGGCGATGTGGCAGATGACGAGGGTGGGTATTTGGAGAGTCGGGATGTTTGCCGCTTGGGGCTGGGAATGAAAGCTTCATCGCCCTGAACAGCCTCGTCCGTCAACCCAGGCCGCGAGTTCGGTGCACGAGCAAAGACAGGCGTCTGCGGAATTTCAATGCTCTTCTTCCCGCGTTGGTGAATGTGAATGAGTGTGGCGACTGGCTCTCTCCCGATGCTCGAGGCTGATATTGGTTGTGGTTCTGGTAAATGACCACACTTGGCGGCTTCTTGAGCGAAGCTGTCGATGCGTGCTTGGTCAGGGAGGCAGGCCCCTTCTCAAAGGCGTCTTCATCCTCCTTTCTATACTTCCAAGACTCAATCTCCTCGTCATCGATGGGCGTGATGCCACGGTTGACGAACGGAAGACGACCTTGTCGGTAACGGTAGCACACAAGTATGGTGCCTCCTATCAAAACCACGGCCAGAACAGAAAGGACCGTGCTGAGAGCAATGGCGAGGCGTTCGGTCAGGTTCATCCTGCTTTTGGCCGT
>NW_003315034.1:352580-354984 GCF_000150825.1 Verticillium alfalfae VaMs.102
GAGTAGCGCACGTTGCTGGCCACCAAAAGTGGATATCGGGCGGACAGATCGAATGAAGCACGATGCGGTGGATTGGAGGCAGGTACGAGGATGAGGCGAGTAAGGTGAGGCGAGGCATCGTGGGATGAAGCAGCTGACAAGCCCGGTAAGCCCTTCAGACTTTTCCCGCGTGTCGTGGTCTGGAACAAGTGGGTATGGATTCGGTAGATGGATTGGTTGATTGACGAAGAAGGCTGGATGACCAGCGAAACAAGCGAGCTGGTGATGGCAAAGGTAAGCGAAACGAGCCTTCCCTCGCCTCCCCTCCCCCTCCTTTGCAGCCTCTTGGCGTCGTTGAGCTCCTCTTCAGTGCAGGTCGTCAGGTCGAGGTTGGGGTCGGGTCAGGCCACGATCCAGTCGTTGGGCAGTCCAATGAGACGCGGCCCATACAGTGGAAAGCCGCCGCGCTGAAACAGCACAGGTCGTGGACAGGCTCGATTGGACTGCTGTTGGTGTGGCATGCGTCTTACCACATTCGGTCTGTTGGTTGTTTCCCAGTTGTCAAATGCAATTCGATAGGTCTGGACAGCCGTGGTGTTGGGCTGCCTTGCAGTCTGACAGTAGCATTTCTTATTCCAGATCTCGGTCAAGAAAATAAGAGACGGTTGACTGGTTGGTAGGCTTCTGGACATTGGTATTACTGTTGCACAGAGAAGGGGAGGTGGATGGAGTGGAGGGGGAGCATTGGGAGGGGGTCTTGGAAATTCTCCGCTCACCGTGCACCTTGCTGCATCCTTCCCTCTTCCCTCGCAACTGCCTGGAACCCAGTAAACCCCCCTGGGGAATTGACCTCTTTGTGGCCTGCGCCTGCTCCCCAGGTCTGTCATTTTTCGGCGTGGGGCAGGGAAGGAACACGTCGTTAAGGAGCTTGGGCCAAACATGGACCTACAGCACACCTTTACCAATGAGCACACGTGAGCCCCGAGAGGCTCCAGCCTATGTATCTACATGGTACCTACCTATCCACATGTTCTTCATGGTCAGGTACTGCACAGAGATGGTGCATTTCAAACTGACTGTCAGTCGGAGGAAGTGACGTTCCAGCCTCCACCTGCACCCCCCTCCCTCCTTCCCAATCTCGCTCTCACGAACTGTTCAGCCAAGTCGGTATCCAATGTCACTCTGGCAATGGCGCCGCAAATGACAATGCAACCTCGTCCCAGCCATTTCCAAGGCCGACCTCCGGAGCCAAGGAAACAAGGAAACACGCCGCCATCTACCCCTTCATGAGTGCTGCGTTTGTCGGAGTATTTCGATCGAAAAAGTAGCAGCTTCCGTTGGCACTGATCACCGACGCGACGATCCTCTTTTCTTTTCTTCCCTTTCACGAGCCTTCAGCCTTGGATCTGTGAGCCTTGACCCCTTCGGCCAGTGTTCGACTGGCCATCTCAATTTCGAGCATCGAGGCTAGGGAGAGCCCTGCGAGGGTCCGTTCGCCGTATAGATGTCTTGCTGCTGACCTTCTTTCCTTCTTCTTGTGCTCATCCCCGCACGTCACGGAAGCAAGCGACATCCGAGAGGAACAGCCTGCCAGATACTGCTCTCTTTTCGGGCGGTTGTCTCGCAGCTAGGGGCGCACCGCACCCCCTCCCTCCCCCTCCTCCATGGATAAAAAGCAATGGCCGCAGGGTCCCAGTGGTCATGGCCAGAGAGCCACCAAGCCAGCCACCCGCCCAGGTACGCTAACAGGCGCCACAGTCCAGTTTAGGTCGTCCCCAAGGACCGTGTGGGCTTGCCAGTCCGCCACTACTGTACACCAAGCGCCTTGCTCTACACCATACCACCCACACCACATCACCCATCACCATCACCGTCCGTCCGCAGATGGAGGAGGGGAAGCAATTTTCTCCTCCTCCCCCTTCTGTCGAGTACAGTCCTGAGCTTTGCCACCCTCGCTCTGCCTCCATGGCGAAGAGCCATACCTGTTTCTCTCTAGAATCAACTTCGGCTCGTGCCTTGGCGAGATGAGATGTCCAGGCGCTCACCTTCGTGACCCGGCAGATACGGACAATGAGAACAATGGGCACCGCCAAAGGTCGGCGTGACCATGCCAGGATTGGGGTCGAACCTTGAATGGTGGTGGGTGGACGGACGGACATCACTCCGGTCCCTCCTTCGGCGTGGACCACGACCAATTCATGCTGGGACATCATACCTCCACCATCGTGAAGATCACGACATCGTGCAAGAGGAGAGGGGTTCAGCACGACAAGGGTTATCTTTCCTTGCGCTGGAGGAGCAGCTGATTCGAATCGACGGCATGCCACTTTCACCACACCACCCACGATCTTCTCAGGCTCCATGGTGCCGTTCTCGGGTATGCGCATGCCTTGGTTGCTAGCCGACTCGAGCGACCTAGCTTCCA
>NW_003315034.1:355084-356495 GCF_000150825.1 Verticillium alfalfae VaMs.102
CCCAGGATGGACAGGTTGGCAGGTGGGCAGGGGTTGCATGTCGACGCGCAATGAGCGACGGTGACGGGCCGGGCGGGAGGGGGTGTATCCTCTTCTACCTCTCGAGCCTCTTCCCTCCCTCTCTTGGCTCGATCATCTCTCTATGATGTGCGGTGTAGGTACAATGACAGCAGTACCCCTGTTGACGAGGTCGACTGTCTTGTAAGCCGTTTGATGTCGGCTTGATGACGGCGATTTGTCACTTGTGCGTCGAACGGTGGTTAGACGACAGGTCTCAGAGATGGGACGACCAGGCCTGCGAAAGAGTGAAGTGAGGCATATCGTCGATCTGCAGCTGACTTGAGTCTGTTGCGTTATTCCTTGAGCCTGCTGGCGCCACGTCGAGGGGACGAAGCTAAACACACGCCAACCTGACGGTGACCGGAGAATGCAGTATAATGTGAGCGTACACCATCTATTGTTCGCGTCTGGCTCACAAGGCCGAGGATGGCGTCAGCGAAAGGAAAGGCCCGCAGCCACAGCCTGCCGCTAGTCAGGCACCAGGTCCTCAATGTCAGGGCCAAAAAGGGTCGCATGGCCACGAATGGGCCTGGGTGGTGCCATGTGTTCCTGCTGCTGGCCGTCGTGTTGGCCTGGGCGCAGGAACAGGCGCAGGAACAGGCGCAGGAACAGCCAAACAGGGTAGTCTCGGGCCCGAATAGATAGATTGGCGAAGGAGGAGCAGAGCACGGCGTGACAGAGCGGCCAGCGACGCTAGAACGACGCTTTACCTTCACGCTCTGAGCCTGAGCCTTCGATCAAGTTTGTTGGCCACAACGAGCAGCGTGTACGTGCGTGCAGGCACAGGGTCCAGAATGCAACGAATGGTCTACTGGTCACTGTGATGCCAACAACGACTCAGGGTAGCACCGCATCTTGACAGGTCGAGATTGTTACGCTCGATTACGGGAGCTCAAGAGTCGATTGCGCAGAATAGTACAGGCATATTTGTCAAGGCGGCACGGCACGATACAGTGGTCGTGGATCAAGCGGGAGCTCGAACCGACCTCAATGTGACCCCAATGCACCAGCTGGCGCGAGCTGTCTCAGCACTGAATGTCGGACTGTTTTTTTCTGAGCATGTTTCCTCTTGCTCTGACTCGTTGCCCGCGTCGAATGGACTACGGGATGACGAGGACTGAAAGAAGGACTGCACCAGCACATGGAAGGTGAAACTGTACAAGACAGTCAGCAGCACACCGGTCAATAACGAGTGTGAGATGGTCTCAGCCCCGCCGCAGACCACAGTGAAAGGGGGGAATGCGTGGTCTATCATCGGTGTCACTCGCTATGGCGGCGAGAAGCGGTGAACGAGTCACGACGGTTTGAAGAACGACAAGAGGAATCCAAGAGGCTGGCTCGGCTGGCATTG
>NW_003315034.1:358181-360493 GCF_000150825.1 Verticillium alfalfae VaMs.102
GCACGAGCTTGAATTTGCCCTGTGTCCTTGCTGTCAGCGTGGGAGGGACGAAACAAGCGGTCCGCGACAAACACCAGCTTGATTCGTGGCCCTTGGTGATATGCGACACTGTAGCTGTCGCTGAGTGTCAGAGCTGGCCTGCTTCGCTCGTCTCTTTGACGAACACGACGAGTGTCAACCACAGTCAAAGAAATCATCGGCTGGTTTCTCGGGATGACGTCCACCTCTCCATTTGCTCGTGCTTTCCCGTCAAAAGACTCATCGCGGCTCGAGCACACCCTTTCGCCAACAACCCACTCCCTCACTAGATGAGTCGCGACCCTTGTGTGAAACTCGGCGATGAGGAGGAAAGAAGGGCTCTCCCTGCCTGTCTCGTCACCTGTCTCGTGATGGCACATCTTTGATGAATGTTCTTTTGTCGCTCCGATATCGTTATTGGCTCTTTCTGATCTTCACCGCCGTGCTCAGCTTGCTCACTGAATCCAGACCGGTCAGAAGCCTATGAAACATTGGTCTCAGATAAGATGGGGGGATCTCCCCTCTGCGCAGTAGATCCGATGTAAGTACGCGATGGTTGGTGATGTGTAGTGTGACTGCAGGTTCCACTTGACATGCTTGAGCGACGCGCATCGTGGTCTTGGATATCCCATTGACTCTCGCCGGATTTTCCAACAACCAGGGTGCAATGTGCTTGAGGCTGCGGGTGTTGTCGGGGTCTTTTTCGATGTTGACCCCTCGCCACATTGTCTCACGCTGGTAAGGAGCAAACGATGCTTTTTCGGGCTTTGCATGCTCTCGGTGTGTATTGTGTGATAGTGTAGGGAGCCGCTTCATTCATGTTACTAGGCGCCGCGTCTTATTACGGGCTGGACGGAATATGCGGTGTTGCGAAGGGCTGTGGAAGTGGCAGGTTGCAAGGCTGCATCACAGACAATTGTCTCAATGCTGACAACAAGCAACAAGAATAGCGACGCTGCTTTTCAGGTGAGACTCACGCATTGGGAAGTTGATACTCTATCAATTACCATGACTGACTGTGATAAAGTGACAGTGTCAGCTGACAGATTGTGTTAGGACTCGTGACCGACAGTTATATTCAGGGAGACCATGTTCCTAAACAGTCTACGGGAATGGATTGTTCTTTCAAGACATGGGCAATGTTTTGTGTGTGATGAGTTCGGATCGCAACATCCCCATGCGAGGAGAGTTGTAAGTGGTAACCCCGGGATGGTGATTTCAGAGAATCTCGGCGACCACTCTCGTCGCGTCTCCTGTGTTCATGTCACTGCTATGCAAGCAATCGTCGCTGTCTATGTTCCTTCTTGTTTTAGTGTGTTTTTATTCTATACGTAGAGCCCAGTCTTCGAACTGAGATACATGGAGTAATTGTTGGGCCAAATGGGGGTTTGCCTCAGAGGGTGATCACTGGAAAGGAATTTCACTGATCGTAGGAAGCACGTCGATGAGTGAAGACAAAAATAGACCACCTCATCTCACTGACGCCACCGAGTCTATGATACAGAGCTCTCAGGCACGGCCATAGCTACGCAGAAAGTTGATGTCGGCAGTGAAACCCATTCAAATGGAAAAACAGCTTGGTTTAGAATCGAAGCCACGAATGCACATTTTGACATATTGGTGTCTCGGACCGACATCAGCTTAGAAATTGAACATTACTACAAGAAATATATCTATAGATCTATATAAAATCATGAAGTTCATCGCTCATGCACTGCAGTGACGCCATTGGTGTTGGCTGTTCGACGACGTTTTTATATGTAGAACTCGAGCATGGACTGGGCAAGTGGCGCGCACCACAATGGGGATATAATCAATCAGAATGAAAAGTCTCCGCATCGACCGGCTCCTGACCCAGTTAGGAATTTGTTCGCAAACGCGCCGTTGGTCTAGTGGTATGATTCTCGCTTAGGGTCACACCCTGAAGCATTGCTTGCGAGAGGTCCCGGGTTCAATCCCCGGATGGCGCCTACACTTTTGCCGAATTCGCCTTGAATCCATTTCATTTTGGCATTGAAATCTTGCAAGTTGTAAATTTTTTTTGTTTGGCAACATGAAGAACCCCTTTGGAGGCAGACAAATGGCTGGGGCTGAGAACTATGGCTGGAGGGGTATCACAGGCGCGTTAATGCACGATGAGACGCGTCTCGACGCGCGACAGCGCCACACCTGCAATTCCACTTTACCGCGATGATGGCTTGACGTCAATCTTTTCACCAGCAACGCTGCACGTCCGCTTGTCGCCCTATCCTTTCGACGTGGTATCAATACTCGGCTTTACATCACGACCTGAA
>NW_003315034.1:362988-372135 GCF_000150825.1 Verticillium alfalfae VaMs.102
CACAGGTGTCCCAGTAGTATCCAACGAGCAAACCCCCTGTGCCCAGCCCATACAACTGCGCTCCTCCTCAGCCCCTGCCCGTGACATGGCACTTCACTTGACAGCCCAGAACCGGCCTCTCTAAGAATCGGGCGCGGCCTGCACGAGCTTGAATTTGCCCTGTGTCCTTGCTGTCAGCGTGGGAGGAACGAAACAAGCGGTCCGCGACAAACACCAGCTTGATTCGTGGCCCTTGGTGATATGCGACACTGTAGCTGTCGCTGAGTGTCAGAGCTGGCCTGCTTCGCTCGTCTCTTTGACGAACACGACGAGTGTCAACCACAGTCAAAGAAATCATCGGCTGGTTTCTCGGGATGACGTCCACCTCTCCATTTGCTCGTGCTTTCCCGTCAAAAGACTCATCGCGGCTCGAGCACACCCTTTCGCCAACAACCCACTCCCTCACTAGATGAGTCGCGACCCTTGTGTGAAACTCGGCGATGAGGAGGAAAGAAGGGCTCTCCCTGCCTGTCTCGTCACCTGTCTCGTGATGGCACATCTTTGATGAATGTTCTTTTGTCGCTCCGATATCGTTATTGGCTCTTTCTGATCTTCACCGCCGTGCTCAGCTTGCTCACTGAATCCAGACCGGTCAGAAGCCTATGAAACATTGGTCTCAGATAAGATGGGGGGATCTCCCCTCTGCGCAGTAGATCCGATGTAAGTACGCGATGGTTGGTGATGTGTAGTGTGACTGCAGGTTCCACTTGACATGCTTGAGCGACGCGCATCGTGGTCTTGGATATCCCATTGACTCTCGCCGGATTTTCCAACAACCAGGGTGCAATGTGCTTGAGGCTGCGGGTGTTGTCGGGGTCTTTTTCGATGTTGACCCCTCGCCACATTGTCTCACGCTGGTAAGGAGCAAACGATGCTTTTTCGGGCTTTGCATGCTCTCGGTGTGTATTGTGTGATAGTGTAGGGAGCCGCTTCATTCATGTTACTAGGCGCCGCGTCTTATTACGGGCTGGACGGAATATGCGGTGTTGCGAAGGGCTGTGGAAGTGGCAGGTTGCAAGGCTGCATCACAGACAATTGTCTCAATGCTGACAACAAGCAACAAGAATAGCGACGCTGCTTTTCAGGTGAGACTCACGCATTGGGAAGTTGATACTCTATCAATTACCATGACTGACTGTGATAAAGTGACAGTGTCAGCTGACAGATTGTGTTAGGACTCGTGACCGACAGTTATATTCAGGGAGACCATGTTCCTAAACAGTCTACGGGAATGGATTGTTCTTTCAAGACATGGGCAATGTTTTGTGTGTGATGAGTTCGGATCGCAACATCCCCATGCGAGGAGAGTTGTAAGTGGTAACCCCGGGATGGTGATTTCAGAGAATCTCGGCGACCACTCTCGTCGCGTCTCCTGTGTTCATGTCACTGCTATGCAAGCAATCGTCGCTGTCTATGTTCCTTCTTGTTTTAGTGTGTTTTTATTCTATACGTAGAGCCCAGTCTTCGAACTGAGATACATGGAGTAATTGTTGGGCCAAATGGGGGTTTGCCTCAGAGGGTGATCACTGGAAAGGAATTTCACTGATCGTAGGAAGCACGTCGATGAGTGAAGACAAAAATAGACCACCTCATCTCACTGACGCCACCGAGTCTATGATACAGAGCTCTCAGGCACGGCCATAGCTACGCAGAAAGTTGATGTCGGCAGTGAAACCCATTCAAATGGAAAAACAGCTTGGTTTAGAATCGAAGCCACGAATGCACATTTTGACATATTGGTGTCTCGGACCGACATCAGCTTAGAAATTGAACATTACTACAAGAAATATATCTATAGATCTATATAAAATCATGAAGTTCATCGCTCATGCACTGCAGTGACGCCATTGGTGTTGGCTGTTCGACGACGTTTTTATATGTAGAACTCGAGCATGGACTGGGCAAGTGGCGCGCACCACAATGGGGATATAATCAATCAGAATGAAAAGTCTCCGCATCGACCGGCTCCTGACCCAGTTAGGAATTTGTTCGCAAACGCGCCGTTGGTCTAGTGGTATGATTCTCGCTTAGGGTCACACCCTGAAGCATTGCTTGCGAGAGGTCCCGGGTTCAATCCCCGGATGGCGCCTACACTTTTGCCGAATTCGCCTTGAATCCATTTCATTTTGGCATTGAAATCTTGCAAGTTGTAAATTTTTTTTGTTTGGCAACATGAAGAACCCCTTTGGAGGCAGACAAATGGCTGGGGCTGAGAACTATGGCTGGAGGGGTATCACAGGCGCGTTAATGCACGATGAGACGCGTCTCGACGCGCGACAGCGCCACACCTGCAATTCCACTTTACCGCGATGATGGCTTGACGTCAATCTTTTTGCACAGCAACGCTGCACGTCCGCTTGTCGCCCTATCCTTTCGACGTGGTATCAATACTCGGCTTTACATCACGACCTCGCAAATGACCTGTAATCCATGGATTGGGCCCCCACCCAGCCATGTCCTCCTCTCGACCTGTTGCACCACCTACAGACGTGTCCCGTCCAGGCTCAGGCATCCTCACGCCCAGCTCTGACAGTCTACTGAACCACGATGCGGCGTTCGGCGAGGTATCCAAGACGGCGGGACGGCGGGGCTCCAGCGCACTGGAGCACCTCCTCAAGTCTTATATCGTCGTCAAGGTCGGTAGCCCCCTAAACAACCGCACTTACGAGACACAATCTGATAACCCCCGAGCCGTTTCGTCTCAATGCTGTGGCCAGACCTTCCACTCTGCAGCCGTTGATGCTCATTCCCCGCGAGGAGCTGTCTCTTTCCCTCCTCGACCTCTTTTCGCCCAATGGGGATCTTCCCTCAAGCCGACTCTACGAATCCCACATCAAGATCCCTCGATCTTGAAAGACCGCATGGCTGACAGGCCGAGCCTCCTCATCGCCCGAAATGAGTCTTCGAAAACGCTGTACGCCGTCGAACGAGCCGATAAGAACCTCTTCACCGTGTGCAAGTTGGGATCATGGGTCAACATTCAAGAGCTAGCTGCCAAGGCGACCGTGGCGAGCCAGACGATCGCCAAGTCGCGACCGAGCCCGCAAGGACCGCAGGCCGTGCCGCTGACGACGCCGCAGCTGCATAAAGAACAAAAGGAGAAGAAGCTCGCGATCGAGGCGCTGCAATCTATCGTGCGCAAGAGGGCGAGGTCGCAATCGACTGTGACAGTGGAGGAGACCGGGCGCGCCGAGAAGAGGATCCGGTCCGACGATGATGCTTCCAGGCCGCCGACGCCTCTAAGTCAGACTGTGGTGGGCGAGAAGAAGACGGCGGGTCTGGCGCATGTGTTCGAAACAGCCCCTGCTTTGGCTCCGGCGCTAATGGAGGATGTCATGGCCTCGCCGACGGCTGAGAACATGTACAACAATATCCGGGCGCAGTACTTGGAAGTTCTTTACAAGTCCAAGGTAGGCGTCTCTTGCAGTTGCTGCTTTCATGCTATCCGGCTAACCAACGCAGGGTTCGCTGGCGTACTTTGCCAAAGGCCCTTTGTCGCGCGCCAGAGCGGCTTTTCACATGGACTGCGATGGTAACCTCAGCATGGACGACCTCATCGAGTACCTGACCAGCCAGATCATGACGACGGTACAATTAGATAAGAAGTATAGGGAGACGATCCCTGACATCATCTCCAAGATGAAGACGCATGTTGAGAGCTCAGATGACGGCAGCAAATCGAAGAAAAGGAAACCCAAGAAGATGAAGCTCGGCAAAGATGGCCTGTATCCCACCGAGGACAGCGTTGTTCGGACATGGTGGACGGCAAATCGACCTGAAATCGCGGACGAGGACGCAAGCATCACACCGGCGCAAATTCGTTCTCACGTGGACCTCCTCCGAACTCGAGAGACGCAACTCCAGATGATTCTCATTCTGGAGATTCTGAGCCTGGAGCCTCTGCGACCCAAGGAAAACGAAGAGGAGAGCCAACTGCCAGGACTCGCACCAACAGAAAACAAGGACGGCTCTGCATCACAGCCTATGAAGAAGCGCAACAAACACAAGCTCCCGGTGCTAGTTGACGTGCATGCCGATCGATTGTGTATCTGGCAATCCACGGCCTCTGACGAGCTCAGGTTACTGGAAGATACGCAAGTTGTGACGCAGGCGGATGGGACCAAGCTGGGCCAAAAGGCTTCGGCGGACCCCTTGAAGGACTTTTGCACTGATATCATTATGCAGTTGTAAGTTTACCATGCTACACCACAACAGGGCTCCTGCTAACCTTGCCCAGTTTTGCTGCCCGCCTTCCGGAACTGTGCGACGGAATCAACCGAAAACTTGGAGGGCCCGTCATCATTCCCACCCCTAAGCCAAAGCAGACGAAACCTTCATCAAGCTCCAAGCCAAAATCGAAGACAAACGTAGTTGCAAAGCGCAGCATATCAGCGTCCAAGGCATCAAAGAGCATCCAGGAGGAACTGGCAAAGGAACAGTCTCGCCGTAGCGTGTCTCGGGGGCCAGGCAGCGCCATCGCACTGATGAGGTCGGCCACCTCGTCAACGCTGCCTGCCCTCAAGCGAGAGTCTAGCGATCAGTCGCTCCTGAGTGGCATGGCCAAGGCTGAACCAGGCTCCCTCTCCGAGAGATCGCGGGTTCTGTCGAGAAGCAGCAGCATGACTGCTCTCGGCGATGTCAAGGCTCAGAAGAAGGCCATTGTCGATGCCGAACTGCGGAACGCTATAAGCATGCTCAGGAAGCCGAACCGCGAAATGGCCAATCTGGATGTTGTCGAAGCTGCGGAACGGAGGACGTCCGGCGGCCTGTCGCACACGAGAAGTACGTCATCTTCCATGTCCCAGAATGAACCCACGACTGACCATTGCATGATAGAAACGAAAAAGCCCGTTCGGCACCCCCTCTTCCAGTCGGTGCAGGTCAAGGCCACGCCTGCCAACAACCGATTCCGCGACGCCTTGGCCGAAGCCGGCGGCAGCGCAAAGATGCCAGCCATATTCATGCCGCCGTCGAGCGCGTCAATGATCCCCTCGACAGCGAAACGACGGAGCACGTCCGACTATTTCGGGTCGTTCTCATCGTCTGCCGTCAAAGCGACACCCTCGAGGCCGAGAGCCTCTGCGCCTCTCGGTGCGCCGCATGACGAACCCAGCATACCCCCTTCCTCGCCCCTCATGGCGAGGGTGCCTGCGACGACCCCTGCGCAACCTCGGCCGCGGGCAATGCGCTCCCCGTCGCCGATCGGGGCGCACATCTTTGACACGCCTGTCAAGGCGGCCACGTCCTTCAGCTTGCCGGAAGACGAAATCGCGGCGACACCTGTCATGAAGACGGCTGCGCCTGCGGAGAAGAAGGCTTCTTCGATTTACGAGAAATTGGGATGGGATGACGACTTTGACGACTTGTTATGAGAAATTTGTTTGGCCTGGATAGGAGCAGGACCAGGCAGCACTGGGCTGGCGTATTCGTGTTGTTGACATGCACAGGGAGGACTGTCGGTTTGGCTTGCTAGCTTTAGGGGTCTCGGGAGGTGATATGGATACCAGGCATCATTACAATCAGGATGGACAGCATAAGCGGACGCTCAGAGTGGACATTTGTCAATGTGCGTGAATGGAAAGAGGGGGCGGGGGCGGCCTAGCTAGGTAGCTATCCTATACCCAAGAATTATACTTTCGCATCGTGACCAAAATCATGCTTCACGCGCAACTTTCTGTCCTAGAGGGCGCTCGCCCCTTCTCCTCCTCCTCCACCACCATGACAGGCAGGTCCCGGACGTCGACGTGCTCGGACGTGCCGAGGTCGATGACGCGAATGGCCTCAACGCCAACGATGCCCGCCCGCAGCGCGACAAACTTGAGCTCGACGACGTGGCAGGCGCCGGCCGCCAGGGGCCCGACGCGCGTGTCGGCGCTCAGGCAGAGGACCTCTGTGGCGTCGACGAGGGAGCTGCGCTGCATGGCGTGGACGACGTTCTCGTCGAGGACGGCGTCGGCCGTCTGCCGCGCGTCGAGGAGCGTCTTGCCGCGTCCCGAGGTCGAAGGTGGGCGCACGGAGCGGGCCTCGTTGCGACGGCGCTTGGGGATGGCGACGAGGGCGAGCTTGCGCGGCGGAACGACGGCGGCGGCGGCAGCGGCGTTTCCAGCGCTGTTCCTGCTCGTGGCTGGCGTCTCGGGGACGCGGTTCACGACGTAGACGGTCCAGGAAAAGGGTTCGCCGGGGTAGAGGGGCCCCGGTGGTGCGCGGAAAGTCATGGTGAGGCCGAGCTCGGGGATGGCGGCTTCTGTCGTGCGCGATGTCGCGGCTTCGAGGGCCGGCAGGGCGTCGGGGCGGCTCACGGCCGGGGCGGTGAGAGACTGCGCCATCTCGGAGCCGCCTATGGAGAGCTGGGACGGGCGGTGGGCGCGTTGAATGGCCTGCGGGGCAGAGCCAAAGCCGGGATTGACGGGGAGGGTAAAGTCGAGAAGCGTAGACCAGGAGAGAGTCAATTCGGGCGTGCAGACACCGGGGATGGCGTGTATGGTACCCTCGATTGTGATGTCGAGGTCGCGTGTCGGAATCTTTGTCGTCATCTCGAGTTGCTTTGGGGCCAGGCGGTAGAGGAGCGTGACGTGATCGTGGGCGACACACGTCATGGGCAGCGTCAAGCCAGACTGTTCGTTGAGGTTCTCAATGGTACCGTCTGGAACAGACAGCTTGATGCTGTCGATGGTGGCCTTGCAGTCAAAATGCGGTGTCAAGTCGATCTCGAGCAGCGCAATCAGGGCGGCGCTCGTGGGGATGGTGTTGGGTCTGGAGAAGCGTACGCGCGTGTGTATCGCCGGGAAGACGTTGATCTCGAGACTGGACTGCGTTCGAATAGGCTGCATGTGTTCCTTCGTCTGCGTCACGGGAGCGACGCGCGACACACGCAACGCCGAGAGCTTGGGGGCCACGCCTTGGAGCGCCGGGTCGCCGTAGAGAGAATCCAGCAGGTTAAAGCCCGCGGGCACGCCGCTTCGAAGGTAGCCGGCCTTCTCGCCGACGGCTGTGGACTGGTCATCGGGCTTCAGGCTTGCCGAAGCGCGGAAAACAACAGTGGGACCCTGCAACCTGATGCGTGGCCTCGAGAGAAAGACGGGCAGCTTCCAGACAGCATAGACATGTGGCTGGCTCTGCTCGTCGTCGCTGTCACTCTCCTCGGCGGCGTCGACTACGATAAAAGGGTCGTCTGTTTCCTCCACCACACCTTCAAAGATGGTGTCAGACGCCGGGGGTCCATCTCGATCCTGCGCTTGGCTGTTGACGATCTGTGCCTCGAGAGAGATGTGCAGCCTTGACAGGTAGGCGCGGAGAGTCGTCTCATCGGCAAGCGGTGTGCGCAGAATGATGTGCACGTCCACCGTTTCGTCTGCCCGAACATCAGCCTTTACGCAACGGTGCCCAAGGAGTGACCTACAGACCAAAGAAGAGAGTCTTGCGCTGCTCTATCGTGTCAAACACTGATCCCGTATCGGTAGCTTCTGTAGAGAGTTCCTCTAGGTCAAGGTCCGTTGCCTGGGGAATGATGTAACTGAGAAATGAGTGCTCAACAAAATCCGAGACTCCATTTGGACTTGACCGAAGGCCACCCTCGTCCTCAGCCATTTTCGAGTCAAGGGGCGGCCTGAGCCGAGCGCATCCTCTGACGACAGCCTCAGATGTGTGCTCTCAGAGTCAAGTTGGGAGATCGGTGAGGTCGGCGTCACGTGAGACTTGCAAGGCGATATGTGAAGAGGTCGGCCTGTGAGAAGAGGCGCCCTCGAACAGATAAGCGAGCTAAAGATACACTTGGATACCCAATCGACTAGATGTGCTGAGATGCTTTTATTTGATTTTTGATATCAGGGTTTGCTTTACACACCTGAAGTCAGAGGCAAGATGGCCAGAAACGTGAAGGAAGACGTCCCCTGAGCCTGAGCAGCGCTGGCTTATGTAAGTATGCCTTATGTAAGTACATGGTCAGATCCACCGTCCATTTAGACGAGGCCCGTGCACTTTGACAAGGCTCTGGGCTTTGGCCTTTTTTCGGCCCTGGACTCGCGGCTCTGGGCCCTTCTCAAATTCTCGGTAGCCTGCAACTCAAAGCCGCGCCAACATTCGTTTGCTTCACCCACCCACGCTCTTCCAACCGCGACAACGTCGTATGACACCCAGCCATCCGTACGTCGTGGCACATCCTATTGGGAAAACGGATCGCATCGTTGACCCGAAGAGCGCCTGATCGCCGCCACCTATCGGCACCGTCACACGATGAATAGCGTTGGGACCCCGTTCGGGCAACCTGCGCAATGGCAGGAGCATCGGACCGAGGATGGTCGACTCTACTATTACAATGCTGCCACCAAGGTCACCCAGTGGACCAAGCCCGAGGATATGATGACGGCTGCCGAGGTGCGTTGCATGGACGCGCCGGCGCATTCCATGACTGGTAAGCTGACATGGCTATAGCGCGCTCTGGCGAACCAGCCATGGAAGGAATACACGGCTGAGGGTGGCCGCAAGTACTGGTACAACACTGAGACGAAGCAGAGCTCGTGGGAGATGCCCGAGGCCTACAAGCAAGCCTCTGGCGCCACCGACACCTCCGCGCCCCCGGCTGCCGCTCCTTACAACGGCGGAGATCGATACAGTGGAGGAGGCGACAGGTACAACGGTGGTGGAGACAGACACAACGGCGGAGACAGACACAACGGTGGAGACAGATACGCAGGTCACGACCGCTACCGCGACGACCGAGACGCTCTCCCTGAGTCGCGCCAGCTGACCTACAACAGCGACCCTGCTGCCAAGGCCTTCGTCCCCGCCAGCAACGACCCCGACTACGCCACTTTTGAGGAGGCTGAAGCCGCCTTCCTCAAGCTGCTGAAGCGCAGCGGTGTCCAGCCCGACTGGAACTGGGAGCAGACGCTGCGAACAATCGCCAAGGATCCCCAATACCGCGCCATCAAGGATCCCAAGGATCGCAAGGCCGCATTCGAGAAGTACTGCCATGACATGATTGTGCACGACAAGGAGCGTGCCAAGGAGAGGCTGACCAAGCTGCGTGCCGATTTCGAGACTATGCTGAAGAGGCACCCCGAGATCAAGCACTACACCGCTGGAAGACGGCGCGGCCCATGATCGAGG
>NW_003315034.1:373090-376483 GCF_000150825.1 Verticillium alfalfae VaMs.102
GCACGCATATGAAGCGTGTGGACCCTCCCCATTGCCGTCGGGGATTCATGGGAGAAAGGTTCGCCCGCGTCTCGCGGATAGCCCAGCTTTCCCAGGCCGTCGTCTCCGAGGGAGGCCAGAGTCGGTGCCCTTGACAAATTTGTCCGCCGACTACGCGAGAAGGAGGAAGGACCCCGACCGTGACCGCCCGCAGGCGCCGTGACCGTGGCTCGAGTGAGCGCGACCTGTACCGCGATCGCGACGCTCATCGCGAGAGAGACCGTTCGAGAGGTGAGAGGTCCTACCGCGGCGGCGGAGGCCGAGCTAGCAGGCGCAGCCGCAGCCCGGAGGTGGACGCCTACGAAGCCGACAGACGTAAGGCCATCGCCGAGCGCGAGCGCAACCACCGCAAGTCAACCATGGCCGAGAGCCTGCTGTCGGACCGTCGCGCCTCGCCGCCACCGCCACCTCCCCGTCGTGAGCGTTCGCGCGAACGCAACGGCGGTCGCGACCGTGAACGAGAGCGTGAACGGGAGCGAGACCGAGATTACGATCGCCCCAGCCGATCCCCGTCGCGACGACGACGCATACTACGACCGCGACCGACGTGACAGGGAGGTCCCCCCCCCCACAAAAACCTACCGCCGACGCATCGATTCGTATGACGAACTTCCTTATGGAGATGAGCGTCCTTCTGGATCCCGCCGCCGCAGAGACGACGATGATGCCGACAGACAAGATTCCAGAGACTCCAAGGTACGCCGGACCACCCAATCCCAGAAACACCCCTGACTGCATTACTGACGCGTTTTCCCCACCCTTCGCAGCGAGTCAAGCGTGAGAAGACACCCCGCGAACGCGAGGCCAGCCCTCCTCGCGACGTCAAGACTAAGTCCCCCCTTCCCCCGACCGCCACTACCGCTGCTGCTGTGACGGGTAAGAAAGAAGCCAAGGAAGATGACGCCGGCGTTCATTCTGGGTCTGAGGAAGGCGAGATTGAGGAGGATTAGGTTCCCTCCCCCCCGCATCTGGAACGTGAGAGATGGGTGTAGAACAGAAGGCATGGGGTGGGAAAAGGCTGGACATTTTCTTCTCAAAACAAGTCTTCGAGTACGTCCCGCCGCGAGACCTCCCGTCTTCGAGGGGCCTGATGACCTGCTGCGCGTACAGATCCTCGGCATACCCTCGCACACATATACACACCAAATATTCGCCACTGTGCTTTTCCAACGGGCTGACGAGCACCGCTTTTGTGCTCGACGACCATGAAAAGGGGTCCAACCGCTACCGCGAGAAATAGTCGTATGTATGATTTTCTTCAAAATTTGCTGAATGTTTAATGCCATTACATCTACGCCAGATTCTAGTGTCTCTTTCTTTGAAACGAAGGAACGCACGAGATGTGATGCTACAGCATTCATCTTCATTTTTAGCTGAGTGGATTTTCTCGTGTACCCTATCTGTCTCTCTGCAAACAGTTTCCTCGTACGAGTTAGGTGCCGCTCGACGAAAAACTGACGGCAGTCATCCTGCTTGTTCCATTGCCCCTCAATCTACGATGATGGTCTGTCTTCTTTCTTCGCTTGCCTTGCTGTATATAGAACCGCCTTCAGGTAGCCATGCCACGCTGATCAAGGTGGCCCCATACGCAATGTTGTCAAGTTGAAGAAAGAAAAAAGAAAGGAAAGAAGAAATGCAAAAGAAATGGACAAGAACAAGAACAAGAACAATCATCCAGACAAAACCATCATACCTCGTAGGACCAGGCAACAGGGGATAGACTGCCGTCACCGCTGTCAGTCGGCGTCATCATCGTCGGGCTCGCCGGCCTCCTCTAAACCATCAAAAGCACCCCGCCCGCCGCCGCCGCCGGAAGCGTGCCCCCGCGACCCTTTATGCTGCCCCTTTTGAACGCCCAGAACGCCCTGACCCGATGCATTATCGTGACGGTGGAGAAAATGATCCTGGCGGATGCCCTCTTCAAGAGCTCTTCTCCGGGTCGTCCAGGAAGAACTGGTGCATCACGCGTGTTAGCATCAGACGGTTCAAAGCTGCGAGAAAGTGGGAGGAGTGAACGTACGTAGTTGCCGCCGGCCTTCTGCTCTTGGTCGAGCTGCGAGTTGGACTTGTTGATGCGGGGGCGGTAGTTCGTGGGGTCGCGACGGAAGGTGACGTCGAGGTTCTTCAGGAAGGTGTTGCAGCCGGTGAGCAAGCGACTCGGGGCGTGTTGGCGTTGGGCGTCGATGCCCGGGCTGGGCCGTCAAAGAACGATGACGCGGTCCGCGAGGTAGGTGGCCATGATGAAATCGTGCTCGACGAAAAAGGCCGTCTTCTTGGCATGCATGATGAAGCGCTTGATGACGCGCGAGGCAATGATACGCTGCTCCGAGTCGAGGTAGGCCGAGGGCTCGTCAATGAGGTAAATGTCGGCGGGCATGCCGAGGGCCAGGACAATGGCGACACGCTGCAGTTCTCCACCGGACAGGAGGTTGATCTCACGGTCCATGATGTGGTTGAGCTCGAGGACGTCGCACACCTCGTCGCGGTTACCCATGTTGCTCTGGGCATCGATCAAGCCCTGGACAGTCTTGACGGGTCCACGGACGGCCTTGGGGATCTGGTCGACATACTGAGGCTTGACGATGGCCTTGAGGTCGTCCTCGAGAAGCTTGGTAAAGTAGTCTGTTGGGAGAGGCGTTGGGTCAGCGGGGATGATCGCAAAGCAACTACATCGCCAGAAAGGTAACAGGGGGCGGGGGGAAGACCTACTCTGAAGCTCGGAGCCACGGAAGTACTTAATGACGTCCTCCCAGTCGGGAGGGTTGTCGTACTTGCCCAGGTTGGGCTTGAGCTTGCCGCTGAGGATTTTGAGAGCGGTACTCTTGCCGATACCGTTGGTTCCGACGAGACCAAGAACGTTGCCAGGGCGGGGCATAGGCAGGCGGTGAAGCTTGAAAGAGTTGGCAGAGTAGCGATGGGTGACCTGCGTCTCGAGGTTCGTGGGCAGGTTGATAATGGTGATGGCGCCGAAGGGGCACTTCTTGGGGCAGATACCACAACCAATGCAGAGCGACTCGGAGAGAAAGGCAATGCGGGAAGCGGGGGACACCTCAATGCAGAGCTTGCCAGAGCGCACGACGGGACATGACTTCTTGCACTCCTGTCGGCACTTCTTGGGCTTGCACTTGTCGCTGTTAACGATGGCGACACGAGTGAGTTTGTCAGACATTTTGGCGGTTTCGCTGCGCGTCGCGTCGATGTCGTGATGGGTGTCGTGTGTCGAGGAGGGGGACAGAGTTGTGGTGGCGGGGTTGACGATGCTGGATTTTCTGGGTTTTCGCTAAAGAGGGGCAAAATGCAGTTCTGGGCAGCCCAGGGCACAACAAGCAGAGGACAAGGCGGGCAATGGGTGGG
>NW_003315034.1:377169-380111 GCF_000150825.1 Verticillium alfalfae VaMs.102
ACAAGGCGGGCAATGGCGACAAGTCGCGCTGAGCGTATGTCGCAGCCTGTTCAAGAAGGGGGGTATCAAAAGCACGGCGGGACGTGAAAGACGGTTTGTTCTCTCGTAAGGCTTCGAGGAAGAGCAGGAGATCCAGATGAAAGAGGAGGGGCACACCGTGTCCAAATCTCGTCTTTGCCAGGCTCGTCTCATCCGGGCTCGAGGATGCGGTCATCAAATTTTGGTGGGTTGTGAATCGTCCGTTTGGCGGGGTAGGGTAGGGGAGAAAGGCCCCGCCGCGACCCCCGGAGAGAACAAGTACTACGTGGTATACGTACGGTGCATGTAGCCTGTGCGCTACAAGGCTCTACATATCCTCAAGCTCACCCGCCCTATGAGGAACTCCCGCGTTTGGCGGCGGTTCAAATTACGGAGGAGAGGGTATGTCCTCGACTACAAAGGAGTTATGAGCAATAAGCTCACATGACCTGTGATCTGGATATTGGCGGTCAAGTCGCGGAGAATTGTCTGTTAGCACATGTCAAAACCCAAACACCCATTGCGTCTTGTTAGTGATGTTAACATTACGCTGCGAACAGCGCCATGCTGGCATTGGTATAAAAGAGACACGGTTCACCAGGGAATTTTTGAACCCAGCTTATGGAGTCTTTCGGTTGTAAGAATATGTGAGTCCATCGTTCGAATTTCACTTGCTCGTTTGAAACATGGGTAGCATGATGGCATGCCGTTGCTTGTCTTGGCGGGAGCAACAACGACGCCTGATGCATACTGGAGGTATCAACCAGTTAAATTAGCAAAGCGTTCCGAAAGAGACTGACCGCGACCGTATGATACCGTCACAATGTCACCAATGCCAACTGACCGAAAATGAACCAACAAGCGACGAATGCCCGACCTTTCGTAAATTCATAGAGAACATCACTAACATCAAACTCTCTCGTAGGCACAACTCAATGGGCATAGACAAAGCCGCCAAGGCATACAGACATGGACTCAAAAACACCAAGCCACAGAGAAGGGCCCAGGCCAGAGAGAAAGTCTCTGCAGAAGCCGTAGGTACCTACTTGACTCGGGCTTTTGCGTTCAAGAGGTGCCTTGGCTCCGTTGATACTGTTGGCTGCAGGCTAGTGACTCAACCGCCTTGTCCGGAAAGCCATGACTGCCTCAGGCCGTCACCCCCCCAGCGAGCGTGGGCTTAGCCTGGCGCGCCTTCGGGCTACGCTTCCCAGCACGGTACGGCCACGGCAGGCACGCTGGCCGGTCCCACTTTTCTTCTCTTCCCAGCACCAAGGTGTCCGACTACGCTACCTACACCTCCACACTCACCCGTGCACCACCCAATTCTTCCAGCCTCCACCATACCTGACATTTTGATATTCACGTCTTCATCCACCGCGATCCCTCGCTACCCTGGCATACACCAGCCACAACCCCTGAACCATCCTCCCGTACCCCCTCCTCGCCTCAAGCTGCCTGGAGGCTCTAATTCATGACTTGTAAGTGCCTTGCCCTTGCCCATTATCCTACCGGCCAGGCCTATTCCCCATTCTCGCCAGCCCGCCGAATCGACCTCGGCGCTGGCTGTACGCGACCGCATCATCGCGTCCAAATAACTTTCCGATACTTCGGCTCTACTGGAAATTGATGAGCCTGATGATTCTCGATGATCTGGATACGACCGTGGGCTTGCGAAACCCCTCACACGTGGCCCATCACGTCAATTGCTGCTTCGCTGTCTGTCAGCCTCGCCTTCATCGAAGACCCCCCAAAGAATGCGACGAGAAGGATAACTCCATCATTTCCGGATGTTCCTCAGTCCCAAGAGCGTCAATCCAGTCGCCGAGTCTCTGACGAAACGGCTTCTAGACTCTACCGGTCCTCGTCCTTGTCGGAGCTTCGCTAACGTCTTCTTCTGTTCAGCGGGCAGCCTCGACTTGTACCTCCACCATGTCTAGCCCTCTCCAGAACGGCTCCTCGGACGGGCATCGATCGCCTCGAATGTCCTCCGCCTCCCCCCGCGTCGCGAGCCCCCGCCGAAGCATCAGCGAGACCTCCGATCAGCAAGATGACGCGGCGGACGCCCCGTCGCCCTCGCCCGATGCCGAAGACTCGACCATGTACATGAATGGCGGTCATGACTTTGCCGAAAGTAGCCCTTCAGCCGATGAAAACAACGCGTCAGATGATGCCGACTTCGACATGGATGACGATGCTCCCAATGTACAGAGCGACGGCGCTGTCGACGCGTTGTCTAGCTCCAACGACTCCCAAAGGCCTACAAAACGAAAGGCTGGTGTCGAAGTTCAAGAAGACCTCTACATCAAGGCCAATCCAGAGCTGTATGGTCTGAGGAGAAGTGTACGATCCTTCCAATTGATGCTCGCCGCGATTAAGCCGTGATTAACATACCTTGCCAGACGCGACCAAGGGAGCAGCGCAAGATCGTAAGTCGCCAGCCTACTCATCCTTCGCATCGTCGCTAACATCAGACCAGGTCGATTCTGATGACTCGGAATCCGATGTGCCTGTCAATCGGAGAAATGTCAAACGGCGACGTGTGGAAACATCACAACGCTGTAAGCCTTCCCGTCTCGCCTAGCTTCTCCCACCCTCTCTTCCTTGCTAATCAGCCTGCCCGCCATCCAGCCTCGAAAGTCAACACCCCTATTCGACAGGCATCAGCCGACGATTCAGACTCGGACAACTATGGTGGCGCTCGAGCGAAAACTCTGCAAAAGAAAGCCCGCCGCCAGCGCGAGGCACAACCATCCTCACTGTTGGCCGAGAAGAGGTGGTCCAGTCGGCGCGCTGCCCAGACCGTGCAACAAGGCGGCTACGAAGAGAGCGACTTCGAAGACGAAGAGACGAGGCCGCACAGGACGCTCAGTACTACGCCCAGAGCGACACTCCGCATACATTGACAAAGTCTTGCGGCATCGTCT
>NW_003315034.1:380250-383492 GCF_000150825.1 Verticillium alfalfae VaMs.102
CCTCCATGACACCTGGGAGACTGCCCAAACACTGCGCGATGTGCGAGGCTACCGGAAGCTCGAGAACTACTTTAGAGTTGTCGTTGATCATGAGCTCTTCATCCGATTCGGATTCGACATCCCGCCTGAGACCAAAGAGCAGTTTTTCCTGGATCGAGAGCGTGTTGAAGAAGCCCTTGAAGATTACACCAAGGTGGATAGAGTGGTAGCTGTTCGAGACGGCGATGAGGAGACAGAGTATCTCGTCAAGTGGAAGGGCTGTTACTATGATGAGTGCACCTGGGAAGTTGCCTCAGCCATCAGCACCGACTTCCAGGTCAAGATCGATCAGTTTCTTGACCGATCCTCTCGCCAATGGGTGTCAGATCGGACCGAGACCAATCCAGACACGCGTACAAGAATGACGAAGCTTGAAGCCCAACCCGATTACATCAAGGGTGGTGAGCTACGGACCTTCCAGCTCCGTGGTCTGAACTTCCTCTGTCTGAACTGGACGCGGGCGAATAATGTTATTCTTGCCGATGAAATGGGTCTCGGAAAGACGGTCCAAAGCGTGTCATTCATGAGCTGGCTTCGCAACGACCGCGAACAGGAAGGTCCCTTCCTTATTGTCGCTCCCCTTAGTGTCATCCCAGCATGGGGTGATACCTTCGACAACTGGTCTCCGGACATGAACTATGTCGTTTATCTTGGCAACGAGGCCTCTCGCCAAACTATCCGCGAGAATGAGCTAATGATCAACGGTAACTCGAAGAAGCCCAAGTTCAACGCTCTCATCACCTCGTACGAGATGATTCTGCATGACTGGTCATTCCTGCAAACCATCAAGTGGCAGGCTCTGCTGGTCGACGAAGCACACCGTCTCAAGAACAAGGAGTCTCAGCTATATGCCAAGCTGGTTAGCTTCGGCGTTCCCTGCAAGATCTTGATTACCGGTACCCCGATCCAGAACAACCTCGCCGAGCTTTCGGCTTTGATGGACTTCTTGAATCCGGGTAAAGTCATCATCGATGAAGAGCTCGAGACTCTCACCGGTGCTGACACCCAGGAAAAGTTGCAGGACCTACACACCTCGATCGCCCCGTATATTCTTCGTCGTACAAAAGAGACAGTGGAGTCTGACCTTCCACCAAAGACGGAGAAGATCATCCGCGTCGAACTCTCTGACGTGCAACTGGAATACTACAAGAACATCTTGACCCGCAATTACGCCGCCTTGTCCGACGCTACCGGTCAGAAGAATTCGCTCTTGAATATCATGATGGAACTGAAGAAAGTCAGTAACCATCCTTACATGTTTGGCGGAGCCGAGGACAGGGTTCTCGCAGGCAGCACTCGTCGAGAGGACCAAGTCAAAGGTCTCATTGCCAGTAGTGGAAAAATGATGCTGCTCGATCAGCTCTTGACAAAACTGAAGAAAGATGGCCACCGAGTCCTCATTTTCAGCCAGATGGTGAAAATGCTTGATATTCTCGGTGATTATCTTGCCCTGAGAGGCTACAAGTTCCAACGTCTGGATGGCACGATTGCGGCTGGTCCTCGCCGTATGGCGATCAACCATTTCAACGCCGAGGGAAGTGACGACTTCTGTTTCCTGCTTTCTACGCGTGCTGGTGGCCTGGGCATCAACTTGATGACCGCTGACACTGTCGTGATTTTTGACTCGGACTGGAACCCGCAGGCCGATCTGCAAGCCATGGGCCGCGCGCATCGTATTGGCCAGAAGAAGCCGGTCAGCATTTACCGTCTCGTTTCCAAGGAAACTGTTGAGGAGGAGGTACTTGAACGGGCGCGCAACAAGCTTCTTCTTGAGTACCTCACCATCCAGGCCGGTGTCACTGATGAAGGCAAGGCCTTCCGCGATGAGTTCAACAAGAAGGGCTTGAAGATGGATGGTCCCAGCTCGGCCGATGACATTCAGTGGATCCTCAAGATGCGCTCGCAAAAAATGTTCGAGCAGACTGGTAACCAGGAGCGTCTTGAACAACTGGATATTGACTCCATCTTGGAAAATGCTGAAGTTACCAAGACAAAGGTCGACGACAAGATGAACCTCAGCAGTGGTGGCATCGATTGGGACAACTTCATGCAGTACACCGACGTCAAGGTCGACGATCTGGCTCTTGATTGGGACCAGATCATCCCTGTCGAGGAGCTTGAGAATATCAAGGCTGAGGAGGAGAAGCGCCGTCACGAAGCTTATCTCGCCAAGGTCGCCGCCGAGAGCGCACCACGCCGAGCCGCCGTGAAGAACCGCCATAGCGAAAATGACAGAGCTGACCGCGTCGCCAAGAAGCGGCAGAGGGAAGAACAGCAACGGCAAGAGGCCGAGGAGCAGAGGGCTCTACTGTCCGATCCCAGACGTCCTTTGAACGAGAAGGAGACTCGCAACCTTCTCAAGGCATTCTATCGTTACGGAGCCATGGAGGACCGTGGTGATGAGATTGTCCATGAAGCCCGCCTGACGGAACGAGACAGAGAGTTCCTGAGCTCCATCATCGATGACTTTACCAAGGTCTGCGGTCAAGCTCTGGATGACAACTACTCGAGGCTTGAGGAAGATGAACGGAAGCTCGGAAAGTCTTTGACAAAGAAGGACAAGAAGGCAGTCTTGATTGACTTTGGAGAGGTTCGCAAGATGAATGCCGAGACAGCCATTGAACGGCCCAAGCAGCTGCGCCTTCTCCGTCAAGTCCTGCGCAAGAATAACGACGACAAGTCTTTTCGTCTACCGGACGCCTCCAAGGCAGCCCATTACAGTTGTGAATGGGGTGCTAGGGAAGACGGTATGCTCCTGGTTGGCATTGACCGGTATGGCTTCGGTGCCTGGACACAAATTCGCGACGATGCTGGCTTGGATCTGCAAGACAAGTTCTTCTTGGAAGAGCATCGTGTTGAGAAAAAGGAGGAGCGCAATAAGGCCAGCGAGAAAAGTATCAACTCTCCAGGCGCGGTCCATCTGGTCCGCCGTTCTGAATACCTTCTTTCCGTCTTGCAGTCGAAACATTCCACCGACGCTGCCACACTGAAGGCTGTGGAAAATCACCACAGGAACAATAAGAAGCACCTCAATGGGGGCCGACGCAGTGAACTTGGTAGTGCGGCTGCATCACCTGCTCCTCACCTGAGCAAGAAGAACAGTAGCCACCGGGACCGGGAACGAGAACGTGATCATCACAGGTCACGGAGCAATGTGGATGACCGCGGAACGCCGCGTCCCGAGTCCAAGAGGAAGCACTCGG
>NW_003315034.1:383726-387041 GCF_000150825.1 Verticillium alfalfae VaMs.102
CTTCATGAGCGACAGCCGAGAAGAAAGAGAAAAGGACCCCGACGCGATGCTTTGGTATCTACTCAAACCTGTGCGGGAGACCTTTGAGATCATTCTCGGCACGACAAAGGATAAGGGTCAAGTCTAGCAAGGAGCGTGCGAGGATCTTCGGGTCGGAGCTGGTTGTGATCGGCAGCTTTCTCGATCGCGAATTTGTTCGAGAATCGGACAAGCCCCTGAAAAATCGCTTCTGGTACGTATATTTTGCTTCGTCCGCCACACAAACAAAGCTGACTCAATGGCGCAGGGAATTCTTGGCTACGCTGTGGCCTGTTGACAGCACCAGCAACCCCGTGACTGCGGACAGACTTAGCTTCCTGTACAGAACCATCCGCGATCGGGAACAGTCGGACGCGAAGAAGAAGGCGCAGAACTCGAACGGCACAGCCGCTACCTCTTAGATGCAGGCGACTGTGGCGCATCAAAGTCCGGGATATTCTTGACACTGAACCATGACGACTATTGTTGTATTTTTTTTCTTCTTCTACATTTCAACGATATTGTGTGTGGCATGCATGCATGGCAAGGCGTTCCGGAAGGAAGGGGATGGTACATTTTGTTCAGAGGGCCAAAAATCACGATAAACTACAAGCCGGGATCAAGCATCAAGATGCGGCCACTGAGCCGGTTATTTGCGCGCGCAACTGCATGGCGTACTGGGCGATCTGATAAGGGGCGAGCGGAAGGACGGGAAGGCTTGGGGGGGCGGGTTGGATGTCACATGATATGGTAGCCTTGCCCTCTTCGCCTCGCTCGCGAGGCTGATGAATGCGAAGGGTCCATTGCCGCCGGTCCCCTGTAAGGCCGCGTGCGAGAGGCGGAATGTCAGAGGAGGACTCTTTTTCTTCTTCTTTAGTGCTGGCCATCCGTGTACAGAAAGACTTTTGCAGAATGAGGGACAGGTTCGGAAAAAGCTTAAGATACGTGCGTCTCACCAGATTGGGGTGGGTTTGAAACGGCGTTTTGATTTCGTCCATGAGGCAAGGCACATGTCACGTGTGGGGTGGGCAGGAGGCTGGCGGGCGTTCCATAGACAGTGAGCAGACTGACAGAGAGAGGGTAGGTAGGTAGTAGTAGTTGGTGCCTTGGGAGGCGGGGATACCCAATTGACCCGGCTGCCTCCCTGCGTGGGGTGCCCTTTCTGTTTTCCGCTGGCTGGTTGCTCGCTCATTGCATAGCGTGCTACGCCGTGCCCTGGAAGTGCTGTTGATGGGCCTCGAAATGAGTTTGGCCCCTCTGCTCCGAGAGTGAGTCGCCGGCCAGGTCTGCCAGGTGACGACGGCACAGTGCCCTTTTAGCACTCTTGGCCCCCGCCGACGTGGACCCGTGACGCCGAAAGGAGGGTCTCGTCTGGAGGGTACCTTGTCGTGCTTGGGAGTGAGCGTTTCAAGCAAAGAACGCAGATGAGGCACATGTCAGTCAGCTCACGTCAGATGTGTGTGTTTGTGTTTGTGTGATCATGTGTGTCCATTCATCAAGGGTATTAAATAGCCGACCCAAACACCGTCGTTCGGATCAGGCAAGTAAGGTATTTCCTAAATATCAAACTCCGTACACCAGCCTCCATGCTCCGGACATTCGTCCTCTCTCTGGCGAGGACAACCAATGCCCGCCAGTTGGTGAGGGATGCCTATTGCAACCGTCTTTAGCGGTTGCCTTGCAAAAAGCCCCCCCTGTGGTTATGAAGACAAGGCTTCCATCGGAGCCTTCCGAACGGGCTTCCTCCAACACCATTGAAAAAAAAGGGTACACCGAACGGTACTGTTTGTCATGCGTAAGATTTACAATGTACAGCCCCCGCATGGAGTTGTAAGCCTGCCAGAACGCCTTTCGTACTCCCAACATGGGACTCGTCGATCCTTAAGAATGCTTCTCGTCTCGTCATGTCATCTGGCGCTAATTGATAAGCCCCTCCATTCCCCGAGGTTTCGATAATGGAGATATGATGCGCGGGCCCTCAGAAGCGGCTGCCACAATGCTGCCCAGGCAGCTATCGGTAGAGACGCCGATACAAGGCGATGACCGACCGTCTAACGGAGAAGTGCCTCGCTGCGTGTGGGCCGGCGTAGTCGGTAGGGTAGCCAGGTCGTCGCACTGCATGTCAGTCAGGGCAGGGAGCAGCGGTGAGGACATGAGGGAGTCGGTCCCGTGTTTTCCCGAAGACTTCTGCGTCGTATACGCAACAGGGCTACGGGACAAGGGTTGCTGTGGTCGCAAGGTAGGCAATTCGTTCGTGACCTCCTGCTTGATGTCTTTTTCTTGCTTTGCCTGGACGGACGGCACAAGGGCTCGGTTCTTGACAGCACGGAAAGTCTGCGTGACTGCGTTCTTAGGAGGCTCGGCCGCCTTCTTCGCCTGCTTCCCAGACTTCTTCGCCGGCGCTCTCTTGCGCTTTTTCGATGGTGCCTCGCTGTCAGAGCTTGCGACTGGCGTGGCACCAAAGGCAAGCTTGCTCTGTCTCGACTTTCCAGCCTTCTTGCCCGGCAGTGTGGGTAGCAATCGAGGGCTGGGTGCTGGGCGTGGGGATGCCCTGGACCTTGGTGGCGTTGGCTTGAGTCTCGGTGAGAGCCTCAAAACTCCGGCTTGGGCAGAGATGTGTTGTAAGATGACTGCGAAAGCTGGACTTCAACCTTGTCCCGCTGCAGCCACTGCTCGCGTATCTTGTTGTCTTCTTCGTTGAGAATATCGCTTGGCTCCGCGCTGGGCACATCGTAGGGTGGTAGTTGGGCAAAGTGGGCGACGTCATCAGATTTTCCGCGCACAACAAGGTCCCAGCAGTCCTTGAAATCGTTGTGTTGGGGCTCCGAGTCAAGATTGATCCAGGCAGTAAAGCCGCCGCGCTTGTTCCGAGTAGCCTGACAAAGCTCCTTGACAAGGCGTCTTACACCGGGGATTTTCAGGCTGGTGCCGACGACAATGACGGCATCTGGTCGGCTCTTCAAAATCAGAACTCGAAACGTTGCCGATTGCCTCCTCATCCGGGTTGTATTCGTTGTAGAGCACCATTCTGGGGCGGAGGCGACCGATTCCATGGCTTCGCTTTCCGCCGTGAATGGTTCTGACGGCATCCATCTCGGTACACTCTGCGCAAAGTGGAGCCTCGTGCCCAACGAAAAGCTCTGTGTTCAGCGGGGTGATCTGTCCGCATTTTGAGCAGTTCATGTGCTCAACGCTTCCATGCAGCTGTATGGTCTTGGGCCATGGCCCCTTGCGGTTCAGAGGGACAGTCGTCTTCAGCGGGGGCAAGTTCGCCCTCCCCACAGTCGACGTTTTGGG
>NW_003315034.1:387679-406846 GCF_000150825.1 Verticillium alfalfae VaMs.102
GGAGGAGAGGGACGTCATGGAAGGGGACGGGTAGCGGTCGGCGGGATCGCGAACGGCCAGGGGAGAGGAGAACAGCGGTGGCGTCTTGGCCAATTCAGAGAGGGGCGAGGAAGGAACAGTGTCAAAGTCGGGGTTTCGGGCTGCGGTCGCAGTCTGATTCGTCATGGCAGTCGCGACCGGTCGGAATCGCGACGAGGCTTCTCTTCACGAAGGCTCACGTCCTCGCAATCCATTTGGTCGTTGTCGCGCGGTCGCGGCTGTTCGGGTAGGGAATTCATGGTGGTGTCCTGATCGGAGTCAGGGTGGTCGTGGCGGTCGTGGGTCGAGCTGCGTAAAAGAGAAGGAAAGAAGGAGAGAGTGGACCAGGGTAGCGAAATCATGCGGCTCTCTTGCAGTGGGCGGCGGGCGGTCGTTTTGGGGAGCAGACTTTAGATCATGGCGCTTGTGTTCGGAGGAGGAAGAAGAAAGGTAAGCTTTCTGCAAGGTTTAAAGCCTGGGGACGTAAGTTTGTTTTGGGGGTGGCATGAGAGAAGAAGACGGAGGACGGTCCAAGCAGACGGGAGCGGGCAGGAGAATCGAGGTTCAAGGAGCGGGAAGGAATGAGTTGTCGTTGAAGAAAGGGAAATCGGCGGTCCGTCACAGTCTGACGCTTCCTGCCGGAGGGGGCCACGCGCACTGGATTCTCGAGCGGAGGCAAGAGGCCAATGAGGGGGCCCTGCATCAGGGTACATCGCGTGTGGAGGGACCGGACGAGGGTACCGGGAGAGAACCTGGGATGCGGTGAGGGGAAGCCGCCCTCCCCAAGTCTCTGACGGGTCGCGTCATTTACCTGGTCATGTTTACCTACCTGGCTGGCACCTTACGTACCTACCTACCTACCTACCTACCTAGGTAGGATGGCACAGACCGGCCAAAATGCAGCCACCTCTCCACTGAGCCTTCCGCAGTGCTGGGAGCAGCATCGTCTGAGAGCCTTTCAGAAGCACCAGGCCTGAGGCAAGCCATCCAAAGTCCTGCCGAACTTCAGCTCCCTTTGTCCTCCCAGGCTGGAGAGCATTGGCCGAATGAATGCTGTCTCGGCTTGGTGCTGACTCTTGTTCACTTCCTGAGTACGGACTGCGCGCTCAACTCTTCAGCCCTCCGTTGTGAGAAAGCCATGGCAATGGTACCAGACCGTGGTGAGATAGATCCATTTGCTTCGATCGAGGCTCAGTGCTTGCTTTCATTTCGTCAGGTACCTAGACAGGTACCTTACAGGCCGACTGACAGTGCTGTTGTGTCGCGCTGTGTGCGCTATGCTCAGTGCTGTCGCATGCCCAACACGCACGCGTTGCTCGGTTACGAGATTGGGGGGCATGCCTAGGTGCCAGCAGGGCATCGTCCGTGGCAGATGCTCAGCGGGCCACGGGTACGATCTTCGAGAACCTGGGCAGGGGGTAAGTGGGCCTTCCTCTGAGCTTCTGTGTCTCCCGTCCCAGACACCAGGCATGGGCCCGATGAGATCCACGATGTATCTGGACCCACAATTTTCAGTGTCTCCGGCTACGGCATCAGCGGACCTCAATCATGACCAGAAATTCTATGACTTGATGGATTGTGGTCGGTATTACTTGCTCCTATCTGTAGCGGATACAAAGAGCTGAAGGATGCGAACCGAAAGCCCTCGGATTCCTAGCGACCCGTTTCGGCGAATGTTCTCCGGGAACTAATTGACTTTCATAGACACACCAGGATGCTTCGCGCCGAGGACCAGCGCTTGCAACAGGCCTGCAGATGGGCGGGCCTCTTGAAGCCAGAAGAGCCACAAATGACCTGGCCGAACACTTTATTCCCTCTCCGCATGAGTCGTCAACAGGATGCTGAGTATCGCGTCGAGATGATGCTGAGAAATGGTTGAGCCTATCGAAGACGGATTAATTGCTTCCAGGGGACTTGGGCGCATGCTTTGGTGTATTCATACATAAAAAACAACGTAGAGTGACACGCCATGGTACCCAATCCGCCATTCTATTAAGTTTTCACCTTCTCTATAAGTCATCAAATTGGTCCGTATGCACACAGCCACACCCACACGCACTTTTACCCCCCAACTCCATTCGCTACATCCAAAACAAGCTCTCAACCCCTCACAGCTTCCCCGAACGCTTGTCGACGGCATCACGGAGTAGCGAGATGACCTCGGCGGGATCCTTGGCGCCGAACACGGCGCTGCCGGCGACGATGACGTTGGCACCCGCGTCGGCAGCCTGATCGATGGTGCCGGGCCCGAGGCCGCCGTCGACTTCGATGTTGAGATCGGGGTACTTCTCGCGAAGGGCCTGAACCTTCGGCAGTTCCGAGGCCATGAACTTCTGGCCGCCGAAGCCGGGTTCGACCGTCATGATGAGGACCATCTGCGAACACACATGTCAGCTGTCGCACAGAGGATTGCCAGATTCGCGGGATGCTGCAGCACATACATCGGGCCTCTCGTCCTGGTTGGGGTTCTCGAGAATTTCCCACAGGACATCGACCGAGGTTGCGGGCTTCAGGGCGATACCGGCGAGCATGCCCTGCTGATGAATGTACTTGATCAACGCCTTCGGGGACGTCTTGTTGTCGGAGGTCGTCTCGGGGCTCTCGGCGTCGGAGGAGTGGGCGGCCTCGTAGTGGAAGCAGTACAGGTCGCAGCCGGCATTCTTGAACTCCTTCACCCACTTCTTGGGCTCGGCAATCATCATGTGGCAGTCGAAGGTGCCCTTGGCGAATTTCTCCGTCGGCTGCTGGACGTGGCTGCGCACTTTGACGACGACGGGAGGGCCAAAATGTGATGTTTGGGGACAAAGTGACCGTCCTGGATGTCAACGTGGAAGCCAGTCTGCGCCATTCTTGATGGTACGCGAGCACTCATGGCCCAGGTCGGCAAAGTCGGCGGCAAGGATAGAAGGGGCGATGATGGCTTTGGGCGCCATGGTGGATGTTTCGATTCAGGTGGGTAGAGTCTGGTGAATGGTGGTGTTCAGGCGGGGGGGTGAAGCTGTCAAGCACTCAAAAGATGTCAGAACATGGAGATGGATGGCGGGGTTAATGGCATGGTGGGGTTCAATTGACGGCGATGGACGTGTACGGTCCCACTGTCGCCGCAGTAGGAGGTACCGAGATTTATGGGTCCAAATGGATTAAGTCTTGGTCGGCATGCCACCAGCCACGGACACAGTGCATGTGGCTGGTGCCTGAAATAGACTAGATTCCACTGGGGCTGATGGGGCCGCTCACCATTGGTCAGCCCCTGGGCTGTATTTTCCATTGGCCTTGACGGTGTCCGTCAAACGTCGGTCCATTTGTCCTTGTTTGACAGCGGACGACCTATAGATATTGCTGAGCCCTGAGAAGCCCGAAGACCAAGACGACGATTCACCACCTCTCTCTATCAACATCTGCATACTCTCGTATAAAGCTGCTTTGGACAACATCACCGCCAGCTCCCCCTCTCAATCGCAGTAATGCGCCTCAATCGACCGTTCAGCTTAGTCTAGGCATCTCACCACTTGGTAGCCAGCCTCGCGAACCCCCCACCTACCAACCATCCTCTTGATCGAGGCTGAGATGCCTCTCATGCTTGACAACCCCATGGAGACGACCACTCACGACGGAGACCAAGTCATGAACCATGACGCCATATCCGCCGGGGATATTCCCATGAACGGCCCAATGCAGGTTGATGGTCTCGATGTCGATGACCTTTTTGGCGATGGTGTCAACCTCACCCTACCCAATGTACGAGGGCCTAGTCGGCAGCTCGCTCAGCGTGTGGATGAGATGAGAACTCGAGGGTGTGCTCAAGGCATCGCCTGGTCCAAATCGGGAACCATCGCCTACATCTCACCTGATGGCAGATCCGTTCAAGTCAGGTATCTGCGGGCCGATCCCAAGACTGGCGGATGGGGCCTCAGCGAGCCTACTACAGTCGACGCCATCACCGCCAGCCCGTCTACACCAATAGTTCACCTCGCATGGGCCGCTACCAGTAGCAACGAGCTCGCCGTCATCGATGCCGCCGGTCGCGTTGCCATATTAGCCTTCTCCGTCTCCCTCAACCGCCCCTTTCTCACTCGCAAGTGGGATGCCGATCATGTCGACGACCTCCATGCCATCGCCGGCTGCTTCTGGCTGCCCCTCGCGTCTCAGCACAAAAATGTAAGAGCTTCCTCCCTTGAACGCGGGCTATGTGCCTCGACTCTGACCATCTCGCAGTACCACGTCTTCCATGGGCCTGCTGTCAAGGATGCCACTGCTTATCGCTACGAGAGTTCCTTTATTCATGCCTTTGGCCCCTGGCATCCTAATCCTGCCAAAAGCGCCCTCCTGTGCGTCACGACGAGTGGCATGCTTCGCTTGTTCTGGAGCCAGAGTAATAACAAGCTTGAAGAAACCACATTGGAGCTTGACAGCTTCAGCTCTTCAGACGACCTCATCACACATGCATCCCTACACAGCGACAAGAGTAAGCCGTTCCGCGAGACTCTGCCTCTGTATGCCTGCTCACAGACCCTAGATCACATGTATGTCGCCTTGGCGACTGCCTCCCGCCAGCTTCGACTGGTCCGGGTATCAATATCATGGGGCCCCCCACAACCAGATAACAAGCTACCACCCAGCGGACAGCCCCTGAATCCTACCATGACGGCAAAACACCTGGCAATATCCAGCTGGATGCCCAATGGGCAGAGCGGAAACCCCATAGATGCCTCCATGACGCAGATCTCCCATATCGAGTTGTTACCTTCGCAGCTAGACAACACTGGCCACAACTGGGTCCCCATGAACGTTCTCGTTGTTCGATCTTACCTCCCCACAGCTGACAGCCCCTTCCAAGAGATGCAGAGCGTCATAGATCGGTGGGAAGTCGGCCATGAACCATCTCCCGCCCTGCACCCTGCGTTTGAGCAGATGGGCAGCCGCAGAAACAGCAGCGCCGGCGGGAACGACAAGGTACATGTGCACTGCTCTGCATGACTTTTCTCCTCATTCTAACAATGCACAGGATCCCAACAGACTCAAAAGACTGGACCCAGTGTTCATCAACAAAGTCATTGTCGGCATGCAGACCATCCACTTCGGAAAGGCTGTCTGCGTAGCCTTTAGTGATGGCTCCGTTGAGTACCGCGACAGGTTCACAATGCAGGAGACGTACAACGAGTTGAGCCTCGACAGAGTCATGACCCTCAACCAGGTCGGCTTTACCTTTGCTGAGGGCACACCATGTATGTTCTGCCCTTATCATGACGGCGCTGCCTACTGACGCTTCACAGGCCTTCAAGTCGCATTCTCGCCTACCAACTGCTCGGTCGCACAAATTCAAGAGGATGGGCAAGTGAAGTGGAATGGACTACATTATCCGCTGGGTGACATTGGAAACTCCAACCAAGACGGTACGTTACATGGTTGCGTCAATTCTGGATAGCTTTGCTGATTCTTCCCAGCCCAGTACGCTGCAGTCATCGCGGCTCTCACAGTAGCCGCATCAGCTGCAACGTTCTACCAGGTAAACTGCGATGATATTCTAGCGGCAGCAAAACCATACGCCGACAAGAAGAGCAAGTCAATGCATACGTTACTTCTATTGTACGGAGACTGACAATCTGTGTAGCCTTCACACGAGACTGGGTTAACGAGCTTGTCCGGATGCTCAAAGTACCCGTCGACTACTCGGAGGAAGCTCATCACGAAGCCCTCGTGCGTAATAGTTCACTGCAGCTTTGCTTCAGTATCCTTAACCACCTAGGCTTCAACGGAGAGTTCAACCCGCGGTCTTCCAGCGGCAAGTTCGCCTTCCTGTCGCTCAATATCAGAAATGTCGTCATCCTGATCACTATCGCGAGCAACACTCCTACCAACATGCGGGAGAAGCTGAATCCCCTGGACGAACACGAGGTCATCGATGCCCTGTGCGGGTGTGCGCAGTGGTCTGTCGACTTGCTCGCGTATCTTGCCGATTCTCTATTCGCACTTCTCGACGACCCCAAATTCACCGAACTTCTGCAACCACGAAACTATTCAGAGATCTCCAACTACCTCCGCTCCCGAGCTGATCCTTCTCTTCAGCTGCTCCTCTGCTCCGCCACGCGCGGATTTCTCTCCGCCGTCTGTCGTCGGCTGACGCATCTCGACCAAATCTCGCACCGGGCCATTGAGTTTTACGACCGTCGCGCTGCCATGCAGAACGCCACCGACCCCTCGGGCCAGTCCAAGGTCGCCACCATAGCCCTCAACAAGTCCTACCAGAGGATGCAGCACATTATTTCCAACAGCCACATCAAGGTGCAGGACTTTGACCACCTCCTGACCACGCTCACGAGCGACATCCGCTCGACGTACCAGACAGCCTTTGCCGGCCTCGCCGCCCAGGCGCAGCAGAAGAATGAAAGCAACGGCACCGCCAACACCCAGCAGGGCCAGAAGCAGATTGATGCCCAGATCCGCGGCGCCCAAATCATCTCCGAACTCAACCTCCTGCTCGCCGCCCAGCCGCCGGCGCCGTTCCTGACCGTGCTCAAGAAGCTCTTCGGCCAAGACCTGCGCGCCTTCCGCGCCCAGACCGACCCGTCGAAGCTCTTCTTTGCCGACCTCGGGCTGCTCGAGGTGGACGACGTGCCGCGTGTGCTCGGCGCGCGCAGGGCGGCGGCCCGCTACGTCGACGTCTTCCGCCGCGTCGAGATGACCAACAAGGCCGGCCCCAAAGAGGAGACGCCCGAGGAGCAGCTGCAGCAGCGCGGCGGCCGCGGCGGCCCGCTGCAGTGGAGGCGGTGCGTGCGGTGCGCGGCCGTCATGGAAGACGTCTTTGGCTCGCGGCCGGGGTTCACGTTTGTGCTGACGCAGCAGAGGAAGTGTTCTTGTGGTGGGTATTGGGCGCTGCTCCCCAAGGCGTCCATTGCGTGAGCTGTGCTTTTCTCTCTCTTTATATCAAGGCGCCGTTTTGGACAGCTAGAGATATGCGTGCATCCACTGGTCTGGTTTACGACTGGGGGTGCCTGGGAATGAGCCGGAGAGACGACATCAGTTCATCGCATAGAAAGGCCTAATCTTGACATGCAGTTCCCTATACCAATGAGACATGATACACGCACGCCAGTCAAGGTGGGATGCTTTGTTTGATATTGGGGCTGTTGGCACTTCATACGATGTAAGCGCCGGTACGATGTGTGTTTCTGTCTGTTGCTTGCTAGAGTCTTCGCGCCTGTCACGGCGATGTACGACTTGCAATGATACCAATATGTTGTCTCTCGTCCCGGTGCGACTCGTGACACGTACCGTCACTGCATCGTTCATGTCAGTAGTGACAGGACTATTCCTCACGTCGTTGATCTCATGTATGTGACAAAAGTGGACGTAAGATAGGAGGCAGTTCAGAGGTCAAGGCCATGCAGCTGGTTTCATTCAAGTGTGTAGCCTGTAAGAGGGCAGAGTGGCAATGACGCATCGGAGCCAGAACGTCATTGGGTTACAAGTCAAGTCCTTGGCAGACACTCTCAATCATTCTCGGCCACGGACTTTGCCAGCCGTAGATGGATCACTCATAAGACACTGGTAGCACCTTGATTCCCCTTGCTATCACCTGACGGCGTGCTTCCTACATCTACCGAAGGAGGACGCTCGTGATTCCTAATGGCAGATTGAAAGTCTAAGGACACATAATCTGGTCCTGCAAATCTGCGGCGTGTTACTCAAGCCACAAGACCTCAGCCCTGGATGCCAGGTAGGGGATCTCCCGCGTCGGAGATCTGGCATAACGCGATTGGGTATTATTGTGAGCACGCCACACTCCTTACTGAAAAATTGACTTTATGGTGCATTCCCATGTTCCACACCGAGGCTGTGCTCACTCACTTGCCGTGATGGACATGCGTGTCATGCCTATGATAGAACAAAACGCCTCGACGTACCAAGCCAGCAAGATATGCGACAGGCCACTGTATCACTAGGTCTGTTGCATACAAAACCACAAGAGCATCACCATCTAGGAGAGAAACAGTAGGTGGAGGGTAGTGGCAACGCAGCTGCGGTACAAGAACTGCCATGTCGTCAAAGTGACAGGTCGTATGTCTCTTGTGAGAGGCTCCGACCCCCACGCCAGGTCGAAGGCCATGGCTCTCAGGGGCAAGTCGTGGCTCGGAAAGATCGAGTGCCGATCCCGGGTGGAATTGGTGCCAAGGCCATGAACGAAGAGTCAGTATCCCATCCCACGTGCTGCGCAACCCACTATTGGCAGCACAACAGCTAGTCATCAAACACGGCAGAGTTGAGTCTCGCTCTGTTTGCTGCTATAGGCAACCTGTTATGAGACGCTCGCGGACCCTGGGAAACAAAGAAAGCGCGGCGCCCGTAACAGTAGCAGACTATTGACGGGCGTCTTGCCCGTCGGCATACGCTGATCGGAGGGCTTCGGTCAATGGCACGGACGGGCAAGACTATTCTCAGCGGGCGAGACTGAGACAGGCGGAGGCAAGACGGGCAACGGGCCCGGATGCAAGGCCACCAGGCCATCCGCTGCGGGCTGATTCAACAACACGGACAAGGGAAACCAGGTACAGTGGCAGTGGGGATGCCTTTGTCTTGTCCTGTCGTGGAGTCGACGTGGAGCAAGCCTCTTCGTCACAGGCGTCGAGTTGAGGGGCCGCCTCGTTCCAGAGGCATCGCAGGCGCAGGCGATCGAGCATACGACAGGGGAGTGGCTTTTGAACGAGGTAGAGGACCGGGGTTTGCATTGGTGGCAGTGGCCGGCAGCCAACGACGAAGCACTCGTTTTCTTTTTCACGTTGCACGCCGTAGTGGCAAGTGGCGTTGCTGGTGATAGGCGCCATCTTATGATAAGGAAGACGTTTCCGGAGAAGCATTGCGGTCCAATGCTGTTGCGGGATACCGGGGTTATGGTATTCGGAGCAAGGTGCCTGTAGCACCTTGCTCTAGCTTCACGATGAAGGAGACGATTGCTGCACATTCGGGGGCCTTGCGAGCTTGAGAGTGGTCGACACGTGCCGCCGAGGTGTTGCATCGAGCGAAACTGAAAATGGGATGATTCCTGAGAATGCTTTGGTCAGTAGTATGACCACCCAGTGGATGTGGTCGAAAGGATAACGAGCGCGGACCACTCGACCCCTGACCTTACGGGTTTCATGCAAGTGATGGCAAGCCACAGTGCCTGTTCACCTACCGCAACCCAACCAACGCCAGATGGATATCTCGGTCATTAGAGGAGTTGGGTGACGACGGGAGATGAGTGAGTGCGACGGGAGACGGGCTTGACGCGTGGGCGGTTGAGGGGTGTCTAGGCCGAGGGCCTGGCAGCTGTCAAGGGGTATACCAGTGGGTGTTCCTTGTCTTGGGCGTAGAGTCGTCGACTGTCTCAATAGCGTTGCACCAAGGCCACCATGTCAAGGTACATGTACAGAGATACTGTATATGGGGTGAGATGAAGCCAAAGTTGGTGATTCTGATCGACACGAGCCGCCTCGAGCCGTGGCAAAGAAAGCAATGACCAGAGTGTAGAAGGCGGCAGCGGTAGCCGTATGGTTGCTGGTAGACCGGCTAATGCGCTGGGCAACAGCAACGGACGGCACTTTCAGGTAGGGGCACCGAATGGAGCATGGCAGATGGCGGGCAGGTAGGCGCTGTGCACCAAGGAAGGCAAGAGGCCGTTTGAAGAGGCTTAGACGAGCCTGCCATGAGCATGAGGTATCTACCTACAGTACCTCTTGCTACCTACCTACCTACGGAAGGCACCTTGGCCCTGGTTCTGGGGCTACCATGTACAAGAGAAAGACGGAACCCCCACCGCGCCTGCCCGCCAGCTACCCCAGCCAATGACGGACGGACGTGGGGGGCCCTTTCCCTTGTTCTCTGGTGCGAGTGGTGCCTGCCTCCACTATCTCTCTTTATCTCGGGTCCAGACGACAAACGCAAATGCGTTTCCTTACCACCCGCCACGGAGGAACTGCCCTGAGAGGGCCGGACCATCTTATCATGTTGAATGTCGCAATTTTGCCTGGTGCAACAATCACCTCTTCATCGGCTTGAACCCCTGAATCGTCCCAGTGGTTCGGTCTCGTATTATTCACGCCTCTGTATCCAACCAGCTAACTAGCTGCCTTTGACTGCCAGCTGCGCCGCTTGCGGTGGGTGACATCAGCTACTCGGAACAAAGGCACAACTGGTAGCCCCTCCAGCGACTCGCTCGAAGAACTCTTCGTTTCAAGAAACTGAAGAATCTACCGATGACACCCAAATCTAAGGGCCAGTCTGTCTGTTGACAAAGCCAGGAAGAACAAGTGGCAGAACCCAGTCAGTGCGAGAGGAGACCTCCAAAAAGGAAAAGAAACGACGGAAGCGGATACTTATTAGACCATGGCCGTGAGCTTGGCAGCCGCTGGTGTCAACCTTATCTTTCGCGTCGCGTTATCTCGCGCTAATATGAGACCCTGTACGTGTAGGCACCCAGCACCCAGCACCCAGCACCCCGGTGCCCCCATCTCTCTCCGCCTGGTCTTCTGCCAATTGCCTATGATGGTTGTGCACCACTTTACTTGGACCTCCACCATCCACCCACGTCTTTTCGGTAGTCGAGACGAGTCGAGCCAAGTGCAGAGAGAGAGCAGGCGATCAGTCATCGTCGTCTAGATCTACGCGTCAACCACCCTGTCACTCTCCTGAGGGCTTGCAGGACAGGCCGGCGAGGACAGGCACTTCGTCTTTGGTGACCATTGCGAGTGGCCGACGACATGGCTTCTTTTACACGGGCGGTACCTGGCACAGCATCATGGAACATGGGTCTCGCATGGCCAGATAAGCTCTTGTGCGAGCCATTGCGCCAGACGGATAGGAGTACTCACCAGAGAGGTGCGAAGCACTCCCCGCCTTGAAAGGAGAGGGCGAATGGATGTATCGAGGAGTCGAGGTGTCGACCTGGCTGGTTCCATAAAGTGCTTGGACGCCGCCCGCTCTTCCCGAGCTTGCGCCCGCACGTCGACACTTAGCTTCCCCCCTTCGTCGACCCCCGTCGCCCGTCGTTTGTTCTGTCCGACTGCCCCGTCGCCCCGGCCATTTTCGCTCGCAAATCCACAATTGCTCTCCTGCTCCATCGTTTCCTCCTTCATAATTCAACCAACGCCTCGCTGATCCCATCGACGGACGGGCTTCTCAGCTCAGCCCAGCCCAAATCTGCTCTGCGACGACACGGCGCATGCGCACGCGACAGTCATCTCGCCGACAGACTGCAAACGGGTTGCGCGGCATTTCCGGGGTATTGCCTGCTGTGGGGTTGCCAACTGTGCCCTCCCTGCACCATCCGCCAAAACGCTGAACCGCCTGCGCCGCTGGCACTGAATCTCACAGCATTGTATTCTGCTATCGTCAGCAGCCCCAACGCCCACCATGGCGGCCACCGAAATAGACCTCGATGACCTCAACTACGTTCCTAAATACCCGTACAACGGCACCGGAGATTCTGGAGGCGACCCCCTCAAGGATGACCTCAACATCTGGTATGAGTCTGGCGATATCGCCTTTCTCATCATATCCACGGCACTCATCCTGCTCATGATTCCCGGCATCGGCTTCTTCTACTCAGGCCTCGCCCGTCGCAAATCCGCCCTCTCCCTCATCTGGCTCTCTGTCATGTCGGCCGCTGTCACCAGCTTTCAATGGTTCTTTTGGGGCTACTCTCTGACCTTTTCTCATACTGCCGGTCCTTTCATTGGCAACTTTGCCAACTTTGGCTTCAACAACGTGCTGGTTCGCTCTCTACCAGGGCATGTTCTCCGCCGTCACCGTCGCCCTCGCTACTGGCGCTGTCGCCGAGCGCGGCCGCATGCTACCCTGCGTCATCTTCATGTTCATCTGGGCGACCGTCATCTACGACCCCATCGCCTGCTGGACGTGGAACCCTTCGGGTTGGTCCAGCCGCATGGGCGGCCTCGACTTCGCCGGCGGCACCCCGGTCCACATTGCCTCGGGCGCCGCTGCTCTCGCGTACTCCATGATGCTCGGCAAGCGTCGTGGCCACGGCACGCACGAGCTTAACTATCGCCCCCACAACGTCACGCACATTGTCATCGGCACCGTCTTCCTGTGGGTCGGCTGGTTCGGCTTCAACGCGGGATCGGCCTTGTCCGCCAACCTGAGGGCTGTCATGGCGGCCTGCGTGACGAACCTGTCGGCCTGCGTCGGTGGCGTCACGTGGTGTGTGCTCGACTACCGCCTCGAGCGCAAGTGGTCCACGGTCGGCTTCTGTTCCGGCGTCGTCGCCGGTCTCGTCTCCATCACGCCCGGCTCGGGCTACGTGCCGCTCTGGTCGGCGCTCATCTTTGGCTCTTGCGGTGCCGCGTTTGCCAACTACGCCACCAAGCTCAAGTTCCTCCTGCGCGTCGATGACGCTCTCGACATTTTTGCCGTGCATGGCGTTGGCGGCCTCGTGGGCAACATTCTGACGGCCTTCTTCGCGGCCGACTACATTGCGGCACTCGACAACGTCAGCTCGATCGAAGGCGGGTGGATCAACCGTCACTGGATCCAGATTGCGTACCAGGTGGCTGACTCGTTCGCGGGAGGCGCCTACTCGTTTGTGGGCACGTGTATGATCCTTTTCCTCATGAACATGATCCCAGGGCTGCGCCTGCGCGTGGACGAAGACGCGGAGATCCTAGGCATTGACGATGCCGAGATTGGCGAGTTCGCATACGACTACGTCGAGCTGACACGCGAGGTGCTGAACGACGTCGAGAACGAGGCGGCGAGCGGCTACTCGAACGACGGCGGGTACCCGCCTGCGGAGAAGAACAGCATTCCGCTGATGGACGCCAGGGCCTTTGCGGGGTCATCGCAGTACCAGGGCGGCCATTACGGGCCTACCGACTAACGGGCGATGCGCGGTGGCGTAGCCGATCGTGGGCGTCGGAGGGCGTGCTGTGTGCATATAATGATGGGATCGAGAGCTGCGTGTTTGACGGTTTATGATACCTGGGTTCGAGCTTGTATGCTTCCACCACCCACTGCATTTTTCCTATTTCTGTACGATATATAGACAATAGCACCACTGGCTAATCTGACGACAAGTCTTGCTTCGGACGTTTGAAGTTCTCGGACCAATGAAGGTTGATTGTGAGTAAGGGGAGGCGGAATGATGGTCGAGATGCGGTTCATGGTGGATACCTAGGGATAGATGGTAGCCAGTTGCCAGCAGCTGCCCAATGACAGCTGCACCGACTTGCTGCCTAGGTAGGTACCTCAGTTATTCAAAGGGCCGAACAGCCCCACCTCGACCGTGCAGGCAGGCAACCGCTACCATCATGAGCATTCACGTCGACGACGTGAACCTTGGCTATCTATCCGTACAGCCTCGCCTTTCCCGTGACAACAACACCAACACAATGTTTCGCTTGGTCATGTTGATCGACGTTCCTTCCTATGAATCCCCAACATGTCCTCTCGGGAACCGTCACTCGCAGACAAAGAGGTCTTCTTCGCTGAGCTCTGGGCCCTAGGCGCTGACCTCAACAGCGAAGAAGATGCCATCGATGAAGTTGAGGCCGAGCGAGGCCGGCGCTCAAGGTTGGCGCTCCAAGGCAGACCATCGAGAATCACAAAGCCAAATAAGCGCTCTATGCCTCCTGCCTTCTCCGTCTCGAAGTCGCCAGTCTCTGCCTCGCACCCTCGAAGGACGGCCTCATCCCCTCTCCCTGCAAAAGAACCGCCGACCGCCAAGACCATCGAGCGAACGCCTCTTGCCGCGATGAGGAGGCCTGGGAAAGAAGCCGCAGAGGACTCGCCCTCGGTCGTCGAAGAGACGCCTATCCCCGACTCGACACGTGCGCCGTGCCAACCCATCCATCTCCTGCGCACGACGTCCACGCCCAACCCGCCGATGAGGCAGTTGCACCCGCCGCCGCACCGCGACGAGTCGCCGTCCCTCAACGCGACGGTGAAGAAGCGCAAGCGTGACGCCCCTGTCAAGCTCGTGCCCGCGCAGCAGCAGATCTTCAGAGAGCAGCACTTCTTCTTCATCCCCAACGACGACATTGCCCCGGCGAGGCGCATCCGCATCCGCAAGGCGCAGGAGTATGGCGCCTCGTGGACGCGCAGCCTCGACCGAGCCTCGCACGTCATTGTCGACAAGGGCCTCTCGTGGAAGAACATTGAGCCCATCGTGACATCTGCTGGTGGCGCCGGCACGGCCGTTGTCGTGAATGAGACGTATCCCCTCGACTGCATCCAGTTTCGGAGCGTGTTGAACCCGAAGCAAAAACAGTACCTGGTCACGGGATATCCGAGCGAGCAGCTCGTCGAGGCACCAGGTGTGGCAGCCCCCTCTGATGTGTCTGTGCCTGCGGGATCGCCTGCGTCCCTGCAGTTGAAGCCGCCGCCGAACAACCCCAAACGCTTCGGTTACGTGCCGCCGCCCAGTACCTGCTCCCAGAGCGAGCAGTCGGCAGAGGAGGCACAGAACGAGCTGGCTGTGCCGGGGGCACCAGAAACATCCGCGGCCCACGAGGCAGAGATGGAAGACGAGCTCGCAGAACTCATCTCGCAGATGCAGGAATTTAGGGATGTTCCCTCTGACTCTGATGACGACAACGGCGACGGCGATGCCCCCATTGCAGGCTCCTCGGAGCCCCTTTCAGATGCAGAACACTCCGACGGTGAGCCGAGCGGCAAGAAGCAGAGGCCGGTGCGCGCCACCCGACGTAAGCAGATTGCCTGGGAGGAACGCTTTGCCTGCACCAGAGGCGGGCTCAAGGGACGACGACGGCAAGAACCCCAACGCGCGCACCATTGACATGCTGCAGCACATGGCCGACTATTATGGCCGCATCAACGACACGTGGCGACCCATTGCCTACCGCAAGGTCATCCTCGCTCCTCAAGCGGCAGACGCGCAAAATATCGACGGCTGCCGACGCCATCCGTCTGCCCGGTGTCGGTGCGCGCTCGCCGACAAGATGAGGAGATTGTCACGACCGACAGGTTGCGGCGTCTCGAGCACGCCGAGCGCGACCCGGCCGACGAGACGCTGCAGCGGTTCGTGCGCATCTACGGCGTCGGCAACGCGCAGGCAAGCCGCTGGATCGCCCAGGGGCACCGCACTCTCGACGACCTCCGAGCTAGGGCCGTGCTGTCGGCGAACCAGCGCATCGGCATCGACCACTACGACGACCTCAACACACGCATCCCGCGCCGCGAGGTCGAGGCCCTCGCCGCCGTCGTCCGGTCGGCCGCCGCCGCCCTCGACCCCAGCGTCGAGCTCATCGTCGGCGGCAGCTACCGCCGCGGCGCCGCGTCGAGCGGCGACATTGACCTGATCGTCACGCGCGAGGGCACGACCTCGGCGCGCGAGCTGCTCCCGTTTCTGACGCGGCTGACGCGCACGCTCGAGGCGCGCGGGTTTCTCGTTGCGGCCCTGGCCACATCGCGCGACGACGACGCCGGCGGCGGCACAAAGTGGCACGGGTGCTGCGTGCTGCCCGAGCCGGAAGCCGCGCGTCTGCACTTGGGCGAGGGCGTGGGCTCCGAACGAGGCTCAGATCCAGGCGCGCCCTCACCCGCGACGCCGTACCGTCCCGTGTGGCGCCGGATTGACTTTCTCGTCGTGCCGGCGGCCGAGCTCGGGGCCGCGCTGCTGTACTTTACCGGCAACGACATATTCAACCGCAGCATGCGGCTGCTGGCAGCCCGCAAGGGCATGCGGCTCAATCAGCGCGGGCTCTACCGCGACGTCCTGCGGGGGCCGGACCGGGCCAAGGTGACCGACGGGGCGCTGCTCGAGGGGCGGGACGAGAGGCGCATCTTCGCGCTGCTGAACGTGACGTGGCGCGAGCCGCACGAGCGGTGGTGCTGACGGCATGGCGGGACGTGGAAGGAGGCCTTTGACGGGTATTTGCACGCATGACTGGAGACTGGATTCTTTTTTCTTTTTCTTCTTCTTCTTTTTGGGGTGGTTTGGCTGGCTGGCCTGCTGGCCTGGCTCGAACGTGCCGTTGGATCGGAGTGGGCTCGTGCAGGCTCTTACTTGGATAGGCTGGCACTCGGTATGAAGCTGCAAGAATGTTTACAAATTAAAGACATGGATGGCAACATGCCGACGAGTTCATTGCATTGCATTGAAAAGTCATTCGAGGCTGACTGCTCTGCTCGTCAATCTCAAGCTCCACGAGCTGGTGTTCGTCTCGAAGGATTTGCCCCTGTAGTAGCCGCGTGCAGAGCAGAGGAAATCGCACCTCGTTGAACGCCGTCCGGGCATGCAGGAAGGGTTCACTTGATGCTCGATGCTGTATGCTGATACGATGCTTGGCGACGATGCTCGATGGTGCTCGATGCTGACATGGATGCTCGATGGTGCTACGATGCTCGGCAATGATGCTCCCTACGACGCTTGGCGCTCGATTCTCCTTGTTCATGCTAACATCATGTGTTATAATTGGAGTGTACATGGTGCATCAACCCCATCGTTGAATGCATGACCAGCCAAGCAGCACCGAAAGCTGACGAACAGCATAGCGTTGCAGGCCACAGCAAGACCAGCGATGCTCCGGCAGCTGCACACTTCGTCCCGCGTCTGCCACCAGTCGTCCATGGTCCTAACGTCGCATCACAGGCCCGGACTCCTCGAACCCCTGTCTCGCTCTGCCTCGTCCCCCATCATCAGACAAGCACCAGACCTAAAGGACATGGCGGGTGCCCTACCCGTAGCAGGCGTCTCGTGCAGCGACGGGCAGGTCACGAACCGTCGTCTCGGCCGTCAGACGCGCTTCCCCTGCCGCAGCAAATCGCCCACTTTAGGCGGCAGCACCAGCGCCCCGCGGTCGTTCCGGCGGAAGAAGTCGACGAGCGCCACGGCCGTCTTCTCGGGCAGGTCCTCGTGGATAAAGTGGCCGGCCTCGGGGAAGACTTGCAGGGCATACCGCCCCTGCATCTGACCAATAGTCAGCGTCGTATCGAGGCGGTCCGTGCCGGCGAGGAGCAGCAGCTTGCCGCCGCGAGCGGGGAAGAAAGCGGGCCGAGAGCCCGGTGATCCAGCCCTCCCAAAAGGGCTGCGTCGCGGCGAGGTCGGTGCGCCACCGCCACGGGCGAGTCGCGGTCTGCGTTCTGCTGCCTGTGTCTGCCTCTGTGTTGGTGGCAGCGGCGACGCGCTCGACGAGCAGGGCGGGCACCGAAGGTGCGCGCCGACAGGGCGTTGCGGACGGTGCGCGAGCGGACGTGCCACTCAATGGCGGCCTCGATAGAGGTGAAAGCCGGCGGGGCGCGTCGACAGGTAGGCGTGCATGCTCTGCAGGGCGTCCATGGCAGAGCCCTCGACAACGTCGAGGACTGCGTGGCCGAGGAGGCGCGGGGCCAGGTCGGGCGGCGGATCGGCGGCGAGGGAGGTGATGACGGCGCCGCCGAGCGAGTGGCCGACGAGGATCATGGGCGGCAGGGCATCGGCGGGCCAAGCCATGCGGCGGGCCGTCAGGGCGATGACGGCGGCGAGGTCGGCCGTCAAGGTCGGCAGCGAGAGGTCGGGGCGGTCCTGGTCCGGGGTCACGGTGGCGCCGTGGCCGCGGGCGTCGAGGGACAGAACGCCGGCATGGGGCAGAGCGCGGCGGATCTCGGCGGCGACAAGGGCGAAGGAGAGGGCTGACGAGCCGGCGCCGTGGTGGGCTACGAACAGGGGGCCTCCCTGCGGCGAGGGGGACGTCAGGTAGGCATGGTACGTGGTCGTGGTGTCGCGCTCGAGGAACAGCTCGCGCTCAAAGTAGGTCGTCCACGGCACGGGCTCCCAGGAGCGGCCGGGGCGCGAAAGGGCGGCGCCTGGGCGGGCGAAAAGACGCTGACTCGGCGAGGGGATGATCGTGCCCGTAGATGATGCCGACGACGCCGAGGACGAGTCGCCGTCGTCGAGGTGGTCTGGTAGTTCCGAGAGCTCATCTGCGTCGTTGTCGGGTAGCTCGTCAAAGGGTTCTGGGATGGCATCGACCTTGCGCTTAGCCCAGGCCCGCTGGAGGTCACTCATGGAAGAGCCTGGCCGAGATGGCAATGGTCGTTGTGACTGTCGGAGACAAATAGAAGAAGAGAACGAATGTACCGGGGTCAGAACAGTAGCGCAGCTTCAAATCGTCGGGAGCAAGAGCACGGGTGCCTCGACCCATGAAGCAGAAGCAGAAGCAGTATACGAACAAGAAGACGGAGACGTATGCAAAGAAGAAGAAGCAAGAGGAGAAAACATTGGATGATGGTGAGGTTAGCTGTTCATCCTCTGCAAAGAAAAAGAACCGTACGGGGACGAATATCCTGCGATGTTGGTGGCATGACGTTGGAAGCAGCGCCCCACGTCAGGTACCAAGTACCTTCCTTCCTTCCTTCCTCCTTCCTTGCCGCTGCCTGACGTGGGAAGGGAAGGTGCATGCATACGTAAGCAGCACGCACCTCCCTGCCATCGCTTTCGACGACACATGCGGCAACAGCCCGACTCGACACGCGGCAACAGCCCGGCCCGACACGCGGCACCAGCCCGACGCGACATGGCTCACTGTGCACAGCAGCATCACTTTCATGACCGTTCATTCATCCCTACTGCATGGTATCCACGAAGGGAATGGTATCTACAGCTGCGTACCTTGGCGAAGAAACACTCGAAAATCAAACTCGAGAGAAGAAAAGATAAAAACGAGAGAAAAGAAAACAGGATGGCGCCATGCCGGCCAAAGCCAAACGAGCACAATGCGCAGATATGTAGAAGCCCTAAAGGAGTGTAGGATGGTGCCGAGGAGGTGTGGGGGCTGGGCCAGAAGCCGTGCGACGACGTGTGGGCATCTCTCTTGTTTGCAGGTGAAAATAAAGGCAAGTCGTATTCCCCCAACTCCTAGAGCACCGACGCCTAGAGCACGAGAAGAGGCGTGCCGAGCTCCACCCCTTGTCGTCGCCGCCTCCGATTATGCAGTGGTGCTGTTTGGCATGTCATCCTCCTCATGCTATACGTGGTTCAAAACCCCCGGTAGCCGGCCCCTTGACCGTACCCTCCCCTGACCGTACACCTGGTTGTGATAGAACTGTCTCCTTCGGTTCTCGCTCCATGTCCAGCATCGCTGTTGCAGTTTTTCGGCCTGCCTCTTGCGGGCCGCCCTATGACGTGAGTCTTCTCTGTTTTTTGTTTTTTTTTTTTTA
>NW_003315034.1:407344-408281 GCF_000150825.1 Verticillium alfalfae VaMs.102
TGCGCGATGCCAAACTGCTCGACGAAGACGAGATGCACACGACCGAGATGACGCGGACGACCTGGATGGTGATGCTGATGACGTTGCCCGACTTGCGCTCGTAGGGCCGCTTCCACAGCAGCAGAATCAGCAGCAGCGCTCGACAATGAGCTGGCCCGACGCCTGGAACAGGCCGTGGCCGTCGCCCGCCGCGATGATGGTGCCCTTGGCGAACATGTAAATGATGATGGGGATGAACAGCCACCAGTAGTCCTTCTTGTACGACTCGTAAAAGAGCGAGTACTTGACCCAGACCTCCTTCTTCTCGTACAGGCCCGAGCTGTCGCCCTCGGCCTGCTTGAGCTTGCGCGCCGTGTTCCAGATCTTCCAGGCGAAAAAGGCGAGGATGCCCGTGAAGACGGCCAGCGTCACGCCGGCCAGCGTATTGGCCGCCCACGAGTCGCCGTGGGTGAACTGGAAGATGCAGTAGAGGACCCAGATGCCGTAGAGCAGCAGGATCAGAGACGTGATGGTGCGCGCAATCGAACCCCAGTAGTGCTCGCGGAACCCGGACAGGGCCTTGGGGAAGCTGCCGAAGAGGGCCCAGAACTCGAGGATGACCTTGACGAGAAGAATACTGACGACAATGGCGGCGATGACAATGGCGATGATGAGCAGGACCATCAGGAACGTGTTGGCAGCAGGGACGCTGAGCTTGTTGACGTAGGCCGTGATACCGTCGACCGTCTTGTTGATGCCGCTCTCCTCCGAGTCGTCCGAGCCGGCGCTGTCGCCGGTTCCGCCAACCGTCGTGTCGATCTGGCGGGCCAGCAGCACGGAAAACTGCTCCATGGCGCGCTTGGCCTTGAACAACCCGCCGCCATTGTTCTGCGAAGTCGATCGTCGGGAGAAGGTGAGGCGTGGCGTTCGCAGCAGCTCGAAACTGTCCTTGGTGAAT
>NW_003315034.1:415630-416722 GCF_000150825.1 Verticillium alfalfae VaMs.102
CCATTTTTTTTCCCTTTCTATTCCGCAAACTCCTCGTCCCCCCCCCGGGCCCCGGGGAAAATCTTCATGTTTTCCACCATCGAGGATGTTCTGCGAACAAGGGGGTCTCTCTCCAAAGTCAGCGACTGGACGAGAGCGACTGGGCAAGCAAAGGGGCAGGGAGAAGTGGCAGTCCCCACCACCTTGGCGCGCGCGGAGGTCACTCGGTAGCGAAAAACACGCTTCCCGCTACCTCCAGTGCAGGTGGGGTCTCCACCGGGCCCCTTCATTGGCGCCAGGCCCCGGCGCCACCCCCTGGCCCCGGTCCGCACTTGAAACGGCGCCATGGACCGGACCCCGGAATCTGCTCTTCTCGCTCGTCGAAATCGATACGAACACACTCTCATCAGACCGTCCCCCTTGGCGCCGACTCTCCTCCTATCTTTCTCTGTCTCGGCTTCTGCTGGCTGTTTGTGTCTTTTGTGCCAGTCTGTCAGTCAGTTAGTTCTCTTTGGTCGGCCCGCTGACTGCCGTCTCTGACCAAGCCACCTGACGCTGCCTGCTTGCCAGCTGTCTGCCAGCCTGCTTCGGTCGTATCCTGCACAGCCAGCCAGCACAGCCAACCTCTCCACCTCAGGTCACTCACTGTTAAGGTCAGGGCCAGCCAACCCCCGTCGCTTCATCAAAGTAACCTCGATGACGACGCCTTGGTCCGCGTCCATGCACGTTATCCTTCCCGACGCCAATCTACGTCTGTCCGTCCCCCCTCCGCTCGGCACATAGCAAGCCCCTTTTAGTTTACGGACAGGCCTGACGACGCTGAGTGCTGTGACAGCGATTCATTCATTCACTCACAAAGCGACATCACCCTGGATGACTGTTGCCGAGTAGAGGCGTAGACTACGTGGCTGGCGCGCGGACAGATGATGCAGCAGAACACATGGCTGGCGAGGGACACATGGCTGGCTCAGAAAGTCAAGTCAATGGAGTACAGAAGGAGAAAAAGAGATCCGGGGGAGGGGGTGAGCGGCGGGGGGTCCTCCTGCCAGACGGACGATCAGAACAAACTCGCGGCACTCCACGCTTCAGATATCCCAGAACGCGCACGCCGCC
>NW_003315034.1:417265-420523 GCF_000150825.1 Verticillium alfalfae VaMs.102
AACTCTACTCTGCATCCCTCGAAAATAGAACATGGTCCGTTGCATCCCGTTCGTCGGGACCATTACCGCACCTCGTCATGAACCAACCGCTTATGCCGTTACTTCGTGAATGGAGAAGACAAACCCCACCAAAAATCAGGACCTTTCTCAGCCTCGTAAATGCCATCTCCGAGGAGGAGGAGGAGGAGGAGAAGGAGGAGGATAAGTGACAAGAAGGAGAGGGAAAAGGAGAAGCGTATAAGATAAAAGCAAGCAATGGTAGGAGAAAAGGGTATCCAAAAACCTCAGCCATACAATGTGTTTGGATCAAGTAATCGCTCTGAAATCGTGGCGAGGAAACAAATGTGAAGAACAGAAAGAGAAACGGTGCGAAGAAGGTAAGAATGTGTATGCTCACTGAGCAGCATAGAAGCCGTTCATCTCCTGGTGCGGTGACCGCGAGTACGGCGACGTCCTGCCTTGCGCTGCATACTGCGCCATGTTTGGGTGGGCTGAGATTTGGCCGTGGCCGTGGCCGTGAGCGTGGCCTTGTCCCATCAACATGCCGTACTGTAGAGAACTGTCCATCGACATTTGGCCCACACCGGGCTGGTGCAAGCCAAGGGCGTCCGCGTCGAGCGCTGGGAATGGCTCCCCGCTGGGCGGCACTGTCATGTACTGTCCTTGTCCTCCCCCGTACACATTCGTCGGCAAGGCCATGTTCTGAAAGTCTGGATGGCCGAAGCCCAATCCGTTCGTTTGGTCAATAAGCGGAGACGAATACAGCTCTTGGCCGTTATCGCCGTACGTGGACGAGAACAGGGAATCGTCGTACTGTTGCATGTTGTCTATGTACCCGAACGAGACGCCATTGTTGTTACCGAACGCCCTTGGATCGGTGACCAGGCCGCATGGGCGCCCAGCCGGAGGCGGATATGTTGCCGGCCCGTGCCGAAACTGGGGCGACAAGTCGGTGCGGCTGGAGATCGACTCGTTGAAAGGCGCGGCGGTGTTGAAAGCATTGCGGGGCGGGGCATCCTGGACGGGGCTGATGATGGTATCTGGCTCGAGTTCTCTCTCCGCCACGAGACGCAAGACAGGGAGACTGATCTGCTCCATGTGCTTGGCGAGATGGACTGTGAGCTTCTTCCAAGAGGGGAATGACTTTCCGCAGAACCGGCACGGCTCGTCCTGAGGCTTCACCGGCGTGTCTTTATGACACTGCTCCACCTTTTGCCAGGTAGGGTCAGAACTCTGCTGCTTCACTGCAGCCTTGTTCTTGAACTTGGGCTCGGCAAACTTGTGCTCGCGCACCAGATGTTGCAGGAAGTTGTCGCGACGGTAGCACGTGTGGGTACAGTCCTCCACGTCACACGTCCACCATTCGAGGTGACGGTGGCCTTCATTCTCGTGGCGCACCCAGTCCGCCTTGCGCTTGAAAATCTTTGGATCCCGGCATCGGTCCCAGGTGCACGTGAATGGCTGGACATCCTCGTGAACATGCTTCGTCCAGTCAGAAGGCTTGTTGAACTTCTTAGCTTGGAAGCAGAGCTGGCATTCGAATTCGGCTGGAAGACTCGGAGTGAGTGGCATCGGAATATCCGTGGGAAAGCTTTCTTGCGTAATGGCACCTTCGATCGGCGTCATATCGCCATCGTCAATGTCATAGCTGGCCGACAACGGGTCCAGGCTCTTGGGGGCGCCTTTCTGATCAAGAATCGTGGCACTCCCACCCAAAGCCACACAAAGAGGTCCGCATGAGCAGTCGGCACCGGCCTGCAAGTGTTTCTTCTTGAAGTTGAGCAGTTGCTTGTAGCGGATGATCTGCTGGTGGGCGATCCGCTCCACCAGATAGTTGCAACTCGTCTCCAGGCTTGGGTTTAGTCGTAGGATGTGCTGCTGGAACCCGGCAAACGTGGGCGTGATGTCGCTGATGGTCCTGTTCGATTCGATCTTCATGTCGCCGTCATCGCCGTCGTCCTCGTCCTCGTCCTCGTCCTCGACGTCTACGTTGGTGCTCGTAGCCAAGGTCGCAACGGGTGGGCCGCCAGTCTTCCGCCACATACCAACCAAATTGGAGTGCGTCTCGTTGCTGGGACTGGGTTTTGGAAGATCCGACTTGCTCCTCGGACGCCGGAGGGTGTTCTTCACTTGCAAAGTGTTGTTGAAAGGGCTCCTGGGCGAGGTGATGGACGTCGCGCTGATGGAGCTGTTCCGTGCGTGGGTCGTGCCGATTGACGCGACACTATTGCCCATCGACACGAGAGCAGTGTTGATGCTGGGTACTGGGCCCTTCTTGTTACCCCAGCTCGAGGTGCGTGACGGCGGTGCCAGGTGCGGTGTGCTGTCACGCCGTTCAGGGCTCTGGCTACCACCCGGCTGAGGGCTCTCCTCTCCGTTGTTGTTCCTGGATCGCTTGAGAAGTCCACTGCCGCTGGGCCGCCTGACGAGGCCTCGCAAGTCTTGCAGCAGACTAGGCCGCCGCACACCTCGGTCGGGGCGAGTGCCTTCACCACGAGCAATGCTGAGCTTCTTGAGAAGCTTGCCACTCGTTACGCTTTCGATGTCGACATCGAGCAAGCTCGGGAGACTACGCCGGCGCGTACCCCACGTCGCAGCCTTGGAAACGATCGACTCGTTGTCCCACATCTTGTTGTATCTTGCAATGGCCGCTTGGGAGGACTCAGGCTGGAAGCGCTCGCCCTGACTACTGATGGGATGTGACATGGGCGCGTCGCCCCACTTGCTGTTGGCGTGTAAGATGTCAAGGTCTGTCTGGGTCATTTCGCCGCCTCCGGGGTGAAAGTAGACCTGATTAGACAGATACTTGTTCTCGGTTTGGTCGCCGAGGGCAATCTTGTCGTCGTCCGGTCTGTTGGGGTCCGCTTTGTCGAGCTGGGCAATGGACGATGAAGATTGCTCCGCGGGAGGGCTCTGCACGACGTTACCGGTGAGCCACTTGCCGACCTCGACGTTCTTTTCCTCAATCTCACGACGCGTGACCATTTCATTGGGGCTTTCCGTCTCGGCCGTCGTCCGGCTGCCCGGTTCGAGCCCGCGGCGACTGGAGGACGAGAGTCGGCGGCGAATGCTAGACTCATCCTTGCGGTGAGGCGGGGGAGGCATAGATGTAACCTGATCCCCGGTGTACATCATGTCACCGGCAGCGGAAAACGAGCCACGAACAGTGACCGGATCGTCATCGTCGGGGAGAAGGTACGCTCGAGGGGCACGGTAGGCTGATCATCGTCCTTCCCCAGAGCGAAACAGTGACGCGTG
>NW_003315034.1:420820-423978 GCF_000150825.1 Verticillium alfalfae VaMs.102
GCTCAGAGGCAGCGGGTTCTCGTCCCAGAAATGAGGGCGTCCCCACCCTCGGTGCTGTTGAAATCCGATACCGTAGAAAAGGGGTCTGTATCATCCATTTCGCTATATTCGCTCGTGTGATATTGGCCTGTAGTTGGAGATGGACCTCGGCGGGCGTGTTGGTGTTTTGATGCGTGGGAGAAGCCGAGTTGCTTTGGCAAGTGAGGTGAGAAGGGTGTGAGATGGCTGGTGTTGCTGTTGGGTGTACCCGTTGTATTGATATTGGAGGCCGCCAGAGGTTTGGTAGGTTCTGGGAGGCGGGTCCTTTGTCGTCGTGGGAGGTAAAGGGGTTCGACATGGGTGTAGGTCGAGGGCCATGACGGGCACGAGCCAAAGTCGTGAAGGAATGCGAAGTTGCTGTCGAGTCTGGGCGCTGGGTTCCCCGTGTCAAGTCGGAAAGCGAGCTGGCCGTGAGCGCAGGTGATTACTGCTGGTGCACTCGAAGGGTTGGCGGCTGTTTGCTCAGAGGAAGGTGGTCATGATAGTGGTGCGGGGTGGGAGTGATGATGGATACAGGCGTGGGGCTGACGAATTGCTCGACACAAACGAGCAGGGGTGCCGACAGAACACAAGAGTCGCGGCAGATGGCCCGACTGGCGAGGTAGACAGGCTGAACAGAGCGTTCTTGACTGGCAAGAGCGAAATTGGGGATCAAGACGGCTTGCGCTTGAGAGACAAGGAGGGGGGGCGCCTCGTGGATCGCGAACTGACGTGGTGGGCGCTGTCGGTACGAAGAGAGTCAGGAAGAAGACCTGAGGTTGAGTTGAGGCTGTTGCTGACCAGCAGAAGGCGATGGTCACACGGCAATGGTTGGGTTCAGGCGAGTCTGCAAGCTGGACAATGTGGGATCAATCCGCACATGTAGTAGGCTCGAGGTCGAGTCCGAGGGCCAGCGCCGAGGAGGAGAGTCGCGGATATGGGTTGCGACACGAGAGGAACAGAACTTGGAGGGGTCTTGAGGGAGGAGGAAGGGTCGGGATGATCTACTTTGGAAGCAGATCCACCTATGCAAGGAATAAGCTCAGCCCAGGGCGTGACGGCGCAGCACGCATATGTCTGTGGCAGAGAGACGGGAGAGGCGTTCCACGGAGATGATTGTGACGGATACGGCGGTGGTGGGAGTGTTGCGAGAATGCGTGTGTGTGCGTGTGTGTGTATGAGAGAGAGAAAGAGAGAGGGAGCTGGTGACTGGGTTATGTGAGAGTCGGGGAAGTCGACGGAGATGGAGATGATGGGGGACGGGGGGAGGTGGAGGATGAGAGATAGAGATGGAGGGGTGAGTCGAAGATGAAGTGGGATGGATAAGGTGTCCGGGTGTGTGTAGCAAGTACCTAAGGTAGGTACCTACCTAGGTAGTAGGTGTGGTAGGTAGGTGGGTGGATAGGCAGGTCAGGAAGGAGCGACGTCCTGGGTCATACAGGCAGGTACGGTGCTTCAGGGTGGTCCCCAGGCTGGCAGCCCACTGACCGAGCTCCCTGTCGGTACCTGGCCCAGGCAGGCGAGCAGGTGGGTAGGTGGGTGGACAACGGGCCTCGCGCCTGCGCGGCTCGAAACCGCGAGCGGTACTGGTGGGCGGACAGCACCTGCCCGCCAGGCGTAAACACCCAACGTCCACGGCGCTGGCATGTTGTCATGCGTCTCTCTCTCTGGCCCTCTGCCCTGCCTGCCCTGCCTGCCAGACGCGCGCATCTGGCGACCGTGACTGGCTCAGCGGCGAAGCAGCCCACCAGAATGCCCCACCGCGGCGGAACAGGCCACTGACCTCCAGAAAGGACCCGCCCGCGCCTGAGGCGGAAAAGGGGGGGGGGGTGAGGAGGTGACCGATGCTGGCCACGAGTGTACTTGTTCGCACCGCTATTTTTGGCGTGTCGATCCACTTACCAGGTGTACCCGAGTTCCTCACGCGTGTACCCACAAGGCTTTCTTTCGCTCGCCCTCAGCCCCAAATGGCGTTCGCGATGGAAAAGGCCAGGGGGGATGGGAGACAGCAGAACGGACGGGGGTGGCCGTGTGTGTGTGAGAGAAAGGACCCCTGGCAGCGGAAGCGAAAGGCTGGGGCCAGCGCGCGCTTCTCTTTTTTTCTTCCGTCAGTCGGGACCAAGGTCAGTAAGGTTGTCCTGTCCGTTCTACCTAGTGCCGCTGGCTGCTTCTTCCACCGAACTCTGGCGAGGCTTTCTCGACGACTGATCTGACCCAGCTAGCTAGCTAGGTAGGTAGCCAGGCTCCGCCCTCGACAACCTGATTGACGATCAACAACCGAGGACAACACCAGCATCCAGGGCCATTTTCCACTTCATCCCCTCGCCTCACTAGCTCCGACGATGGATGGCCCATCGCAAGCGGTGATCTACGATACTTGACTTTTCAGCCCCCATGCTCGTCCGCAGCACTTGATGTCATTTCCCCGGCATACGGCACACAGTCTGGCTTGGTGTCCCCTTGTGAACCCGATCATCGGGGGAGGGGGGGGGGAGCCCTACGCCTCCTTCGGCCCTATGTCGTTTCCACAGTCTTCTTGTCGTTCTAGCTCTGGTTCTGTCGTTTGTTGCGTTGTCATTCAAACCGAGCGACTCGAGCATTCAGTAGCGCCAATTTCGGCATGTTCGTAGCACCCGGTGCTTGGAGGGCAACTCTTCAGCCATCGCGTGATACCCCACCTCGCTTGTCATGCCTGCTGCCATGATCCCCGGCTCGTCAACAGTCGGTAGGTAGGTACAGCACGCAGACACTGGCAGAGTACCCAAGAGAAAGCCAAAAGCAGGGGACATCTACCTGCGTTGAAGGAGCACTGGGACTAGGGTAGGTAGGCAAGGCGAGATACCAAGCTTTCAGGCCACATGCTCACCCGTTGCTCGCTACTTCCTAGACGCACCGGCTTGCCTACCCGTCAGAAGTTTAGCATCAGGCTCACGTCGACGCTCCCTATACGAACCAAAAAAGAAAGAGCACTGGCATCAATGATGCGAAACTCAATGTTGTCCGATTGCGCAGCGCGCGCAGCACGGCATCACAAACGGAGGGTCAGGAAGGCGCAGACCAGCAGACATCATGTCGGTATCGGTAGCTCGATGACGGGTGTCAGGGGGGGGCTCTCCCCCTTGCCCCCCAAAAGCCTCAAG
>NW_003315034.1:425533-426740 GCF_000150825.1 Verticillium alfalfae VaMs.102
GACGCCTCTTAGCCCAACCCCGAAGACCACCTCCATCTCCGGCTCCACCGCGCCCGCTCCGTGGTCCTCACCTCCGATGAGTGCGTCCCCTCTCGGCCGCTGTCGGCCTCGGCGTTCCCAGACCATGCCAACTAACCACCTCGCCCCGCGCCCGCAGACTCGTCGAGATCCGCGCAGCTCAGCGCACCTTCGAGGGGGCCTACATGCGCACGGCCCTGGGCCAGTTCTCCTTCGCCCTCATCATCCTCAAGATCTTTACGTCTGAGTTCTACGCCATCGGCGCCCTCTTCGCCGTCTACGGCGCCGCCGTCATGCTCGTCGCCATCTACCGCCGCTATGAGGGCAACCGCCAGTTTCTTCCTTGCCGCTCCGGAGGTCGACGCCCGCTTGGCGACCGCGAACCCGGCCGACGCTGAACGAGGCGCCCGCCCAAAAGATTCCGCACCCTCGGGCAACAGCGTCGCCTTGCTCGCCGGCCTGAGCCTCGCCGCCTACTCGACCCTGCTTGTTCTGACTTGGCAGCTTGTCAGCTAAGGTCCTCGGTCGGCGGTCACTGGGGATACATTGTGTGTGTGTGTGCGTGTGTCTGTTTGTTTGAAGTGGAGAAACTCACGAATTCTGCATGGTTTTCGGTGATGAATGGATGCCGCCTTCCAGGGCTTTTGTTGCACCGCGAGGCGCTCAGTACAGGAAATTTGAGCCAAGAACGATAATCTAGAAACTTCTCATGTAGAGCCTTCTATTTGTTTGCCGCCTTCATGTGGCCCATCCTCCATCAAATCCTTCATATTTGCGTAGGCGAAATGAAAAAAAAAGTGTCCTACTGTTCCCCATCTACCGTTCGCGCGCCAAAGAAATGATCATATGATAATAAACACACTTTTTAGCCAAGTAAAGAATACATGCCATAAAATCGCAGGACGGGTATCTCAGGAGAGACGCATCAAGCAAAATACTCCCAAAGTCCCACCTCCCCACCCCCCAAGGCGCACGTATCAAAGTGCCTACGAGAGAAAAGACCATCGAATCATCGCCCCTAAACAGCTTGCCCCTAGTAGCTCCCATTCTGACGTGTCTATCAAGTTGTGGAGCGCCCAACCCATGCTCTTCGTCGTTCTTCTTTCTTTCTTTCTTTCTTCCTTGCTTGCATGGCCAGGGCTTGAAAATTCTCGTCGTGCCCATTTGCGAATGAAGTCCGTTTGTCATG
>NW_003315034.1:426951-428429 GCF_000150825.1 Verticillium alfalfae VaMs.102
ACATTCCTCGTCAGTACTCTTTCTCCCAAACCAGAACTTATCTAGAAGAACCTCTACGCCGCGAGGTGTCTGTATACTGTCAACGTCATCGTTACCGCATCAGAGTTGGACCCCTGACTCGCTTAGTGCTCGCCTCCGCGCACACTCTTTCCATCACGACGCTGCGGTTGCCCGATACGTCTTCGTGCATGAACGATCCACGTCTGATCATGTCGTTTTTCGCGTGTCCTTTAAAATCGCTGCCTTTACACCAGCGCGTCCAAGGTTTGAACGAGGGGTGTATGTATTTTCTGCCTTTCCTCATGACATCACACTTGGGTCGACAGGTGTGGTGGCAGTGGTGCTGAAGTTGCAGTCTTCCTACCGACCCGAGTAATACATGCCGACGGGTTGCGCAGGGTGGTCATTGGATGTTGGTATCTGTTCACTTGGATGAACAGATGGGTGCGAGCCTTGGTCGCCGTACGCCCAATTCCCGTAACCTTCTCCAGACGGTCTCGAAAATTGATATTGCTGTTGCCACGATCCGTAATTGTTTGATGGCAGAACACCACCAGGAACCGAGCCTCCTTGCGTCATGGTGGAAGCCGGGCCACTTCCGGAAACAGTAACATTGGTCTGCACAGACTGAGGGTACATGTCAGCAGGCACATTGTGTCCCGTTCGCTCAAACGGCCGTCCATGTTGCTGAATCGACTGGTACGGCGGAGAAACGTGACTTTCGCTGCTATAAGACACAGCTCGAGGTGGAGCGGGGGCGTAGGCCGTCCAGGGTATGTCTTCCCGAACGCCGTGTTCGGAGTTTGACGCTGAGGCCCAGCCTGCTGGTGGGTTTGGTGCATTCGGTGTGTATGGCGAGAAGGACGGTGTAATGGGAGAATCGGTGCCTGCATAGGCTCTCCAGGACGCGTTCGAGTCAAGCGGTCTTGTTGCGGGATTAGGACTGCCCTCGGCAGCCATCCAATTCTGCATTTGCGGTCCACCCATGTCAAAGTGTCTAGAGCTAGCACTCGATGTCACTTGTTTCTTCAAGTTAGCGAACGTTACCGGCCCACGAGGACGCGGCGTTGCTTACATTTTGACTCCGAAGAATAACCTTCAGCATCAGTAGTCTTCATACCCAACTGCGGTGCAACATTCTGTGCTCCAGGTACATCTAACGGCGAGTATTGCAGACCCGTAGATAGTCCTTCAGGGGGATGTCGTGGAGCCAATGCGGGCGAGGGAGACGCAGAATCCATCTTGGAGCTGGTGGACGCTCGTGACGGCGCTTTGGGCCTAGCATCGGCGGTCGGCTGCTGGTCGACGGGAAAGAAGCTGCATTCCTTCTTCAGTCGAATACAGTTGACGCAGCGGCCTTGGACATCAGATGTGGATGGGATACAACGGATCTTCCGTCGTCGACAGTGGCCTAGTCAACGTGAGTTCTCAGGCCATCTTGGGAACACACAAAGACGTCACGGGAAGGAACTCACCAC
>NW_003315034.1:428942-432236 GCF_000150825.1 Verticillium alfalfae VaMs.102
GCCACCGGCGGCAAGAGGAATACCCCGAGCAATCTGGTGGACGGACTATCTCAGAGTAGAGACTGGGTCCTCGATGGAAAGATAAAGGAACACGATATGGTCTTGCGCAGTCGGATGCTTGGGACAGTCTGTATGCCCAAAGGCGGGACGAGCTACCAGGAGGGCAAGGCGCGAGTAGAAGGATGGACCAATCGAAATGAGCCAAAGCACTGGAGTTCTGCAGGTGCAGCGCCTGGGATGAGAGGCGTACCAGAGTTGGGAGGTCTTCTGTGGCGGGGGTCTGGAGCCAATTTGCGCCTGGTCGATTCGACACTTCTTCCTTGCTTGTAGCCCTTTATGCGTGCTGAGGTGGGAGGTTGGCTCGGCTCTCGGGAGGAAGAAGCAGAGAATGAAAGTTCCTGCTGGCCCAATGGCCTTAAAGGCTTTACGCAGCAACTAAGCGTGTCCTTGCTGGTCAACTATATGGCGTTTGATGATGGGTATCGCTCGTTTGTTCGTTTGAGCGGGGAGCGAAGACGGATTTTGCGAGATTGCGACGCTTGCTGGTATTCTATCTTACGATCAGTCTTGTTCCTTCTGGCTACTTCGAGGCCCCAGAACAGCACTCTACTGTCAAATACTGCCCGAGACTTGTCGTGCGGCTGTCAAGGAATGAAGTCATCGGGGAAAGAGGACCAAGGTTTAGTAAAAAGTAGAAGATAAACGCTGAAGGATGTGGGAATTCCCCTCAAGATAAAAACAATGGGTGGGTGATCTGGGGGTGATCTGGGGTATCGCCGCTTGACGGCCCGTGTTTACTCGACCAAGGTCGAGGTCGAGGCAGAGTCGTGCCACAATGTGCAGGTACAGAAGCCAGCCGCCGATGGTGTTCGGCCCTGCAGCATTTGTTGGCTTACCTATGGTGTCTGATAACTTCGAGGGCTCGTTGCAGTTACTGGCATGTCTTTTGGAAGACAATGGCAGACGATGATAGCTCTATCTTCAGGCTTTGATATGCTGTGTTGCGACCTAAGATTTGTCTTCGTTCCGTAGATTCGTGCGCTATGCGGAACGCAACGCGCGAGTGTACCTTGTTCCGGAATAACGAGATATACAAGCGGTATGGCCGTGGTTGTATCTTTGATAGCAATGCCGATCCTCCTTGTTTCTCACTTCCTTGACAAAAAAAGGTTGGGAGAGGAAGCTTTACCCAAGGACACCTAATCTGTAAGTGTCTTCTTCCATCAGTGCCCAGCACAAGGTAAGTCGCTTCGCCAGGCTCGAACTGTGCCCCTTTCTTGGAACTGACTGAGCCGAAGCGGGATCCCTCGGTCTGGTGCGGAAGACAATCCTGAGGGCGATTGGCGATGAGGCGGCGTCGGCGTAGGGCCTTCTCACGGTTGCGTCACGCTTTGACCCAGGAAGTGTCCAGCTGGGTGCTTTGCTGGTAGGTTGGCAGGCGAAATGACAACAGGTTATCCCACACGGGCGGCCGGGGCTTCGTAGCGTGAACCGCTCGTCAGATCGGATGGTTGATTGACTCTCCAAGTCTTACTGGCCTTAAGCACTCTCCCGTTAATGCGACGGTTTGAAGCTGCTGGTCACAATGGCTCTTTCGACGTCGCCTCTGTCGTCCGGCCGGTGGTAGGCTTCTCAAGGGCAGGGCCTTGTGCGTTTTCCAAGGTATGAGTACTGGGCCAGGATCCTGCACTAGCTCTGAGGCAATCTGGGGCCGTGGTGGAGGCAAACCTGGTATGACAAGAAGAGAGCACCGTGCTTGAATCCCAGCAAGAGTTTGAGAGTATCTGCGAAGCGGAATATCTCACGCCGGAATTCAGTCGGTCGAGCCGTAAGAAGACTGGTGAGCGTCAAGGGAACAAGGGTTCCGAGGTTGTCGGAGAGCTTGCAACGGATGGTGCCGGTCGTGGTAACCAGGTTGGAAAGTAGCCGCCCCCTCCACAAAGGGATCGGTCCTATACTTCAGGGATCCTCAGAGGGGAAGACATGTGGAAGGGTTATGAGCTGGCACAGCCAGTTGTCCGATGAAGGGGGGTGGCTAACAGGGGGGGCAGGAATAAGAAGCAAGATAAAAATGGACCTTGAAGAACTTTGCGGTAACTATGCAATGAGAGGCATGGACGACAAGGGAAAAGAAAGGGTGGTCTCTCTTATTTGGGCTTTGGTCAGAGGCTGAAACTCCATGGGCGAAGGCGCTTCCTCGGATCGCTATATGGAACTGCTTCGATGGCTTCTGTTTGACATGCCTCGAAATGCCTTGTCGTTGGATTGTGCCCCAAAGTATCTACTCGTCGAAGGGTAAAATGGGCCTGATGGCAAGCCGGATAGATCTTTGGCGCTGCAGACGACTGCCACAGATTACAGCTGAGCAGAAAAACCTCCCACACACCCCTTCAGCTACGGCCGGACCATGACGGTACCGCCAATGGTCGCGCTTGGGCGGGGAGGGGGGGAGGAGGTGTTGTATCGTCTCATACGCAAGACATTGTACCATGGTTAGCATGCTCTGCTCAGATCCCCCTGATTCCATTCCTCTCGCCATGGCTCATTCTCGATTGATCAGAAACAGACATGCCATGTTGATTTCGCATCCGAACCCTATCCCATCGAGCTTGGTGACAGGGATCCCAGAAGGGGGTGGGCCAGCCATCCGGGAAAGATCGAGAAGACTGCCTAGTAGATGACGACTTGCTAAACTACAGTCGGTGCATCCCTGACGGGGTGATGCAGTTCAAGAAAGTCTATAGAGAGGGGGACCTGGGCCCCGAGCATGCGTTGTGTGTGGAGGCAAGCTGCAGGGGGCGCACTCTGAGGCCTGAGAATCTGCGATGCGTCAAGGCGGCAAGCATCGGCTGTTCTCGCTTGCGTGCACGGAGATGATCGTGCTCAGATCTCAAGGGTATCGTCGTTGATAAAAGACGAGGTCCATTTGTTGTTGGTCGAGCTAGTATGTAACTGTGCCCAAAGGCACGACGTGGTGGTGGTGAATTGGCTAGGGGCACGTACCATGGATTCGCGCCAACGCAAATCTGCCCCTCGTCCCATGCCGAAACCTGTCAGGTCAGGAAGTAACCGAGTCCGGACTCTACCGGTGCCGTCTCTTAGCAGCCTTCCCATGACCGGGATCAAGAGCCATGTTCTGTAACTGTCACTGCCTTATTTGGGAACTGGAGAGTTTCTTGGTCCAGCTGTGCTTAAACCGGGTCATCATACAAGTTAAAGCGAGAGGGGATCTCGATGTGGGACCCCTCCAACTGGAAAGTGGTCCCTGACTCTAAGGACGCAGGAAAAGAGGGC
>NW_003315034.1:432486-447573 GCF_000150825.1 Verticillium alfalfae VaMs.102
CATTCGGCTCGTACTTGATGGGTTCATCCCTTATGCTCAAGCAAGTGGCAAGGAAGAAGGTCAGCTCGTAGTGTCAGCTTGTCGTTTCAGTCAGTACAACTTTCAGACCACTAACGTCATCTTCTCCGCAGCCGATTTCGTCGTCAAGATGCCTCGTCCAAGATGACGGAGCATTGTATGATCTACACGACCGGAGCGGGAAGGTGATGCTCCTCGCGCCAGAGTCTGGAAGGGTACACGAAGAGGTTGCAGGGCCAGGCGGAAGTCGAGATAGGACGAACTCTGATCTGGCCACGCGCTGGAGATGGTATGTGGGCACCCTTGATGCCGCGCCAGTTGTCGATCAGGGCTGATGTGCAGCTAGGATCCGTTGACTTACGGGAGGACCTGCCTCTTGATGAGGGCCCCCACATCCACCTATGCCTGGGGCAATAATCAGCGAGCGCCAGCGGCGAAGCCCTCCTGAAAATCAAACACTTCTTGATTCAGCCTAATGGACAATATCGGACGGCGTTGCAGCTAGCCAGGTCTGGCACCACTAGCTCGGCTCCTTAGGACTTGAGGGCTTGTCATGTCAACTCCAGAGCGCTAAATGAATAAGTAATTCAAAACATGCATAGGGCAAATGGCGCTTCCAAGTGCCGCCGATCCAGGTCGCTTGCTTAGCTCGTTCGCGTGGTTTAATGCCGTGGCTCGGCTGGAGAAATGGACCCTCGCCCCTCGTGATGGCATACATGTACTCCTCAACGTTGAGACGCCGATACCTCGCGGCGGCGAGCAGCTGGTAGCCGTCGGATGCTGCAAAGCTTAGGCATAATGGAGTATATCACAGTGCGTCCTTTCGACGAGCGCGAGAACCGTAGACACAGGAATGGATCCGTCTCGCGTCTGGTCTAGGGTAGGCAAGTCAGCTGCAATGCGTTGTGAGAAGCACGGAAAACCGGGGTCCGGCACGTCAGTGACTGTTCGTATGGCCATGGGTACGTGCCCTGGCATGCGACATGCGACATGCGACATGCAACCTGAACGGAGAGCCAGCTCACATCTCGGCAGCTTGCGTGCTCGTGCCGCTCCGTGGTGCTGACAACCTGGTCTTCGGCCCGGGGGGTAGACAGTCGCGAGGCTGTTCTGACTGGGAGGCTGGGGCGCATCGTCAGGAAACAGAGTTTGGCCATGAGACTCATCTATCTCGAGACATCAATCTAGACCCGGCCGGAGGCTGGGCGAATGGGGCCCAAGCTGAATCTTCATGATAGGCATCATTTGGGACCAGAAAATGCAGGGCTCCACAAGGAACGACAGATAGTCGGTTCGGAGGGCCAGGACACCCAACTTCCGATTGATTACAGGGGAAGTTGCGCATCGCCATTAAGCGGTGAGAGGTGGGGCTATCCCGTGCATCCAGAGTGATGAATCCGACGTTCCGCCGCCGTTCAGTGTCGGCGCCTTGTTCAGGACTGCATGTCTGGCTTCTAGAAAGGAGTCAGGGTCTGAAGAAGCAGAGAGGATCGTCGTCAATGGTGTTGGAGGGCCTGCTAGTGCTCGGGATTGGCGTCCGTCAGCCCCGGCCAGGTGCATCAGACACTGTTGGTCCCCTGTGCTTGACCTGGCAGAACTTGAGCGACCTGGGGGTTGGGTGACGAGGAGGCGAGGATGCGAGGCGGCGAGCGGGAGAGGAACGCCTGCGATTCTGGACCAGTGAAATCGAAGCAGGTTTGGGGAAGAGGGTCGGTCCATCTTTTGTGTCTGGGATCCGAGGAACTGGCTCTGGGAAAAGGAAAAGTGAGATTAGAAAACATCCGAAGAATGGGCAACGTAAAGGTTGAAGACTGTCACGACAGGCATGGCAGGGTGCGAGGGCCAAAGTTGCCCGCGTAGCCTAAGCCTACCTTGCCTAGGTAGGTAGGTAGGTAGGTAGGTAGGTAGGTACCTACCTTGCCTTCCCATGGTGCCTACCTAGACTGGGAGGGGGGAGAAGGGTGAGGGGACGGACGCAAGGCAGCTCGAGTGTGGGCGAGAAGGGCAGCTACATTGGTGTTAGGCTCCGCCTGCAGCTCCTTCCTCTTTGCACCGCCCGCCTCCTTCACTGACTCTGTCAATCTGTCAATACTTACTACCCTAAGGTACACCTGCCTTAACCTACCTACCTTAGTTACCTACGTGAAAGATGCGATCAGAAGCAGCAGGTGACTTCATGATGGCGAAATTGCAAGACCTGGCATCGAGGAGAGCAAGAGCGACACGGCACACTCGGCGGAATGCCTCTGGCACCTGCAAATGCAGCAAGAAAGTCACCCACTGACGCCACGCAACCGATCTACGGACCCGAAGCAACTACGACAGAGCACCGTCACACCAAAAGGAAGGCGTATGTCTTGATGCTGCATCACAAGACGACACCACTGGCAGCAGCAGCAGGAGCAGCAGCAGCAGATTTCAACCTGCCTCACTTGCCTACGGTAGGCAGGCATCTAGGTACCTTGCGCAGTTGACATGTCACTTCTGAATCCTTGATGTGAGAAACCTTTGGCTCGGTCGTTTTGCCAGCTTCCAGTACCGTCTTCCATCTTCATCTCCAAGGAACCTCCGACCGGGTTAGGAAAAGAAAAAGGGAGAAACTTAATATCCTTACAACCCTTGGTGACCGCTTCGAGCGTCATATCAATTACGCAGAGCACGGGCAATGGTTTCTTCTCCATTTCACCGACTGGTCTCCAGTGCTCTGTTGCGCCAGACTCCTCACACAGGGAACGCGCCATCGCGCCATGTATTGCCTGTCTCACTGTCATATCCCGTCCTAACTCACCGACTCTGGCCCAATGATTACTTCACCAGGTGTGAGGCGGTATCTTGTCTCCAGTCGTCCGCCGTCTCACCTCCAAGACAACCACGTGCCTCGCATCGCCTTTTCATAGTCCAAACCCGCCCTCTCGATGCTGCCTGAACACCCATCTTGCTTCTCCTTTCGTCAAGACAACCACGACGCTCGCTCTCTCGGATTTGGGCCAAGCAGCAACCTGTCTTCGCCTTGACGAACCCCCACAACTTTCCTCCCACATTCCTCAACATTGTCGCGAGGAGAAATCAACTACCGCGCTTAGCACTTTTTTGGCTAGACAAGCTGAAAGTGGAACAGTCGCCTCTTCATTGCTTCTGCTCGTCGGTGAAAACTAGCCAGCAAGGGACCCCGTTTGGTCTCGACGCAATTAGTATTATACCGCGGCCAAATTTTGCTGCCAGTCATGCCATCAGTCCTCGAATTGCCAGCAGCAGCTCCTCGACATAGCACTTCAGCTCGGAGCAATAGGTCCTGAAGTCGACGCCACAATGCTCAACAGTCAACCTCTGGCTGATTGACCCCGGAATGGCTGCTTTGAATATCAGGGTGCAAGACAGCAACCCACCCAACAGGAGACGGCAATATCTTCATTCGCTCTAGCGCAGCTGGTCAGCTCGGTGACTTGTTGGATCACTGACATCAATGGATATTGACGACCGTCAGCCTCGACATGGTGGACCGCTTGGCTGCTCCCAAGGCAGTTATGGCGAAGGATGCCCTCATTTGACCGCCGTGTCCAAACCAGTGCCTCCTCTATTGAGCGGCCAGCCACTGAGCTCCTTGGGTCTGCCAATATCTCCCCCACGCTAGTTCCTGGCTGTGTGCTCATTCTCCCCCCTCTGCTGGCATTCCGAGCTTCTCCCAATCGATGCGTGGGTTAAGGTGCCTCACTCTCCGAGCATCCAGACGGACCAGATAGGCTCCTGCACTAAACCCTGGCTGGATATTGGAGATTTGCATCGGGCGAAATAGCGTGGGGGAAACACGAATGCGTTACGTCCCTTCAGTGCGCTAGACGCTGTCCAGTGCAGGGACCTGTGCCCACGTCGGAAGGCTAGAGCAGTCTGGTCTGCACTGGTTGTTCTTGATGCCAGTGGTGCATGTCAGCGCGAACCTGGCCCCTGTCATGGGCAGATAATCGAGTGCCGAGGTGAGAATGTGCTGTACAGTAGAGCAGCGACACCGGCAGGTGCATCACTATGCTTAGAAGCAAACCGAAAACCAAGGATCTCTTTTGATAGGACTTGAAACGTATTCTCCACGAGCGTCAACGTTATGTTTAAGCTACAATATGCGTCTCACTTCGAATGGGGTTTGGAAGGTAGTCTGCAAAGCTCAAAGCCATCTTGGCTCCACGATAGGCACCATGGAGAACCTGTGCTTTGCAAGTCAACTCGTTCCACCTACACGCGTCTACACCTGCCGGAGCCATCTCCAGCAGGTACTCTGTATCTCCAGGGGCGGCATGATCGGCCTTGTATGTGTGCATCCGGGATGTTGATGTAAGCGCCATAGGCTAAGGCATACGTGCGGCAGTCCGTCCGTCGTCTCTGCGGGCGTCAGGCCAAACAGTCGTTTGCGATGAAGAAACACGAGTCAACTTTCAGCGAACCTCGACCATGTCTTGTCGAAGCTACACCGAAGGGCGATAGTCCGCTTTGGCAGCCGCGTCCATTGGGAGTTTCACCGCAATCTACACGAAACCATCAGGCTTTGCGAACTACTTTACACGCACTTTACACGCTTTGACTGTAGGTTTGAATACCAATGACTTGTGCTTCAGTTTATATTCTGAGCTCAAAATGTTCCGTGGTACGTGACCATGACCGGTCTCACGTGCAATGTGCAGGTCGTGGTATTGTCGAGTTTTTCACGCCACGCCTCGACCTGCTGGTCAATCATGCTTCAAGCTAGCATATAGATGAGTTACTGATAGACTGATTTGTGAACTTAATTTAATTTTGATTGTGTTTCAATTTTTTTAGTTGTTGACGTTCCTGTGGCGCTACGTTTTGTCGACAACGGCTTGCGCAACTCAGTACAGAACATAGTCTTTAAAGGCCCTGCGGTCACATGCCAGGCCTAGGCTTCGTCGCTATTATGAAGTTCTAGAGCGTCAGGAAGAGAAATATCCATGCCTCGTTACGCAACCGGTCACCCTGCCTGACCCTAGGTTGCGTATGATGCGGTGCGAGTGATTGAAGGTGGTCCATGTAAGGATGACAGCATGTAAAACTACTCTAAAAACGAAACGAATCATGGTTCAGGTGCCCTTTAGATTGGTACTCAGTACATTGTAAGTGCAGGCCAGGCTCTGGAGCATCATTCTCGCCATGTAGACCAGCGTGGCATCTACATACAACTTTGTGACCATGGACGAGACCTTTACATGCAATGTGAGCGGCCATCCCAGGGCATGAACACACAGGCTGAGCCAAGTAGACACGAGATTCTATGAGGTTGCAGTGATTGTCGTGAATCACCGGCAGTGAAATAATCAGGTCGACATCCACTCTAGTCTCGACCAGATCATGGAGCGAGGAGTGTGTATGGCATGCCACTCGGCATGTGTGGCAAGGTGCCTTGGAGCCAGACCTAGTAATACAGATCAAGCAGTACGACCGGGAACGGCTCATTTGCCGTTTGCTTGAGTTTGGCGTGCTGAACTGTATGAGAGGATGCAAGACTCCGTGCAGCGTGCCGCTGCCAGCAGGACATTTCTCTGGTCGAACGGCGTCAGAATCACCAAAGCATCGATGTTGGTCGTAAGCTTGGCGACTCAGAGTCAACAGGGCAGCATGGGCGTCGACAGGTACGCACACTGTTGATGTTCACTTCTCTGAAGCCGTATACTGGTCGTCGGTGTGTCGTCGAATTTGTACCCCCTCCAGCTTCCGACAGCTTGCACCCCCGCACCCGTCTTTACTCAAAGGAGGCAGAAGCTCCGGTTCCCCTCTCGTCACGATCGTAGCAACCATGGTGCAGAGCAAGATCGAGACTCTTGGATCAACAAGAATACGAGGAACTGGTGCAAGTGAGCTGTGGTGCTGGGCCCCAGCGAACTCGAGCGCTCATGAGGTGGTTGTCTGTGTATTCCTTCGCGATTATGGACTCCACTACGTGAAGGATTCCGCAACACGGCAACTCGAATGTCAACCCGCCCAGCCTGGGCGCGCCCTTCCCATGACTCACTGCGTCAGTGGCTTCAGTTCTGACATATAAACAGTATGGAACAGCAACGCGTCGCGACAGAGCACGATCGTAGTCAGGCTTCATACAGCAGCGCATCATCATGATGGTCACGAATCAATTGGCGGGCAAAGTCGATTCTCATGTCTCTCGAGACCTTGCGCAAGATTTGGAATCCATTCAACACATCCTCACCGACACTTGCTTATCCATTCCTGCCCTTCGATTGCTCTTAAAAATAGGCAACCCATGTTCCATACCATCATTAGACAAAGATGATGCCATTTCCAACGCGGCCCTCGAGGAAGTCGTTCAAATGGAGCTCGTGACGGCAACGGACCCGCCGAAATTGACGCCACGGGGTGCGACCTGCACGCAAGCCGCCCTGAATAACCACGCCGGCCCCGTAGACCGCGCAGCGCCATCACCGCCGGCCGTCCGCGTCCTCCCCGGCTACCGACCGGGCTTCCTCGCCCGTTGCCTCGACATGCACATGGCCTACTACCACGCCATCACAGGGTGGGGCCTCGCCTTCGAGACGGCCCTCGCGCGCGACTTTGGCGACATCCTCGCCCGCCTCGCCTCGAGCCCGACGTCGCAGGTCTGGTCGGCCCTGGGACCGGACGACGGCATCCTCGGCACGGTGCTCCTCGACGCGAGCGGTGCCGACGTCGTGGGGGCCGCGCCGCGTCGCCGGAGCGCGCAGCTGCGGGGCTTCATCATCGACCCCGCGGCGCGGGGGCTGGGCGTCGGTCGGAAGATGCTCGACGCCGTCATGGCGCACGTCCGGGCGGCGGGCGTGGAGGAGGTGATGCTGCATACGATGGGCTCGCTCGAGGCGGCGGTGCATCTGTACCGCGGGGCCGGGTTCGTCGTGGAGAGCGTGTACGAGCAGGTCGTCTGGGAGGTGAGCCTGCCGCAGATGAGGCTCATCTGGCGGGCGGACGGCGCCGGGGCCGCCGCTGTGCAGGCCGCGGAGCTTGGTCCCTTGTGAGGCGGCGCAGTGAAGCGCCTCTTGGTATGTAACCATGCACCGTGGGTGCTTGACTGTGGAAAGGGGTGAGAGTGGTGATGCCTCGTCATGGGGATTTGTCGTTTTGCATCTGGCCAGTGATGCTGCTACGAGAATGGATGCGTGTGCACTTTTGGACAGGATAATGAGTGCGTGGAGGGACGAAGTGAGGTCAATGCAAGACCGAGAAACAGCCTCATTGAAACGTTTTGATAGAGGGGAGGTGAAACCAGGTGGCCGAATACTTCATGAATATATATCTCTTGCCATGGTGGCCAAGTCAAACCGCGCCCTTTTCATTGTGCATCTAGGCAAGGCAAGCGATACTGGGCTTATCGACGACATGTGTGATAGCTCTGCCCGTACTGCCCCCGACTGCACAGCTGTCTCCTCATCCAGCTCTGTTTATAGCCCTTCAGGTCAGGTAGCCAAGGTCCTCTGCGTGGCTTCGTATTGGGTCTGCTCAAGCAACCTGCGATCACGGCGTACCCCTATCTTTCTCCTTTTGCCGCTTACACGCTGCGCGACGTGCGTCTCCCACTTTTTCTTTCTTCTTGCCTTTTGCAGCAATCGACACTCCAAGTCCGTAACCTCGATGTCCAGCAGAGACTCCTCGCGATCGCCATCATGACACCCGGTGGTTGCGCACGACACAAGACGAAGACAGTGCCGGAGAAGACGGACGCGCTGGCTTGTCGACCAAGCTACCATTGTCATGCTTCTCACACAGTATGTCGCCCACGGACGTAGGTCCAGCTTGCATCGTCAGCAAGACACGCCTATGTTAGTCGAGAGAGAGGATTCAGAAGCGTGAGCACGCGCGTGAGAAGGAAGTGCAGACACGCCTGGTTCTCCCACGGTTGACTTGATGCGAGGCGTCGCCTGTCCGTGTCTGTCCATATATCCTGGGGGGGCATCGCCTCATAGAGGTACATTCCATGTCTGCTTGCTCCGTTTCCTCTCGTCTCAGACAGCCACAGACGTCCAGACCCAGCGCAGAAGCGACACGCTCGTCCACGCGGCGACGGCGACAAGGGCAGCCAGGGCGGCGGCGACGTGGGTGCGGATCTCAAAAGCATCGGCCATTTCCATCTTGGCCAGCTTCTTCTGCTTCGTGCGGTAGTACCCGCCCGTCGTCTGGCCACGACCGCCTCCTGCCGCGCTCGGGGGTTTCCCCCCGTCATGCTCGTGAGCGGGCCGGTAGACCAGGTGGTGCAGCCACGCGGGCAGTCTGCTGTCGCTCTGACGGCCGCGGTAGCGCATGAGCGTGTAGCGCAGATCGACCCAGGCGAGGGAGACGAGGAAGGAGACGAAGATAACGGGCGTCATGACCAGCTGGGGATCTTGTCAGTGTACATATTCATTCCTGTTGGCTCGAGTCTCATGGGCGCGTGTGCAGTGCGCTGCGGATGAAGGAACTTCATCGAGGCTTCTCGCCGCCCGCTGATGGTAACGCACCTTGTAGAGGGTCATCTTGTCGACGGCGGCGGCATCGCTGCTGCCCCGTGTCGTGGTGACTTTCGTCGCCGTGACGGATGACGACATGGCAGCCGTGCGCTGGAAGCTGGAAGCTGGAAGGAAGCTCTGGCGGGGGTGGTGAGAGGATGAGGTCAGTGGTGGGGACCTTCCTGTACCTGGGCTGGCAGGTACCGTAATGCCGTAAGGGACGGAGATGGCTGGCGGGTTGAGGCGGCAGGTGCGATTGAATATGGTAAGAGTCCAGCGACGGGAGTCGAGATTCCAATACGGCGAAATCATACTATATGACTGAAGACGTATCCGTCCTTCTTTTCAGGACAAGCTATGCCTTCCTCGTACTTCACATCTCGATTGCATCAGCGAGCGACCAGCCCAGCCCGCATCGGGACCCTCGGTTTCGGGGGCTTCGGGGCCCAGTCGCACTGACCATCCTGACGGCCGTCCCGCATCTCGCATCTCGCCTCTCGATTGGCGGATCCGTAGGGTGTCCCTAACGGAGGAGGGAAAAGCCCTGGAGCGACAATCAGGAGCAATGACGGAGCACCAGTTCCACACGGCTAATCAGTTTGTTCCTGGCCTTAGTAGGTGGAGGATCCAATGTGTGACTTTTTCCCTCCTCTTTTTTCACTCTGCTGATTCGTCTGTTCGCTATCGCACTCGCAATTGTGTCCTGGAGCCTGCAACGTGGGGTTTTGGAAGAGGCGCAGTGCGGGCCGTTCCCAGTGGCGGTGCTTCGGGTAGCAAGGCACGATGCAAAATCGTCGCTCGTTTTCACCCAAGGTCACTGCAATTCGAGGACGATGCTGCTGAGCCACCAAGGTACGACGGCTGGGCCCATCGAATCGACCTAGCAGTTCAATCCTGCCGAAGCACCGTGCCACTTCAGCCCTGTCGTGTGCGCGTCGTGATGATCTCGCATTTGATATCTATGCCTTTTTGATGTCCTCTCCCCCCTTCGGCTTACCCATGTGGCACCATCACCATATTGCGTGGGCCTGAGCACGGTATTCCCCCCCCCTTTCGCCGCAGCACGCAACCTCTTTTTGATTTCATGTGTCCAAGAAGTGGACCTCATAGCCCACGGCTTACCGCGAGTTGTGAATGTCGAGCACCAGAATATCCTGCGCACCGGCCGCCGTCAGCTTGTCCATGACGACGGCAATCTCCTTCTTGACGACCATGCAGCTGACGGCGACCCAGCCCTCCGTGTCGAGCGTTGTAACGGTCGGCGCGCGCTTGCCCGGCGTGATGCTCTTGGCCTCGGTGAGGCGCACCCTCTCAATGTTGTACTGGCAGAGCACGTAGCGCTGCGCCGTGATGACGCCCTGGATGCGCGCCGTGATGAGGTCGATGGTTGCCTGGTTCGACGGCTTGCGCGACTTGATGAGCACCGCCTGCGAGTCGACCACCGTGTCAATGGCCTTGAGGCCCGCTGCCCTCATTGTCTCGCCCGATTCTGCGGGAACAATGTCAGCATGGATGCGTCGGAAGTAAGCAAGGCGAGGAAGAAAAAGAAGAAGAGGGAGAAGAAGAAGAGGGAGAAGAAGAAGAGGAGGAGGTAGAGGAGGCAGAGGAGGCAGAGGAGGAAGACACCCACCGACGAGATCCACAATGCCGTCAGCCACGCCCAGCGCGCACGCAGCTTCGACGCTGCCGCTGAGCTCAATGATCTTGGTCCGCATCTTCTTGGGCGTCGCAAAGTCCTCGCCGTTCGGCTGGCCCTCGAGGCCGAGCTCGAGCCGGGCAAAGTGGTCGGCGGCGAGGCCCGAGAAGCTCGTGCCGATCGTCTTGCCGATGAGGTCCTCCGTCGTCGCGTAGCCGCCCTTCTCCGGCACCTGGACCTGGAGCTTGCAGGCGCCAAAGCCGAGCTCCATGACGAGGTCGCAGCCCGCCGTCTTGAGGGGGTCCTCGGCGTTGTCGCCGGCGCCGATGGAGGCCCGGCGCGAGCGGTTGTAGGACCGCACGTTGGCGTCGTGCTCCTTGACCTGGTCCCAGCCCGTGATGCCGAGATCGCACTGGCCCTCGCCGACAAAGGTGGGGATGTCGGCGGCCGGCAGGAAGATGAGCGCGATGGGCAGGTTCTTGACGAGGGCAATGTCGAGGCGGTTCTCGCGGCGGAACTGCACGTCGGCACCCTCAAGCAGGTTGAGGGCGGCGGCGTTCAGGCGACCCTCTGGATGCGTGGTGGTCAGCTGCCGATCGGGGACGACGGGAGAAGCGGAGGGCGTTTGACTCACTCTTGGGCACCGCGAACAGGAGGCGGCCTTCTAGGCTTTCCTTCACCATCAGCTTTTCTAGTCCCTTCTTCATCATGGCCTGACTTCCACGGCGAGGACGACGAGAAGAGAGAGGGGGGAGGGGAGGGCGGGTGCGACCAACGAGTTGACGAGATCCATGGGGGGCTATGGTATGTCCTTCTGGGTGTCACCGGGGACAAGTGGTTGCGCAATTGCCTATATGTAGGTGTGTTGTATTAATCTCGCAGGACTGGCTTTCGAGGGTCGAAATGGAGTCGAGGGTACGAGGCACAGAGCACGACACGGTGGGGTGAGGCCAATGGATGCGATCCGTGGCTGCAGTTCGAAGGCTAGTCGGCGTCGGACTCGAAGGGGGTCTGCGCGAGTTGCACTACAGGGCAAAGGCGATGCGCTGGTCGAAAAGGGTGGGGGAGGACAATATGCAGGCGGTCAGCTCTGTCTTTGTAGAGAGTTGAGACGTTGTCGCGGGAGGAGGGGGTGAGGGGGCTGTGACTGTGTCGACTGCGACTGTAATTGCGATTGTGACCGCCGTGACTGTTCCTGGCCGGCCTCGTCTTTCTGGTGACTCAATCTCGTTAGCACCGACTTGAGGAAGAATCTGTGGTAGTGGCCCCCCAAAAAGACCGAAACACGTTGGCCTATGTCGGAGCTTGATTGATCGATGGCGGGGCAATTGTGCTCTTCGTCCTCCATGTGAGGTGGACACAGTGGACCGCCGCGGGGCACTCCGAATCGGTGACGGCCGGCAGTTTCCTACGGTGCTCTGTAGGCATCGACGGGGCACGAACCTGGGTTACCTAAGCCTCCCAGCGCCTTGGTGCCTGGCAACACGCCGCTCACTGAGCTTCTCAATGTCCAGCACTGAGGTAGGTGCCTGCTGAAAGAACCTACCTCTGAAGGCCCAGAAGGACGAACCCCCCCCCCCCTTTCTTTTCCTTGGGCCACAGCATCTTCCATGACATCCTACCTTACCTACCTAGGTATGTTGGTAGGTACCTATGTCGGTACTGTTGAACACGGCACTTTGCATGTCCTCGAATCCCCTTTCCGAAGACAATTAGGGTCATGCTGAAGCGCGTCAACACAAGGCCCCCTCCATCTGGGCCCGCCTCAACCCCTCCCCAACTCTGTTAACATACCGTGCATGCCGAACCTTATTACTGCGTCGCACTGCCTGAGACCTCAAAGACAATGGCGGACCCCAATCTCTCCCCCTAGAGTATCCCGTACAGCAGCTCTACACCTCAGCATCCAATAACATTTTCGTTTTCTCGACCCGTGTTCTTTCGAACCCACGTCAGCTTTCACCTGCAACTGGAGTGCCACGTAATTGTTGAGCGCAAAAAAGACTGGGAAATTGGTTGACTCGGCTGCGTCATGGGTGCTTTGCTAGATTTGAAGCACTCCTGAAAGAATTACGGCACGGACACCTGAACTGGCAGCTGCGGGAGCTCCACCCTCCCTCCCGCCATGGCTGCTGCGTTTCTGACGCCAGCCTCGACCTCGAACGCAACACTGATTCCTACAGGCGCCCGAGACGCAGAGTCTAGCGACGCTCACTACCTCTCCGTCGACTCGGGAGGACATTCGACGCCCATCCTCACCCCGTCGCAGTCGAGCAACGGCCAGCCCGACACCGATTCGAACCCAGGCTTTGATGACGACTGGCACCCATCATCTGCGACTAGCCATCCTGGTGGATACGCGGGACCCACGCGCCGCCCATCCAGCCTCGACCTCGACCTCGACCGCGACCGCGACATTGACCGGCGCGCCGGCGAGGTCATTGACGGGGAGCCGACAATCAATCAATCGATACGCGAGGAGACATTCGCAGAAATGTCGACATGGGCGGGGCAGCCCCATATCAGGGGGAGTTCTGAGGCGATGCGCATGGTTCTCCTGACCTTCAACGCCATCGGCATCACGTAGGTGGAACCCAGGTCGTGTGCCGTGGCGACAGCTAGCATTGACCCGTCATCCACAGCTTCACATGGGGAGTGGAGATGACCTGTGAGTAGCAAGCACCGCGCGAACCTGGCGCCCCTCCTCGGCAGATCACATGTTGACCTTGCGAATCCAGACTGCACACCGTATCTCCTGAATCTTGGCCTCACCAAGAGCAATACTTCGCTTGTGTGGATTGCTGGGCCTCTGTCGGGACTCATTGTTCAGCCTATCGTTGGCGTCATTGCTGATCAGTCCACCTCAAAATGGGGTCGCCGGCGTCCTTTCATCGTCATGGGCTCGATTATTGCCGCCTTGAGCATGGTCGTACTGGGCTTCACCCAGGAAATTGTGGGCTTTTTCGTTGCTGACGAGAAGTCTGCCCGCGGCTTCACGATAACGCTTGCAGTCCTGGCAATCTATGCCGTCGACTTTGCTATCAATGCGGGTGAGTCGACCCCATCGCATCCCGAGGACAGTATGAGCTGACCAGTTGCCCAGTCATGTCCTGCGCCAGGAGCCTGATCGTCGACACTCTACCCATCGAGAAACAACAAGCCGGTGCGGCATGGTGTAAGTGATTCCCCCCCTCTAAAGCCAAGTACTGGCCGTGTAGCTAACTCGGCGCAGCCAGCAGAATGTCCGCCATGGGCCATATGATGGGATATGGAGCGGGTGCTATTGACCTCGTAGGCATGTTGGGGACGACGCTTGGAGACACGCAGTTTAAGCAACTGACCCTGATCGCCACCTTCTTCATACTCTTCTCCTCGGGCGTGTCCTGCTGGGCGGTTACCGAGAGGGTGCTCGTCTCCACCCGACCAGACTCTCGCAAGCCTGCCGGCCGTTTCAAGGTCTTCAGCCAGATCTGGTCCACGCTGCTTAACCTGCCCCCACGTATCCAGGCCATCTGCTGGGCACAGTTCTGGGCGTGGATCGGCTGGTTCCCCTTCCTCTTCTACAGCGCGACCTGGGTCGGCGAGACGTATTTTCGCTACGATGCGCCCGAGGAGGCAAAGCACTCCAAAGACATGCTCGGCGATGTCGGTCGCATCGGCAGTACCGCCCTCGTCATCTACTCCACCGTCACCCTCATCGGCGCCTGGATCCTGCCCATGGTCACAAAGTCGCCAGACGACGAGAAGTATACGGCACGCCCGCCCCAAGGGCTGGCTACCCTCGCAGAAAAGTTCAGCAAGCGCAAACCCGACCTCATGACCGTCTGGATGGCCGGCCATCTCATGTTTGCGAGCGCCATGTTCATGGCTCCCTTCGCCGCCAGTTTCCGATTTGCCACTTTCCTCGTCGTCATCTGCGGACTTCCTTGGACCATTGCCATGTGGGCGCCCGTCACCTTTCTCGGCGTCGAGGTCAACAAGCTCAGCGGCGCCACAGATGCTGGCGGCCCAGCCTACCGCCGCCTGTCCAACGCCGATGACATTGAGCTGCCAGCCATCAGCGCAGACCACGCTCTGCATCTGGAGCATGGGTCCGACACGCCTGGCGCTTCATCGTCAACGGGCGAACTGTCGGGCATCTATTTCGGTATCCTCAACATCTACTCAACGTTGCCGCAATTTATTGGTACCTTCATCAGCACCATCGTCTTTACGATCCTCGAGCCCGGCAAGAGCCCCGAGCTTGCCAAGGGGGCCGATCCCGCTGAGCATCATGATACTGACGGCCCCAACGCCATTGCCGTATGTCTCTTCATCGGCGCCATCTCTGCGGTCGGCGCCGCATACGCCACTTCGAGGTTGAGATATCTGTGAAGACAAAGGTGCCATGAGACAGACGCCAAGCAAAGATGGAGTGAAATGTACTACAAATATGAGCACTGGTTATAAACGGACGGGACCGTGTGCATGCCGCAATCTTGTACCCACCTATACACGGAGTTGGGAGTCGCTAGATAGATCTCGGGGGCAAAACCAAGCAACCAATGTGGATGGAATTTCCATGGCATGAATCCTTGACATTGTCTCGCCAAACGAGTGGACTTGATATCGATATGTACTGTAGCCCGCTTCCTGCCTCCTCTGTCTCCCCCTTTCTACCTCCCAAAAGTCGGAGCGCCAAACACTCTCGTCGCGGGTCACTGAAAAAAAAAAACGCTCCTGCCTCCACCATGGAACATGCAACAGAAAAGGAGAAAGAGGAGCGCGCATCGCCGCATGTTGAAGGGGGGGGGGGGCAGAGGGTGTTTTGGTTGGGGGTATCTCGAAAAGGCGAGGCGCTGCGCAACGGGGGGTTGGGGGGGGACAGAAAGCGTTGGAGGAGAGGATGAGAGGATTTTTTATTTTTTGGCGCAGCTCTCTCTCTCTCTTTCGCCGACCACAAGCGTCGGAACTACTTAACCTTTT
>NW_003315034.1:447673-451985 GCF_000150825.1 Verticillium alfalfae VaMs.102
TCCGAAACCTTCTTCCACTTGTCCCGTGGTTCGGCTTGAACTGCGTCCCCGCGGCGATGCCGGCCCGGAAGCAGCACCCAGCAGCGGCAAGCGGCGATCTCTGCTTCAGCTCGCCAGCCGCAGACCCCTCGAACTCCGACTTCCCTGCTCGCGCTGCCCGGCCGTCTTGCGCGTGCGCACGGCCTGGTCGACGGCTGTGTCCGACCTCGGTGTCGTCGTCGCTGCTGCTGCTGCTGCCGCCGGCGCCGCCCGGGGTATCGGCTGATCCTCCGGGCCCCGGCCCCCGCCCGCGGCGGCCTTGTCGTTGTCGGCGGCCTCGCGGGCCTGGGCGATGGCCAGCTCGGCGGCGAACCAGTTGATGGCGCGCCAGAGGCCGGCGCAGAGGACGGAGAGGATGACGAAGTGGATGGAGCGGGTGGCAGCGAGGAGGGCGAGGAGGGTCAGCTGGAGGGCGGCGAAGCTGGCGTTTGTGGCGTATAGGAGGGTTGGTGTTGTGCCCGGGGTGAAGACTGAGTTCCAGAGGTTCTCTGCGAAGGAGGCCATGATGGGCGGCTTGGGATGTGGATACTGAGCGACAAAGCGACAGCGACAAGGAGGTCGGGTCTGTCGGGGAGCAAGGAGCTGGGCGGCGGGGCGTTTGTCGGCGGGATGAGTTGGTCGCTGCGTGCTACGTGGTCTAATCGTTTTCGTCGACGGTATTGCTATGTAGAGGGGTTCTTCGTGGCTCGCTGCGTCCGTGGGGGGGTTGCGGGAGATTCGCAAAAGGGAGAAGAGGGGCAGAGGTTGTCGTGCGCGACAGATGCAAATGCGATGCGATGCGATGCTATGCGCAAGGCTGCCTAGTTTTTGCTGCCCAAGGTATATATATATATATATATGGGTGGATCGGGGGCGACAGCAACGTGGTTTGAGCTGGTAACGAGACGGCGTGGGAGTCAAGCTTGGCTCGGTTGAGAATAGGCCAGCAGGTCGATTTGACTGACAGTGACGCGGAGGACAGTTTGTGTATTGAGAGTCGTGGCGGGTGCGATTGACGGCATCAGAGGCGGAGGAGGCAGAGATGGAGGGGCTGGTAGTCGCCTGGCACCTGATGATGTACGCGCCGCCCGATCCCCTGGCCACGGCACGCTGCCTATAGGGCGGGTACGTACCGCTCTGATGACGGAGGAGTCGCTCACGGTCATGGCGCCGGCTCAGTACAGGCCTCAATGCCGGCTCAAGTTTGAGGCGAGGCCTCTTTGCGACTCCATGTTGGCAACGTGCCCAACTCCAACAGTGCATGTCCATGCCATGTCCAGTGGGCAAAAGGATCCGTGTTCATGGAGGACATCTTGGTGGCATGCATCCAGTCATATGTTCTTGGCAGCTTTCGCTGATCGGGTTCATCTGAGCATGGCACTTCGGCTGCGTCGCGACTTGGCTGTCGATCCTGAAACGAACATCGAACTCTGAAGAGGAGGCTTGCGCCGGCTTACTCTCACCGGGTCCTGGAGGGCCAAATGGTCACGAGAGCCGGTGTGGGGAGCTTCAGATTGAGTGATGATCATGGGGTCCTGTTGATGGCTGTCTTGTCTGTCATTTCGTCGTCTGGGCATCCATGGCTACTCTCCAGCCAGCACCTCACGTTGAAAAGACATGTCACAGCGCTCATTCCAGGGGGTGGGGTGCTGGGGCACTGTGACGCTGGGGACGACGGGAGCGGTCGGTGGGTACCTGTCGTCTTCTTTCCACCAGATACCTTACCTTACCTACTTACCTGCCTACCTGCCTTGCCTACCTAGGTACCTAGGCTGGTACAGTCGGGCTATACCTATGTACTTAGGCAAGGTAGACCTGTCGGTTCGCCATGCTCTCTCGTGCCATGGTCCCATTCATTCCTGCGATGAGCATCTCGATAACGGGCAGACAAAGGAGGTCGGAAAACAGGACCAGTAGACCGGTACCTGCGTGTCGTCGTCGAGTCAGTCGTAGGCACGCTGCTCGGCAGTCTCACACCCATCGCGCTGGTTCCAGCTGAAGAGAAAAGCACTCTGGAAGCTGAACCCCCCGCTAAATACGCTCTTGGGTGGAGTCGCATCCCCCCCCCCCTCCCCATGTGAGCCCGTGCCAGCAGAAGCGGGACGTCCGGAGACGGCCTGGCACGAGTCCACTTGACCCCCCAGCACCCAATGAGAGGACGTGATGTGGCACCCCAGCATAGCACCCCTACCTGGGCTACCTGGGAGGCAGGTGTCCCGGCCGCCTTAGTGTCTCGGTGTGCCGGCCTTGGGTGGACCCACCGTGGCCCACCGCAAACTGTCTGGACGCTTCTGGATGCGCCTTCTGCTGGCCCCGTCGCAGCCTCAACAGCAACAGCACCATCGACAGCGACAGCAACAGGAACAGCACGCACTGCACGCTGCACGTCGCATGCTGCACGCTGTGCACATTGGCCGGAAGCACCACCAGGCACCTCCAAGCACCACGCACCCTTGCGAGACAAGGCACGCCCGATGACGGGACCGGGCTCCCTGACCCCAACCCATCTCAACCTGAGGTGACTGAACGTCCATTTCGAGAAGGACGAGCAAACCGAACGCCCTGTTTCCCCAGCCACAAGGTTCGCCCGCCGCGAGCACGAGCACGAGCACGAGCACAACCGCAAGCACAACCGCGAACACAACCGCGAACACAACCGCGAACACGAGCTTGAACCCTCTCTCTCTCTCTCTCTCTCTTGCCTTCCGACCTGAACCTGCGAGTGTATCATCATCGCCTGCTAGATCCTCGCATTTCCAGCCCGCGTCGGACGGACAAGAACAGTCAACCTACAATCACAACCGCAGCTTTCTTCTCCTGCATCACGTATTCTGGTTCATCCCGCCCGTCGCCGCCGTATACCCCTTCCCCTCCTCCCTCCCCCGAAAGACGACGAGAGCTTCACTCTGCATCGCCAACTTCTTCTCTCCTGGGGACCTCTCCCCTTCGACCCAAGTTCCCAATCGTACTACCCTCCGCAATTGATCCAAGAGCATGAGCTCCCGTCCACCCATGATGGCCACGGCGACGTCTTCCCAGTGCCCCGATCAGCCACCGGCCCACGACCCGTCATCACTGTTACACACGACCGATGTCGTGCCACCAACGGCACCCGACGAGCAACGCCCACCCTCCCAGGCCGACGGCCAGCTCCCGCCAAATCACACAGAAGATGCCGCCATGGCCCTGCGCAAGCTGCTCAAAGGCAAAGAAGAGGAGTGGAGTGCCGTCTCGAGGCGCACCGGTCGATTGACCCTGCTCGAGCTCCCCTTTGACATATTGCGGCTGATCGTCAACGAGGTATGTCGCTGCCCGTCTCCCCCATGCTCTCTCCCGTCGCCTTGCCTCTTCCCGAAACAAAACCGCTCTCCCAACGCAACATGCAGCGCCGTGTTTGCTGACGCTCGCATTCGTTTCCCCAGATCACACATACAAACGACCTGACCTCCCTCGCCTTGACGAATTCGACCCTTCACAATCTCGCCGTTCCACACATCTACTCTCGCTTCGATATCGTGTGGCCTGACGCCACCCAGCTTGCCCAATCTGATTCCAAAAGCGTCGATGCCCTCACCTATGGCTTATCAACCCTCTGTCTGGGCAGCAACTTTGCCGTGCGCGCCCAGAAGATGTTCTCGCCGAAGCCCAGGGGCGGACCGCCTCCCATGGCACGCCTGCATAACGACTACGCTCGATACATCAAAAAGTTCTCCTTGGGCAACGGCCCCGATGACTGGGTCGCCGAGTACATGATTACAAAGGAGAGCGGCAAAATGCTGGGAACCCTCGTCGCCCTGGCCGTCGCCAAGATGGCAAGCCTCGAGACCTTTGTCTGGGACATGCCCACCGGCGTCCTCTCCGACATCTTCATGGCCTTGGCCTCCATTCAAGACCGCAATCCGGATGAGCAGTCCAAGCTCGAGCGCGTATGGGTGCGCTGGCACGACAACGCCGATGCGTCGGCCTCCTCGTCCTCGACCAGCCCCAGCTCGTCCATAGAGACACAGGGCGTCGTGCCCATCGGCAGTACCTTGACGCCCATCGGCATTCTCATTCCGTCGACGGCATCGCATCCTCGCCCCAGAGCGCCTATCCCTTTCGCCGAAAGCCGCGTCGAGTTTCCGACATTCAGTGTCCTGCCACCGCTGAGGAGTCTGTCTGTTCTTGACATCGATGAGCTCTCTTATCTCGATGAGCTCGCTGTTGCCATCGGGAACTCGCACGAGAACCTGGAGGAGCTGCGCGTGGGCATCTCCGCCAAGGCGGCACACTCCGACTTTGTCCAGACGTGGGA
>NW_003315034.1:453134-456602 GCF_000150825.1 Verticillium alfalfae VaMs.102
CAACGACTCATCGGTCTGCCCCAGTTGCGCTCCCTGCACCATCCCAAAAATAGCAGACCACGCAGCGGGCAACTACGACCCCCGGGGAGCTCGCCCTGCAGATCGTGGACATCATCTCGCTGCGCCCAGAGATCCAGCTCTGCTACGTTGGCATTGGCAAGAAGTGCTTCGAGATCCTCGAGAATAAACCTCTCGACTCGTCTACGCACGGCGTCGCCACCACGGACCCCACGGCCGAAGCAGGCGCGCCTGGTAGCGGCCACGTGGTCCCGGGCCAGCATGGTTCAGGTGGCGACGAGGCCGCAGACGACGACGAAGAGGACGCGAGCGACGATGACGAGGATGCGAGCCAGGTCGACACATCAGAGGACGAGAACGAGGACGGGCCTGGCGGCAGTGGTGCAGGCAATGCCAACGACGCAGCCAGCGTGGTCGATGTTGACGACTCGCAGTCCGAGGCATCGCTTGGCTCCAGCGACTCTGATGCAGACTCCTTCCGTGAGGCGGATCACGTCGGGGCCAGGCCGCGCCTGCGCCTGCGTGAAATCCTGTTCTACGACGACAAGGTCGCCATCTTCAAAGCGCGCCACGGACGACTATAGATTGGGGGTTCGCCTTCGTCGCAGTGAGGCTCGCAGGTGAAGACGAGCCCTTCCTCCCAACGGGAAACACATGATGGAGGATGTAATACGATCCACAATCTTGAGGGTTGCGGATCAGCATGGACAGACAGAGGAAGATTCGGGTCGTCGACGACCCTGCACTTGAATCTGAATCTGGGCCTGGGATGTACGACGATCTTGTGCTCGCCTTGCCTTTTTTTTTTTCTTCTTCTTCTTCTTCTTCTTTTGCTGCATCTGTTGCGTCTACGATACCATCCACAGCATTTTCTGATCTGCTTGCTTTGTATTTTTTTTCTCCCCCTTGGTTTTGGTTCTGCTGCTCGCCTGCCTGCGTGTCGTCGCGACATGGTTAGATTTGAAAAGCGTAACGGGAAGGCGCGGACGGATGGGAAACTTGGGCTGGGCATTCTAGGTAGGTAGCCAAAGCGGAGGGAAATGGAAACATCGCGAGAGCGTTCGGCGCTTGTTCTTTTTCCATTTGGTATAAGCCTACCTCTTTCATCTTTTGGTTCATCCTGTTCTCTTCTTCCTGTGATGTTCGTCGCCGTCTACCAGTTGCCCCTGTTCGAATCTGGTCTGCGTCGTCTGATGGCTTTTCCTCGTTTCCTTTACAGCATCACCCATCTGCAACGATGCTCAGTTTCCACAGCTGGAATCCATCCAGGACATGACAGACGTCTCCCAGTACGTATCCTGCCAGGAAAAGCAGGATCTCGCCCCCCCTTTCCCTGATGCCCCAGCCCAGACCATCCACCTCCACTCGTCATTATCGACCTATTTTGGCACCATGGTGCTGGGGACTCACCATCATTACCAACCACTACCTCGCCTACCCGACAGAAAGAAGTTGATCGTCCAGCTGGCAGGAAAGAAGCAGATCATCTCTGGTCGGGGCCTGGCAGTGACGTTCGCCAGGGACGAATGACGTACGACAACAGTCAGAGGCATGCCCTGACCAGGACAGACTTGGCTTTCGTTTTTTTTCCTCTTCTGCCCCCAGCAAGCCCTGCCGTTTCCCCTGCCCACGCCCTGCCACGCCCCTTCACCCCCCCTCTAGCTCCCATGCCCCCCGCTCCCGACGGGGACGCCACGGACACGCCCCCATCCAGCAGCGGCAAAGCGAACGAACGAACGAACGCGTGCCAAGAAAAGGGGGAGAGTGACGAAAGGACTGGACGGGAGGTAGTGGAGGGCAGGGCAGTTCAGGGCAGGGCAGGAGACGGGATGGGAAGAATAGGGGCGTGTGTATGTGTGTGTCTGCGTCCGCGCGCGCGCACCCACAAAGGGGGGGGGCTTCAGACCTGGACTGGCTGGCTGGCTGGCTGGCTCCGCGAAGATACTCCGCGCTAGAGAGATGCAGTCCGCGAGTGGTGGGGAGGTACTACGGTTTCGGGAGGAAGAGACGCGATCCTTTCCTCCTCCTCCTCGCGGCACGCCCCCTCCCTATCACTCTTTTCTGTCTCCTGACGAACGAACAGTGCCGGGAGCACAGCCAACGAAGCCGATTCGGGTTGGCTCAAAGGAGACACTCGGCAGAGGAGGGCTTTTGCTTTGGTCTTGGTGGGTGGGTGGGCATCTCTTCTGGCCTATCCTATGCCGCCGCATACGGTGTCGAGAGAAGTAAAGGGGGGGGGGGTCGAGGTAGCGCGCGGAAGAACGAGAGAGGGAGGGGGGCGCATGAGTCGCGATAAAGGGCCTTGCCTGGTAGATTCTCGCTTGTCTTCTTCCTCTGCCTTGATGCGGTTCGCCTGAGACGGTTAAAATCACGCGATAAAACAGTCAGAACTTTGTGGTGTTGGGGTTGGGGACCGGCTAGGCGAGGCACGAGGGATGGGCCGGAAGGATCACGACCCCTGCTTCAAGAAGGCCAGGCAGCTCTTGTGAGAGTGCTGCATGGTGTTGAAAAGGGCCCTTGAGGGGGTGTCCGTGGTAGATTCATGGTACAACTGCGATTATTCCGGCCAGGCCATTTTAACAGACACGTTGACCATGTGGAGAAGATCGGTCTGCTCGATAATTGTACTCAGCACATGGTCGACCGTGTTACAGCTCAACAGGCCATTGCTATACCTCCTCGATGTCCCAGAATCATCCGAATATGCAAAACCTTCTGAGTTGGTGATGACTCGTTCGCTGAATGCCGATGGTGGGCAGGGTTTGACACGCCATTCCGCATATCGTTGCAAGACTTAAGCCCCATGCAGTGGTGGATGGATTATTTTTCTTGACGAAGGAGCATCTTGCATGCCCCCAATTTCCTAGAGGCCCCTGGACACAGATAAAGACCTTTTGCAGAAACTTTGATGATCAAAAACTGTTTATGGGAGGTAATTGCTCCTTGTTACCTGCGAGCTTCGTCTGTTGCGAATCCTCTTTACCAGAAATAGCAAGCGAGCAAGGTGACCACAAGCTCGTCGGCGACGACGATGGTTAGGAGAGATTGATAACTCAATCTGGAAAGATCGATATTGCCACCCACCCTACATGCAAGCTGATGCTGGGTACAGAGAGGTAGCTAGCTACTGGGTCTGGCCGATAGACGATGGCCTTGCCTGACCGAGAGATGAGATGCCAGTCTTCCCACAGAGCGTTTCCATCACCCAGGGTCTCCCTGGTACCGAGCGTGACATTGAGTATCTACCGTCTTCATTAAATGTAGTATCATAATGGTGCATGATTTTGCGCCATTCCTTCGGGTCTACCAGACCTCAATGAGGCGACTCGGCGGTGGCATCCGTTGTTGAGTCTCCACTGTGGTCGGATGGAGGCCGATTCAGGGGCCCATCAGGCCGTCGCCCACGAGGCCGGCGCCGTGCACATGCGCTCCTTGGTCCTTGTTAAGGCT
>NW_003315034.1:456702-458705 GCF_000150825.1 Verticillium alfalfae VaMs.102
TTCTATTCAAGAAACAACGAGAGCTGAGAGAAGTGCGTGCCACCAAGGACGGCAAAGCTACGGCCCTCGCTGTGGGCTGAAACATCTGGCAGCGAGTGCAGAAGGGAAATTGCGATCCAATCCAGGGGCTGGCGGGTCAACGATTTGCAGGTGATCGGCCGATTTTGACATGGAGCATTAGCCACGCCGTCGTGCTTTGATCTTCTTCCAGTCATACCAAGAACGTGATTGAAGAGGCAGGATTCGGGGGCCGAGCGACCATCTCGTGCGCACAAGAGAACGCGATCACAGTCGCCTCACAGGCTGACGTGAGAGTGTAAGGCTGAAGCCGGCATACAAGTTGATAATTGGGGGCCATTCTTGTCCACTGTTACGCGGGTGGGGTGGTTGGTTTGATGATCTCACTGCGTGCGCACCGAGTGCAAATTGTCGAGTCGCAAAGCAGGTGCTGTTGTTGCACCCCCCTCTCGCCTTGGGCAGCTCGCTTCCTCTTCTCAGCTCAATGGATGGTGTATCAATGTGGTTCGCCAGGTCAGATGATCAACCTTGAATACCAGGATCCCAAAGAGCACATCATTTCCGAATTGCATTGTCCTCTGCGCCGCCTGAGTCGAGATGCGGATGAACACTGGACGAACGCTTGGGGGGCCGGGGCCCAGGATCGACGACGAAGAATAAATAGCAACTTTGCGGGGATAAGGTTGCTGTTTGACGGGGTCTAAACCCTCATCCGTCCTACCATCACACCATCCCCTGTTCTCTTGCCCTGACCACTGGTCTTCGCCGGGACGACGGGTTGAAAGAGGGTAAACCAAACAGAAGCATTGGCCCAAGGTTTGGGGGTCCGCATCCGCATCTTTGCCACTTCTTGCCCAGTCTGTCGAGATATACCGCAAATCTGCTGGTGCAAATTGGAAGCCGCAGTGACATTTCCACGGCACAGAAATGAGAGGGGGGGGATCGACCAGGCTTCTATTCTAGGCTCGACGTCAGGGACATCCTCCAAGGCCTTGACCGATGCCGCTGAGGTCGCCGCTGGACTAGAACGAAGCGGCGTGGGAAGCGGAAATTGCCAACTGACGACTTGGCAAGTTTGTACTGCAGGCTTTGTAAGAAAGACCCTGCATATTTCCATGTCTCACGGTTCGAACGTGCATCGACCGGGTCAACCGTAGAGGAAGAGCCGTCGCGTAGAAATTGCCTTTTTGGGAGAGCCAACCTCTTTGATGGGGTAGCAGTGCTCAGTGGAATCCAGCATGACTTTCGAAGCGGTGGAAACTTCTCCTGGCTGTTTGGCGCCCTTGTCGCCACCTACCATCTGCAGTGCGATGGGCGGTACCACCCAGGCTTGGGCCAGGCAAGCCCAAGCCTGAGTTTTGCAGGGCGGATGGGGCGAATATCCTCTCTAGTCCATGACGAATCGGGAATCTATTTGAACCTGACAAAAAAGTGATGTACGTGTAGGCGTAGGTCCATCAGAGACGTGGGTAGGTATACCCAGTCAGGAAGGCGAAGAGGGCATTCGTGGTAGCGGCATGCAGCTCGATCCCGTTGGGAACAAGAGCCTCGGGGTTCGTTCAAACGTGTGAAATGACGTTGCGGATGCTATTCGAGGCGACCACGTTGTTGCCGATCGCGTTGCCTGCTGGGCACCGGGTACCGCACTGAGCATCTCGGCGGATGGGTGTGGGACCTCTGTGACCACCACCGACAATCTCGGGTAATTCAGCAGGGAGGCAGACCTGTCGTGGGGCGCTAATGACGTCTTGTGGCCCTGTCGCGTTGTGGCCCCGGTGCCTTGTCACAACGCACCCAAACAATCAGTGGACCAGGGGACGGATTGTCATGTTACCCTGTATCTACATGTAGCTGAGAGTGTCGGTGAAAGACCCAAGAATGGCAGCCAAGCCCGCCTTGCCATCCATATGTAGACTACCGTTATGGAAGTAATGCATGCAAATGTCTGTTGATAGTCAGGCAGCAGATTGACGTACAGATGGGAA
>NW_003315034.1:458833-460366 GCF_000150825.1 Verticillium alfalfae VaMs.102
TACCGTAAGCCTTTTCTTCTTCTTTTGGGCGGGAAGCGACCACGAGAGGCTTGCTTGCCTACTGGCCCGGAGAGTTTCCAGGATGCCGAGTCATGAACCATGGGGATGACATGACCAGATAGATTAGCAGATCGATCGCAGCAGTCGGTCAGTGCAACAGTCATGTCCTCTGCTGGCCTTCGGTGAGCAGTCGGTGGCACGGAGGCTTCGCAGCTGGGCTTTTGGTCCGCGAAGGAGAGACGGCCAGTGACGCAGTATGAGTAAAGAGTCGGTGACCTTGACGCGTCTCACGTGTTCGGGGGCCAACTTTCGCCTATTATTGTCTCAAGCTGAAAGATCGCGGTCTGTATGTGTCATGAGTCTGCCATCAGAGCCGTACCTCTTGTGCCTGACCTGTCTGTGATGGGGTATTGAAGACGCCGAGGGTGCTCAGAGATTTCTTGCACACCCAGACGCATCACAGATTTGCCTTTTCGCCTAGCAACCTGGGCAGGGCGACGTAGGGCCCCGAAATCAGGTTAAACCCAACGAGAAGCAGACCCTGATCCCAGAGGCCTCATCCCAAATCGCGAGAGAGTTGCGCTGGTAAATGATCATATTCCTGGTTCAGGCCAGGGTACCCTCGTAGCTTGTGTAGCTGCTTTGGGTGCCGGGGTGGTGTTTACTGGGGTCAGTCTGCGGGATTTGAGCAGACCTCGTGGCCAAACTTCATCTCGCCAAAGCTGGAGGGCGAATTACTCCGTTTGAAATCCGCTCGCTTCGCCTTGTCTAGCGTGAACGGTGACCTATTTTGAGAGGAGGAGGTCCTTGAGAAGGGACCGGGCAAGGAAGCTAGGCTTGGGGAAAACAACATGATGAGAGCAGATCGAAGGGGGGGGCATGTTGAAGAGGTGCGGACAGCACGAGGGCCATGATGGGGTCGGCAGGATGAGGGGCAAAGCCGATTAGCCTCCTCGCATTTGGCGCAGCAAAGAAGCATCATGTGTAACGTACAACAGCCACCGAGCCCCCTTCTGTCCAGATCCTTCAGCCACGGGGCGAGACGCGGCACGAGCGGCGTGACGCGCGCTTGTCGCGTTTAATGTACAGCAACCGCCACCACTACTGCTGGCAAAATGCGTCTGTGCAGCTCTATCCACCCAAGTCGACTTTGCTGTGCCACTGTGGGATGCGCTGGCCGGGGTGTCGATAATGCCGCACTGCGCCGTTCGGCTACAGGCAAGCAGGGGGTCTGACGTGGGAATGGTGCCATTCTCGACCGTTCCGAGAAGCACGCTTGAGCGGCAAAAGCTCTTAATACGTCATGCTTTCTGGCGCGACGGTCACCAAAACGTCGACAGAAGCGCCAGGGATCACGGCACTGTGGACAGTCGAGCGGAACGCTTTGCAGGCGTGGTAACGTAACGCAGGACGGTTGCCTGTTCTAGTCCTCATCGCGCCAGAGCTATGGTCGGGTATCGGGCACTGACCGTTGCATGTGCTGATAGCCAAGATAGCAATTGATACCCCCCGTACCTTGCCGAGCTAAGGAAT
>NW_003315034.1:460813-462212 GCF_000150825.1 Verticillium alfalfae VaMs.102
CCGGGGGGGGGGGGCGGGAGTTTGCATGTGCGACTACGAAATAGTCCTTATCCTAGCTCGATCAAGCTGGAACGAAGACAGTCCATCAGATGCAAGAACGGCCGAGGCCAAGGCCATGTTCATGGTTCAAGGCAGACGAGAGGGAAGGCAATGGACGGAGAAAACAAAACGCAGGTGACAGACAGGCAGGGGCGACCAGGCTGGCGCGAAAAGAGTGCCTGACACTCGAGTGTGGTTGTGAGCATGTGCGCAGGAGCATGAGCCCCAGCCAAATGCCAGAGCCTAGCCTCGGGCCCGAAGCAAGTGAAGCCCACCTGCCTGGCCCCACAGGCCCTTGTCCTGGAAAGTAATAAGGCCAAAAATATCCTAGGTGTCTAGGGTAGGTCCCCCGAGATCTTTTGGTGCCACCAGTTTGTACTGACATACTGCCCGGGTAACGTATCAAGGCAGCATGGCACCGAGGGTGATGCTCCAAGTTTCGATACCATATGTTTCGATAATGGCAGTGAAGTGAGGAGCGGCAGTGAAGTCAGCAGATCGGACAAACTGGGACGGCGAGTGTGGTGGCCCTTGCCATGGCTGACACGGTACCGTTTCTACTGCTGATGCGCGTCGGTGTTGCTTCGCGCATCCCAAGCCCGGCCCCCATTTTTCGTGCGCTCCGCTGCTCTTGCCCAAGGCATGTGTGTCCCTGGTCGGTCGGTGAGCTGGTGTCAATCCTGCCGCAGGCTGCTCCACCGCCCTCGACGGCTGACGGTGGCCAGGCTAACGGGCTAAGTCGTCTAACCTTCTGCATCCGGTTAGCCGCCCACTCGGGCTTTTTGCCGCGACCCGGCCCCCTTCGTTGGCAGCAACGCGGGTGGCGGCGACTGGCGGTAAAAGCACGGGACCCGAAAGACGCCAGATGAGGCTTGGCGAATGGGGACGTGCCAAGTCCAGAGTGGCTCCTCCCTGGCTGCTCCTGCCCTGCAGCCCCACCGCGCCTGCCTCCACTCTGAGTTGAGTCAAGGTACCGAGCAGGCAAACAGCCAGAGCAAAAAGACCCAAAGGGACACAAAGGTACTTTGCAGCTTACCACCAGATCAAGTCCCCATCAAAAAATCCCATCGCCCGTCGCCCATCACCAATCCAGCTCAAGCATCATGAACAGGGATCTCGATCCTACTCAATCTCTCCCACTCACTCTTGCTCACTGTCATTCCAAACCATTCAGTCTCCCGCTTCCAACTCCTCCTGGCTCCTGGCACCTACACAGTATCTCCTGCCTGGTGACTTGACCACTCAATTTTGTCCAGTCTAACCCCTCTTTCTTCTTTCTCCCTCTTCCGGGTGCCCCTCGCCCCCCTGCCATATTTCATCGCCCCACCTACCGGCCTTCACCCCTCCCCTCTGAGATATG
>NW_003315034.1:464409-465630 GCF_000150825.1 Verticillium alfalfae VaMs.102
TACGCATTCGCAACGTGGCTTGTGCTCTGGTCAACGAGAAATGAGTCCCCGAACCAACACACGGCCCATCTGCCCGTCGCGTGCTCCGCCGTCGCATTCGCAGCGACCGACAGTCCGGTACCAAGGTAAGTAGTTAGGGAGGGACCAATGTGTCGGTAGGCTCCCTGAGCCATCCTTTCCCAGTTTCCAAGCGGCCGGGCGGGCACAGAGCGCAGTTGGTGCCAACAGCTCGTGCTGTCCGTTGGTGGAGGCGGAGAGAGGGTCACGAAACACGATAGACGCGTGGCGTAGCATGGCAGTTGCTTGATGGGAAAGAGGGGAGGGAAGAGGTTGGGGTCTTTGGAAGGGGGGGGCAGCAGGGGGGAGAGGGGATGGTGGACCGACAAGAGAAAACCCGAGTGCGATGTGTGAGCGCGACCCAAGCAGACGAGCACGGTGGCTGCAGAAAAAAAGGCCACGACGGACGGCCGGGAAACGAGCTAGTCTGTGACGAGGTAGAGGACAAGACTTTCCATGAGAATGGGCAGAGATGAGCATGCCGAAGGGATAGGGTGACCCTTGCTGCTCGCTCTGGTTCTGGGATCATGTTGTACTTGATGCTTGCTCGAAAGGCTACTACTGCAAAGAACATTTGCAGTTTTAGGGGAAAGAGCAGCGTGGTCGTGGGATTGACGGCCGAGCCATGTGGCCTACCTAGGAAAAATTCCCAAATGCAACGACGAATCCGACAGACGACCAAGGCAAGGACCCGCCCGCATCTTTCGTGGAGGTCGCGCCGCTTGTTGAACGGGGGAGGACCAACCCCCTGTTGCATAAGCGCCAGCGCCAAGTGGGAGCTTGTGGTCCACTGACGCCAGGGGAGGGGGGAGGGGGGGGGCTAGCATCGCCAGCGAACACCCCCCCGACCAGAAGGTCTCGAAGAGGGTCGGAAGGGAAAGAACACATTGGCCCCCTTCTTAGCGGGATCGGCCGCATGATGTGATGAGGTTTCATTCCCCCCTCTGCACGTTGTTCACCGGGCACGCAGGTAGTCAGGTAGATAGGGCAGAGCGGTACAAGATCGAAGGATTCCCTTCCCGTGTGCCGCATGCCAAACGACAAGATGAACACGGTTGTTGACAAGGTCGAGGGCCTCTGCGGCTCTGTGTCTCCTGCTGTACGATTGATGCATGAGGTCTCATGTTGACACTGCTTCTCTTTCGTCACTAGAGCAGCCATTGC
>NW_003315034.1:466268-471710 GCF_000150825.1 Verticillium alfalfae VaMs.102
CAGCTAGGTCAGGCCAGAGGCAGCAAGGAGGAAACCGTTGCCGTCTCTTTGCAATAACCTCCGAGGGCATCAGTTGTGTGACAAGCAGGCCCGTGTGAACAACAAGTTCTCGTCGTTGGCTGCCTTTCGGCTGTGCATCGCCTTGCCTCAGGTCTCTGTTCTGTCTCTTCGATGCCTGCCCTCCCTCACGCATGAAATCAATTAATTAATTCAAGAGCCCAAGATTGGAGAGAGTGCGATGGGATCGGCAACCGCCTGAGAGTTTGATGGTGCAGGTTGCCAGTCTGGGGAGGTAGTAAAGGGGGAGGAAGGGGGTGAGTTGACAACCGACTCCTCTCCGACCCCTCCCCCCTCCTCAAAGACTGCAGTGCTTACACAGCCGCGACAGAAATAGGGACCGCTTACCTACTTGCTGTGGCCCAGGGATGCCTGCTTCGATGAGCTCAGAATCATAACCAGATGTCCTGTAAGAATTGCCAATGTAACGAAGAGTCTTGTCAATGTCAGCACTCAACGTCTCAGTTGGTCGCCCTACTTGGGCATACCTAACCTCCTCTTCTTCTTCTTCTTCTTCTTCAGTCTTCATACCGAGCGAACGCAGTGTCAGAAGGCGCTATCCAATCATCGCGCCTCGCCGCTTTCAAGATCGCGCTGCGTGAAGTGGACAGAGTCGAGTCAATTCTCAGATGTCATGCAGTTCCAGCCGAAGATCATCGTGGAAACAAAGCCCCTCGATTGCAGTGGTGACCTTCGTGATGAACCGTATCGTTGTGCAGTTCGGCAGGCTGCTGCCGGTTGCCAGACTTGACTACGTAGAGCCGTCATGTGTTGCGACCCGTCCGCCCCGCACAGATTTGCCTCTGTGACCTGAGATCGTCGATACCAGGCTTATCCCGACCTTCAGGTGGAGAGGGTGTACCGCCGGAATAACATGTACATGCCCAGAACGTAACGTCTGTCCCCTCCGGAGACCTTTACAGGAAAGAGGGGGAAAAACGCATGACCGCTGCTGTTTGTGCTGTTGCCTGCTCTGATGTGAGATTGAGATTCCACAACATGGAGCACATGTGCAAATTGTTGTTGGTCGGCCACCTGAGAGTCATTTCATGGGTAGTGTGCGATGCGACCTGGAGCTATTCAAAGGTACCTTGGTCAGCGGGTTTGTCAGAATCACCCAAATGCGTCCCAGTAGGACCACTTCACCGCAGGCCTAGCCCGACCACCCCTGGTGACCCATCACGGTGGGAACCCCTTTCGACAGGCTCGGGCTACCCGACCTATGGGTGTCGATCTTTTGTCCAGTCGCAGAGCTGACCATTTGTATGCACATGCCCAGGCAGGTGCACTACCGTGTATGCCGCAAAGTCTACCCAGCGGGCCTTGGCCTTGCTGGAGCCCTATGTTGTTGCACTCTGTCATGTTAATAAACTCGCGAACCAAGATGCCTCGCGTCGTGCTTTTCGGAGCAGATTGCAGTTGTCGGAATGGTGCGAGGGCCCACCTATCCCACCAGATTCAAGCTTCCCGTTGCGGGAGTCGGTGGACAACCGGCTGGTGGAGACGTGGGCTAATTAGGTAGCTTCGAACCCTTTCATCTTTCTTGTTTGTCCGCCTAACCCCGCCGTCCCATCATCAGATGCAAACGCGGGGATCCAAGCCCGAGCTTGTGCCTCGATGTGGAGTCAAGACTGTATCGCTCCATCGCGGAAATCGACCAATTGAATGCTGGTAACTCTCCCCAACGTGCCTTTTGCCTGTTTCTCGTCATCCCATCTCAGGGCATACAGGGGAGCTTCAAGCCAGTCTCATAGTTTCAAGGTTTCCTAGTTCTGACATTTTCGTGGTGATCTTCCCTCCGTGTTTCAAACGCTCGGGACCGTACAAGTAGTTGTATGTCCGGGTCCTCAGGTATTGGGAGCGATCAACAAGTGGCGAATGCTGCGTCTGTACATGTAGGCGTGGGGGCAAATTGTCACTGCACTTGGAGACGCAGCTCATCATCGCCTTGCGCGTCTCCGTGGCACCTCGTAGCAGATAGCATTGAGGAGACGAAATGAGGTGGCCAACCAGCAGTTACCGGGTCTCGCTGTGAAGGCTCGACTGCCATCGCGGGCCAGACCACCGTTTAAGACAGGCGAGCCATCACCCATAGGTACTATTGGGGCGGCAACCCAGTGCATCCAGTGTCCCCAGCACATAGGCTCATCGTGGCGAAATCCCGCGCTTCCCGTCAGGAACCGCTGCGGGGACCTGCGGATGTTCGAGCCCGAAGCATCAGTGTCCATATCGTCCGAGACCCGATGAGAGAAGCAGGAGTAGGCGGGCGAAATGACGAGTAGAGGCAAGGTGTGGACGAGATTATCCTTCGCATTTCAAAACTGGACCGGATGACCCCCATGACTGATCGAGCTTGGCACTTCATGTAAGTAGACATGCAGGACCGATGTCCGGATGCTGTTCCATTCGGTCAAGGATGCAACTCACTCTTGGCTGGTGCTTTGCCGCGACAGTCCGAGGTCCGGTTTTCGGGCCACCCCCCCCCCCCCCTTGTGCGGCCGCAGCACTGAAGGACCCTGACATGGTGTCTATTGGCCGCTTCGCTTCCGGAGAGCGAGCAGGGTGGTATCGACTGGGGGAAACCCTTCGAACAGCCACATGGAAGCTCTGAAGAAGGCCTGTCGCCATTATTGCAAGGCTGCAAGGTTGCGTGGGATGCATCACCTCGCTGGTTGACGGTTGTGATTCGTGAGGCATGGCCCCCCGTGTCTCTCGACGCGTATGAATGCGGGTGTGAAGTGAACGTTGCGACTTGTCGAACAACCTAGCTGAACTAGCTTGTCCAAGCCTAGTGGGTGTGCAGACAGCCGGCCCAACAGCGGTCGAATTACCCATAGGCGAAAACCCCGGTGCTCTCGCCTTGGCTAATGGATTGCCTGTTGATCGTTGACGTCTGAAGTCTGCGAGATACGACGGTTGTAAGTCGCGACAAGACGTCGGGCGCGACCAGAGTCTCCTCAACCCCAGGTATCCATTTGCAGCTCACCAGTTCCCCCATGCGTGCCCCCTCTGTCGGTCGGGGATCTGTGCCCTTGTCTCGATTCTCCCGCCTTCCCGTTCATCTTCGATACAGCGAGTCATGATGGCTACATGTTCTCACCTCCATGGTCTCGGTCAGAAGAGCGCGCGTATTCGACGAACGGCGTCCGCGCGATGAAGTCGGTACCCGAGTCGACGTGGCGTCGGCAGATGGTACGCCAACGCACCCATCAGGGTGGTGGAGGGTGGTCGGGCGCTGCGAGCTGTCTTCTTGGGGTCTCACGAAGCGATGGTGCAGACGCTCTCCGACCCCAGCTACTGAGGGCAGCCCTGGGCCCCTAGTGCAGGTCTCATCAACTTGGCCTGGTCAAGCGCGGCGCTGCATGCCAAGAGATTGTCTTCGTCAGACGATGACATGCCGGTCTTGCCAAGGGGAGACTGCCCGTTGCGTGAAGCCAATGGACGATTCTGGCAGGCGTCTGGGAAACCAAGGAGTAGTATCTGTAGGCGAGTGTGGCCATGGGATGGGCATCCGTAGCAAAGCAGGCTGACATGAGGACGCGTGCCTTGCCTGAACGATAGTGATCATGATCATGATGACAACTGATTGCAGAGCTGCACGAATGGAGCTATTGCAAGGATCAGGCACCCCCGGGTCTTCCTGCCTGGGCCTCAAGGGGACAGACGGACGGTTTTCGGGAGAAGGAGATGCCGGGAAAGAGTCGGGGAAAGACAGTGTTGATTGGAAGATACCGGACTGTCGAGCTGAGCCAACCGACGCCACCAATACGCGGCTCACAGGCGCCTGGCGGCAAGCGCGACTATGTGATAGGCTCGACCCCACCTTCTCGCTTCGTAGGCGCCCGCGCTTAGGCACGTCGGTTCCAGGCACAAACAAAGGAAACATGCCTCAACGACAACACACCTTCGCCGTCTGAGATCTGAGATCAGGCACTGAACGACAGCCCCGCGACCGGCAAGACGCACGAAGAGTCATCTGGGCTGCAGTCTCTTAGGTCGGATGGGTGTCCACTGAAGATACGCCTTGGATCTGCCGATGAGCCTCTGACGACCGAGGTCCACGATGGCCATGACCGCGTCAAGATGGGCTGCCCAGAGGCAGAAGCTCTTCATATCCGTCTTTGATACGGAAGTCTCACAGCCCACACCCTACTCGACGCCATCATTACGATCAACCGACTTGGGGCAGCCGTTCGGTGGTCCGCCTGCTGCAGCAGCCCAACCGCATATCAACCTCCAATCCCTGGATTCCACAGACACGCCAGCAGCAGCAGCAGCAGCAGCATCCTCCTCCCCCCCTTCCTCCTCCGCCACCCAAATCACCGATCAAGCCCGCTGGGATCGGGCCTGGCACGCAGTGACATCGCGCGTGCAGCTTCCCCCTTCGGTCGCCGCCGAGGACTCCTTCGGCTCCCTCGCCTCGGAGTCCCAGGACCTCACCAACCCCGACTTCTACGCGAGCCTGCAGGTCGTCCTCCAGCCCTCTCAGCGCGCCCCGCACGCCGCCCACACGGAGGACCTGTTCTCGTGGCACACCCACCAGGTCCGCCACCATTTCGTGCAGCACGTCCTGCCCCTGCTCTCCGCCTGCGCCGGCCACGGCGACGCGACGCAGGTGCTGCTGGGCAGCATCCGCACGCTCGAGGCCGCGCACCGCCAGTACTTCTATGGCCTCTCCCTCATGGCGCGCGGCCTAGACGAGTCCGCCGCCGAGCGCGCCGTCGAAGCGTTCCGCCGCGACCTGCACGCCCTCATCAGCAACTCCATGGCCCCGGCGCTTGTGGACGCGCTACGCCGCGTGCTAAGCCGCCTCATGCGCGTGCTGCTGCGCATGCAGCCCGAGTCGGCGACCTCCTCTGCCAATTCAGCGGCGTCGCCGCATGCAGGTCGCGGCGGCGGCGGCAGGAGCGCCAGCGCCAGCAACCAGACGGATGGCGCCAGACGCGAGCTCCGTCAGCTGGTCGAGGCCTTGCATAAGGTCGGCCTGGCCGGAGAGAAGTTCCAGGTCCTCTTTGCCGAGATGATGGACGCCCTCATGGTCGAGCACATCAAGAAGTCCTTTGCCGGGGTGTGGACGCAGCAAACGCAGACGGCGGCGGCGTCAGCGGCACCACTACCGCCACCCAGACCGCCACGATCATCCCTGCGCCGCGCGGGCTCGCTGTCGCCGTGCATCGCCTCCCTGCACGACTGGGTCGAGAACCACTACGCGCGTCTGGCGGTTGAGGTATTTTGACCGCCTTGGCGCCGAGTTGGTCGCCTGGTAAGCATGTCGAAAGAGGTGGAAGGAGATTGCGGTTGGGCGCTTGGCGGCTACGCGCATCCACGAGCTCTTTGACATTGTGCTTCCACTGGCCCGAGAGCAGAGACGCCCTTGACGATCTG
>NW_003315034.1:472013-478425 GCF_000150825.1 Verticillium alfalfae VaMs.102
TAGAGCTGGCCGCGCTGCTGAACGATCCCGCGCAGCAGCGCCGGCAGACGGCCGATGACGAGGAGCTCGACTGGAACGACATGGACTGGATCCCCGATCCTGTCGACGCCGGCGTCAACTACAAGCGGCCCAAGTCGGAGGACGTTATCGGTACGCTGATCAACGCGCTGGGCTCGCAGGACATATTCATCAAAGAGTTCCAATCTATCATCGCTGAACGGCTCCTGTCCAAGCAGACCGAGTTTCCTCAGGAGGTCAAGGTGCTCAACCTTCTCAAAAAGAAATTTGGCGAGAATGCACTGCAAAATTGCGATGTCATGCTCAAGGACATTCAAGACTCGACGAGGGTCGACACGGTCATCACGAGACAGATGCAAATGGCCGAGTGGGAGCAGAAAATGCTGCTCTCATATCACACCAAGATCTTGTCACGTCTGTTCTGGCCCACACTCGACCGCGAGCATTTCCTGCTTCCGCAGCCCGTCATTGAGATGCAAAGCCGCTACGACGCTCGTTACGAAGGCCTCAAGAGCTCGCGTAAGCTCACCTGGCTCAACAACCTCGGCACGGCAACCGTGCACCTGGATTTGGAAGACAGGTCCGTTGATAAGGAATGCAAGACATATGAGGCGGCCGTCATCTACGCCTTCCAAGATGACGGGTTCTCTACGTCTCCCGCGCAGCGTACAGTCAATCAGCTCGAAGATACACTCCAGATGGATGATGACACGATTCGCCTGGCTCTCGTCTTCTGGGCGTCGCAGCGCGTCCTGCGCGAAGTCGCCCCCGACACGTATGTCGTCCTCGAACGCCTCGAAGAAGACACGGCTCCGGCACCCCGTGACTCGTCCCCAGCGCTCGACGATGACGACATCGCGCCGCCGCACAACACGGTGTCGCCCTCCAAGACCGGCAGGGGCGCCATGGATGCGCAGGAAAAGGAGCGACGTCTAGTCTACTGGCAATTCATCTTTGGCATGCTGACCAACTCGGCGCCCACAATGCCGTTGGGTCAGATGGCTATGATGATGAAGATGCTTATCCCAGACGGGTTCCCCTGGAGCAACGAGGAGTTGCAGGAATTCCTGGCTGAGAAAATGGCCGAGGGCGAGCTCGAGCTTGTAGGCGGAAAGTATCGCTTGCCGAAGAAGTGAAGGATGGATGCATGCTTCTTGATCGGTAGCGCCTCCGAGCATTTGGGATCGTGCGCATAATTTATTTTCACGAGATCACTTCAAGAGATTCAGGCCTACCCACTACCAGTGAAACTTGGGGTGGCTTGCGGACAAGAGAGAGAGACACGGTCGTGATTGATTACTACAAGGAGCTATCCACGCATGAGACGATCAAGTCTTGGCTTCTTGCCGAGCACGGAAACCCTCGCAGACAGGGCGGGCTTTTTTGTACTTTATTTCAAGTCCACACAGGATTACGAGTCACGATGGAATGGGCATGGAAGGGATCGGCTACAGCGGCACGCTTACACCTTGCGAGCTAACATCAGTATCGCTGGCGAGTGCCGGAGAATAGTCGAGTCATTGGAGACGAGTGGCAGGCGTGGAACGAAAGACCGCTTGATCTCGATGCGAAGCCACTCATCGCTATTGTCCCGGTGTGGCCGCGTAGAATTTTGAGATTCGTGCTGTTGTGTCGCCACGTTATCCCTCTGCAACTTGTGACCTGTGGTTACCCCCGCTTGGAGGAAGCTGGAAGCCCAATACTGTGGGCGAGACGCGAAGCCATGAGCCTCTGGGCTTACTCTGCCATCGGTTCACGACCTCACCGTGAGTGGGATGGCCAAACTATATGAGTTCTGGTCATCGATGAGCGAATCGACGGATGTCAGAATTGAAGCGGGCGAAACGGCAGTGCCTTGTCACCAAAGTGGTGCGGCAGCGACCCCGCCCACAGCTGTCCGCCCGGCTGAGGTGGGTGTACGCTTGGGTTGGTTGGAAGCCCAATGTCCGAGCTTGGGGGGGTGTCAGTGTCCCGGTTGTGCGAAAAAAAGGGCTTGTTGTTGTTATCGTGTCCCTGCTCTTGCCCGAACGACCGTCCTGTTTCGTGCCCTTGCAGAGCGACCAGAGATTGACCGCTGTTTGGATGGCGAGGGTGAGTGGATTCTGCCGGGGGGTTGCGAGTCGCGTGGGCGGTGCTGTAGGAGAAGAGGCGGAGGCGTTGGGCAGTCTTCCTTGACGTATGCTGCCGAGAAGAAGCGTCCACCTTGTGCATCTGGACTGGCCGGTGCTGGCTGCCTGGGTGGTGACGATATGTGTTTCAGTGGCACGGCAGCGTGGGCGACGTGAAAAGTGAGGATGGGAGAGACAGGCTGAGAGTGAAAAGGCAGTCAGAGAGAGACAGCAGAGCAGCAACAGGGCAGGCATGCCAATATGACAGCATGGCACGGCCCTGCAGCCAACCTCGTTCGGGAGAAAGGCGAATGGTGGTAGATTAAACGCACAGCGAGCGTGAAACGAGACGTGTCGGGTTGGGAGACGGGGTCAGGCGAGCTGGCGAGCTGGCTTGGGGTGTTTTGAAGGTGGAGGGGCAGAAGCGTCGAGGGGGCACAAATCCGGGCACGGCGCGCGGAGCGGGAACAGAGGGGGCTTGGGCGGGGTCAGCTTTCTTAAGTGCTTGCAGTTGGAGGTGGAGACGCACCCTGGGGGTGTTGGCACAAAGAGGGGTATCTTCCAGGCGTCTCACCGGCAGGGGTCAGAAGTCGCGTGGGCGAGAACATGGTCGAGAGAGGTCATCTGGTCTGACCAGCAAAGAAGAAGTGTCATGGAGTTGCGTCGCTTGGGACCATGTGTTGCTGTCGTGCTCCGCTTCCTGGCTGGCAAGGCAGAAAGGCAGGGCGAGATTCGACGAGCTGGACCGGGAACCCAGGATCGATGGAGGCAGAAAGTCAGTCATGTTTCTCTTTGTGTTCTGCCGTTGTAAAACCTAGTCTACCGTAGCGAGGATCCTGGAATGTGGTTGGAGGCGCATTGTTGAGGGTAGGCCCCGTAGACGGTGCCGTCTTGGGCAGAGCGGGCGAAGCATTATTATCCCAAGACGCATCGGCCCAGTTGCCGTGTGGTGTCGGTCGGTGGCGAGAACAAGATTCGTAGTCGGTGAGGCCAGTGAGTGGCGTGCACGTGTTGGCACCGAGATGTGTCTTGTTGGGATAGACCACGGCTGATGTGTCGACGTGTATTATGTGCGTGCTGGAGATCCGTCGTCGAGGTCAGTTGGTCGTGCTGTTTTTGTTTCGCCCAAAAATGTTTGGCTGCCTGCATGTCCATCCAGCGCCCCCATGCTGACCTACAGAACGAGTATATAGGCACGGCCGGCTAACTCCGCGGTTGGCCTCGCACAGGGGAGGAACGGCCAAGGTTTTGCGGATCGCCGAAGAGTGGTCGCAAGACGGATTGTTTTGGTTCCTGGTCTCATGATGAGACCGTCTCGTCGTGTCAGCTGGCTGCGTTCGCGGGCGAGTCAGTCGATTGAAGCATGACGACAAGGCAGGGGTCGCAGGTGGTGAGATGATCGGCCCCAGGGATCGAGAAGGTCGAGGCCAAGAAGCCAATGGTAATCCGAGTCAAGACCCGTATCGAATTGCCGTCCAATCAAGGCGAGGATCGAGGGGCACCATCATGAGCAGGGGGCGTGGGGTGGCCGCGGGAGTGATTGTAGTAGAGCATGGAAGAGATCGTTCTCGAGTGCGTGCCCATCCATTCCTGCATTCACTGGACGTAGCGGACACGCCCTACTTAGCTTGCGGGCGTGGTGGCGAGGCGTGGTAATGAATGAGAAAGTTGGAAGGCTAGCCAGATGGATGGGAAAGCGCAAAACGCCATCATTCTTAAGTCATCCGCTTGTCCAACTTGGTTGGGTCGGTTGCCGATGCGATGAAAGGCCGGTGCGAATGGATAAGGTCGGAAAGGAGGGGTATGAATGACCATGCTCCGTCGTCGTGCGCCTGTCGCCGTGATGAACTTTGAACACCGTACTCGACTGGGGTGCTCCTGTCCGTCAGGGTGCCCAGGCAGTCCGTGACTCGTCGTTTCTGCAGTATGAGGGCATTGTGATGATGATGCGTACTGATTTCCTTGCTCGAGAGGAGCAGGAAATAGTCGACGCGCACCTTAAATGATGCCGAGAACGTACGGTCGGCACATGAACGAGGAGATCGCAGGTTGGGTCTCGGATCCGGCGGCAGGCAGAGCCTGTTCCTCTGCTTGGTCTCTAGTGCGGCGTGTCGTCTCCGTTGGGCTTTTGCAAACGAATCTTGTCTCCCAAATGACGAGGTCAGTCAGACCTGGTAGGATCGAACACTGTGAAGTACCACCTGCAATGTCTCGCTTCCTCGCCCCAAGCGAGCCACCTGAAAAGAGGGGTTGTCGCCAGCTGAGTTTTAGTGGGTTGGACGGCCTCTTGGGCACGCCTGCACGCCTGCACGCCTGCACGCCTGCACGCCTGCACGCCTGCACGCCTGCACGCCTGCACGCCTGCCACCCCCCTCTGTGAACGATAGTCGGGTACGTTCGGTAGGTATCTAGGCATCTAGCTAGGTATTTAGCAGCAAGTGTACCATGATGGCCAGGGGACTGACCACGAACAGGCAGGCATCACGTCTTTTTGTGTTTTCGGCGGCGAGGCAAGAAATCCCCGTCTGTCCCACGCATGGGCCCTGTCCATGTCCTGTTGGCCGTTATGAGCAAGGAAAGCCCGACGGTGAGTGATTATCCTCCCTGCAGCCAACGGCAAGGAAGGTATGAAATGTGAACTCGCCTTCCCCTCGCACCTCAGATAAGGTGAGTGCCGAGTGAGTGATGGGGGAGCAAGTGCCTGCATGCTTTCAGTGAGGTGGCCGATCGGCGGAAACGAGACACTGCTATCGCTGGCAGCGTCGGGTCAGGCTGCTGCTAGCTGCCAGTAGTCCGAGAGATGGACGGAACCATGTCCTTGCTCCGTCTCGACGCCTCTCTCTCAAACTGGACCTCTCGACGTGGGCCTTGGGCCAGTCCATGACTGGACAGTACCTTCATGTTTGGCACCATGTCGAACCAGACCATAGTAAACCATGCCATGACCGTCTGGGACAACCACCTCGCCATCGGTGTGTCCAGTGTCCGTCCGTATCCATGTTTCTCTGTCCCTGCCGACGGCCCCCCTCCCCAGCCAATACAAACTTGCTGCGGCCTGCACCTCGACCTGTGACCTCTGGTGACTGACTGACTGACTGTCCGTCCACATGCGGCTATCGACCGCCGGCCGCTTTTTTGCCTCCCTCGTCCCTTCCTTCAGCAGCAGCGTACAGCGTACAGCGTACAGCGTTCAGAGCCAGGTCCGTCTGTACCTCTGCCTCGGTCTCCTGCCAACGCACGGCTAATACACGCTGGGTGTTGCTGACTGTCACCATTCACCAATACGATATCCACCCGTCCACCCCGTCCCGTCAAACCCTCCTTCCATCCAACCACTCGGTCGTCCCCTGACCAAGCGGGAGGCCTGATTAAGCCCGAGGTGAGGTGATCCATCCTACCTCAGACGGGGTGTTGTGTCGCGTCCACTGCGGCGGCCGTCCTGCGACGGGATACAAATGCAGAAGGGACCGCTCTCCTGCACTTTCCCACCTGCCAATCGCCCGTTCCTTCTCCCTTGTGCCCATCCGTGCTTGCCTCGCCTCACTCTTGTACTTCCTCCTGCCGTTCCATCCAGGAGGTGATCCTGCCGCCTTTTACTCCTCATCCCAGTTTCTGTCACGGTGGTTGATCTCACTGCTCCTCGTCAGTGATTTTACCTCACTGACGGTGCTTGGTGCTTCCGTCAGCTTCTGCTCATTCTCCGCTCATCTAATCGCTCCTGCCTGCCTGCCGACTACTACTCAACCTGATATCCACGGGCTCAACACCCACGCCTACCTACCTTATTCAAGACTGCTCAAGCAAGAAGCAAAGCCATCGTCTCAGCGAGCGGCACCCTTCTTCCAAACCAGCGCTTCTGCCACGATTGAACGACGAATCGGCTGACAGCTGCTCACCTGTATCGTTCTGACTTCGGGTCTCCAGGCCGTAGCTCAACTTCATCCCTTCAGGCGACGACGTCCCAGTCGGAACTGGCCGATCCTGCCTGGGTGCACACTCAGCTGACAAAATCATCGAAAGAGGGGAAAGTGGGCAAGGGAGCTGGACTTGAGGTGGACAAACGAAAGGAAAATACTAAAGGGTCCGAAACAAAGAGGGTCAAGCAGGCACAGCCTGGACGGCAGACCGACCGACCGACCGACCGACGAGCCATACGCGAGACACTGACCCCCCCCCCCCTTCCTTCCCCCCCTTCTAAAGCTCAGAGGCCCCCAACCCCGAGCAAGCAACGAGAGACAAGATTCAGGGAAAGAACCCTCTCCGGTCAGCATTTGGGGCCGATCTGC
>NW_003315034.1:478572-479236 GCF_000150825.1 Verticillium alfalfae VaMs.102
GGAAATAGTCGACGCGCACCCTAAATGATGCCGAGAACGTACGGTCGGCACATGAACGAGGAGATCGCAGGTTGGGTCTCGGATCCGGCGGCAGGCAGAGCCTGTTCCTCTGCTTGGTCTCTAGTGCGGCGTGTCGTCTCCGTTGGGCTTTTGCAAACGAATCTTGTCTCCCAAATGACGAGGTCAGTCAGACCTGGTAGGATCGAACACTGTGAAGTACCACCTGCAATGTCTCGCTTCCTCGCCCCAAGCGAGCCACCTGAAAAGAGGGGTTGTCGCCAGCTGAGTTTTAGTGGGTTGGACGGCCTCTTGGGCACGCCTGCACGCCTGCACGCCTGCACGCCTGCACGCCTGCACGCCTGCACGCCTGCACGCCTGCACGCCTGCCACCCCCCTCTGTGAACGATAGTCGGGTACGTTCGGTAGGTATCTAGGCATCTAGCTAGGTATTTAGCAGCAAGTGTACCATGATGGCCAGGGGACTGACCACGAACAGGCAGGCATCACGTCTTTTTGTGTTTTCGGCGGCGAGGCAAGAAATCCCCGTCTGTCCCACGCATGGGCCCTGTCCATGTCCTGTTGGCCGTTATGAGCAAGGAAAGCCCGACGGTGAGTGATTATCCTCCCTGCAGCCAACGGCAAGGAAGGTATGAAATGTGAACTC
>NW_003315034.1:479336-483204 GCF_000150825.1 Verticillium alfalfae VaMs.102
TCGCTCTGAAGCTGAAGCTGCAGTGTTCCAGCCGGTCCAGCCCAAGCAAGCCAAGTAAAAGGCTGCCTTACTTGTATTGGTCCTTCGTCGCATTCAGGCTCGCCTGGATCCCTCTTACCTCACATCACACGTCACACGTCACCTGCACCTTCACTTCCGCCTTCGCCTGCGAAACAGATTAAAGAACAACAGCGCGCCAGAAGTCAAAGTTACAACTACCAACGCTACCCCCCTCATTTCTAGGGACAACGTCACACTCGGGTGCTTACAACTCTTTTTGGCCCAAGCCACTCCATGATTACCTAGCTCGCTGTCTGCGCCCGTCCTCACACCACGACAATCATCCCATCCTCCTAGACAGAAAACGCCTCCGATAATGGACCATTTGATGGATTGGGAACACGGCTCACCGCGCCGCCCACAACCACAATGTCCAGCCATGAGGGGTTATGGTGGTCGGCCTCCTTCGCAATACTATGATCCCGTCCATCACGCATCGGCGGGTTGGTATCCCCATCAGAGGTCGACCTCTGCCTCGGACCCGTCGTCATGGGCCCCACAAGCTTCCATGAATAACCCCTTCGCCTACCAGCTCGGCCCCGGACCGGCCCCCGGATTTCCTATGAGCATGAACATGAATATGAGTGCTCCCTATTCGCCGTTCGGCCCTCCTCCGATGGATAACATGCATCGGCATGCACAGATGCAGCAGTCGCAACCACCTTCGCATCATTTGCCGAACCCCGCCAACACGGCTGCGCCGCCGACAATGTACTCAGAAAGATCATTTTCGGTCATGCCAGCCAGCCCACGAGGCATGAACTATCACTACCAAGCATCTGCTGATTCGCCTGCGGAGAGTTCAAATCATGGACCGCAGGAACTGCAAACGCGTGCGCCGAACTCCAGCCACACAATACAGTTCGGCACCGCACCCGCCTTTTCCTCGCAGCGTCCGCCAGCAACCTTTGTGCCTCTTCGATCCCGGGTTCCCCAAGGTAAGCAAGGAAAACACGTAATGCCCTAATTTCTGCCGCCAACCTATATGGAGTGGTGGTTCCCCATCTTTGGCTCTTCCTGCGGCAACTAACACTTTCAAAGCCTCCCCGTCTGACGCAAGGTCGTCCATCGATTCTGGACCATCCGCGGCGCATTCTGAACGCCAACCCGAAACACGACGTCGTGCAGCCAGCGGTAGACGGGCACGTGGATTCATGTCGTCACGACTTTACCCGCCAGCGTCAGATGGTATTGGTCCAGGGGATGGGCTTTTGGGACACTACCTAGGGCGAGATGATGACGAGGACCTACGGGTGACCCAGCTATTGCGCGGATCGATTCGTACGAAGCAGGTTGTTTCTTCTGCCGCAATTCGGTCACTTCAGAGCGTGCCTCTCTCCGAACTAGATCCCCATGAGATGAGTGAGTTGGTTCATGAATCGTCAAGTGACACGGATAGACGTGGCCCACGAAACTAACGCGATATCAGCCTGCGTCATCTGCTACAACGACTACGGTGTCGAGACGCCCGAAGGGCTCAAAGAAGCACCACTCCGGCTGCCCAAGTGCAAGCACGTTTTTGGAGACCACTGCATCAAAAAATGGTTCGAGGATTCGGACAGCTGCCCGTATTGCCGAGACAAACTGCAATCTGAGCCGCGCGTGACTGCAGGACCACACCAAGAGTATATCCGCGATATGTTGCGTGCCCAGGGACGGATCCCTAGAGGGGTACATACCATGACGGCATCTTCTGTGGCAAGGGCTCTAGTCGCTCAGCAGCCAGGCGTTGCCGAGAGGAACCCAACACATTCGCAGGCACACGGCGCAGGACCAGAGCGACGATCGCCACCCACAGATGATGAGGAGAGCCACCGACGACAGCGCCCGCGGCACACGTCCTGGGGCTCTGGACTCACAGTGCAGCAGCAACAACAGCAGCAGAGCGCAACAGGGCGGCCTGGAAGCATGACTGATGTACCACAAGAAGCAGGCACTGCAGAGGGTCATTGGCTGGCGGGATCACACACACACCGCGCGGTAACGCCGCCGGCGATGCCGAGCCTGGCAGGCGGGCGAGGGTGGGTACAGCAGCCACCGGAACCGAACCAGACAGGCGGCTGGACAGGTGCGCCATTCGAGACAAGCAGACCGTTTTACGGGTCGCTCAACAGCCGGTGAGGAGGACGACAATGAAAGGGACGAGATTGGATGACGAAATTGTGTTTTCTTTGGGATGGGATATGTCTACAGCGGACAGAATGCGGGCGTTAAGGCGTTTGGGACTTCGGGACGAGCCAGACACAGAGCGAAAGCAGAAAGGCAGCTCGGGATGGAATCCCTTCTCAGCAGCGTATTGAGGTGGTCATGAAGGGGCATAGCGACACGAATACGATTTTCGTACATCAACCAAACGAGCAAGGTGTTACGTTTGGATACTGAGTGCTGGGTGCTAGCCTGCAAGGTGCTGGCCAGGCTGCGCTCGTCTTGTGCTGTGTGTGTGGCAGAATCCTCGACGAATGATGTACGGATGACCTTACTGTAAATGGCAAACCATTCGAAGGTCCAATGCTGTGCCGTGCATTGCCAACAGCTGGTGGGGGCTTGGGCTTGGGCTTGGGCTTGACTATGTTCGGCCATGTTTGCTTGTCCCTTCTTGGTCAGGCTCCATCCCGTGTCGAGAGTCGGGCGAAAGGTGCTCCGACACCTTGGCCTCCGCGTGTCTTCCTAAAACTACCTAGGTGCTGGAGACATGGTCCGTTTCCGCCGGCCCCCCTGGATCCCATCATCAACAAGCGACAGTGGCCAAGTGTCAGACAACAGCAGGGTGGCGTTACAGGGTGCTGCTGTTTCCTCGCGACAAGCTGACGACAGCCTTGAGCGATAGGTTACTTGATCACATTTCTTCCACTTCGCGTCCATATCCTTAGCGGCCGGCCGTGTTCTGCCTGGCCGGCGTCCGGAGTGCACTGTTCTCCCGAGTGTCACTTGTCCAGCGGAGAAGGAGCGTTCTCAGTCAGTACATCGTTGGGCAATCGTGCCGTAGGTCGGCAACCACCACCTATCCAAGGCACCTACCCTACCCTGTGCCTTACGGTATTTGGGTGCCTGCGTCTGCAGCTACGTTTATATACTTTGCGCCTGTGTGCCTGCCTCTTCGTGGCCTTAAAGAAAGCACACACTCGGCAGGTCCCCGCCAACGCACCTGCCTGCCTCTATCACTGTCGCCGTCCCTCTCAATTTCTTCCTTCACAACAAGGCCAACCAGAAACACCAGGCCCAACGGCTGGCTGCCTGCGCCATGGGACTCCCCTGGCGCCCCATCTCCTGGGCCTCGCTCGTTATCGCCGTCTCTGTTACTTACCGGCAGCCCGTTTTCTCACGCCAGTTATTCCTATGGGCCTTTGCCAGCTCATGGCTGCTGTCGTTCCTAGGGTGGGCCGTCTGGGCCATCTTCCTCTGGCCTAAACTATTCTCTTCACTGCGAAGCCTGCCTGGACCCAATGATAACCACTGGCTCATGGGCCAATTTCCAAAGATCGGCGCCGAGGCCACAGGCTTGCCTATGATGGAGTGGTGAGTGCCCCCTTGCGAAGCTGTGAGAGCAAGACTGGAGAAGAGCTTACTGACAATAGGCCAGGGTGAACACCATCCCCCATGACGGTATCATTCGGTACCTGGGCTTCCTTAATCAGGAGCGTCTGCTCATTTCATCACCCAAAGCGCTTTTCTGAGGTTCTTGTCACACGCAACTACGACTTTGAGAAGCCAAATTCCATCCGCTGGTCTCTTGGTCGTATCATCGGTGTTGCGTCTCCTGCCGAGGACGATGAGCATCGCTTCTAGCCGCAAGATCTCATGCCCGCCT
>NW_003315034.1:483304-503067 GCF_000150825.1 Verticillium alfalfae VaMs.102
CCGTGAGGGAAGTGGCCGCCCTCTCCGAGCACGTCTCCCAGACTGCCGCCGCTCCGGATTCTACAGGCTCCACTGTCGTCGAGATCAGCGGCTGGGCCTCCCGCGTCACACTCGACATTATTGGCGTCGCCGGCCTGGGTCGCGACTTTGGTGCCGTGCGAGACCCTAACAATCCTCTCACTAAGACGTATGAGTACGTGTTCAAACCCAACAAACAGGCCCAGATCCTCGCCGTCCTGGGCCTCCTCCTGCCGGGACCGATCGTGAATGCTCTGCCTCTCAAACGCAACGGCGATATTGCTGAGGCCTCGGCCGTCATTCGCGCCACCTGCCGTCAACTCATCGAAGAGAAGAAAGCCAACAAGACTCGCAGCACCGACATACTGTCTGTGGCTCTCGAGAGCGGCGCCTTCACTGACGACAACCTTGTCGACCAGATGATGACCTTCCTCGCCGCCGGCCACGAGACGACCGCGTCGGCCATGACCTGGGCCATCTACCTGCTGTGCCTGCACCCTGACGTCCAGTCTCGCCTCCGCGACGAGGTCCGCCGCAATCTACCCTCCCCCAACGACACTGGAACTTCCGTCTCGGCCCCCGATATTGACCACCTCCCCTATCTTTCCGCCGTTTGTGCCGAGGTCCTACGCTACTACGCACCCGTTCCCATGACCCTGCGTGAGGCCGTCCGCGATACCACTGTCGACGGCGTGCACGTCCCGCGGGGCACACGCATCATGCTCTGCCCGTGGTCCGTCAACAAAGACGCCTCACTCTGGGGCCCCGACGCTTCCTCTTTCCGACCCGAGAGGTGGCTGGGCGCCGGCTCCGGTAGCGGTGGCGCCAGCAGTAACTTTGCTTACATGACGTTCCTGCACGGGCCGCGGAGCTGCATCGGGCAGGGCTTTGCTAAGGCGAGTCGCCTGCATACTAGCTGGCTGGATCGGCGTTTGAGTTTGGACTCGCAAACCGGGACGAGTACGACGAGAAGAAATTGGAGATCAAGGGTGGTGTCACGGCGCGCCGGCGAAAGGTTTGCGGGTGCACACGCGTGTCGTTTCGGGATGGTGAGCCATTTGGAGATATAAAGCTCTTCGGATATAGATCAAACATTTGCGAAGGAACGACTTGTACATAGTGTGGCCACGCACAATACATACACACTCTCCAACAAGTCAGATGCCCCCTTTGACATGACTCAATGGCACGAAACGAACCGGCCTTTTATTTAACGGCATTTATTGTAGAAATCTATCGTCGGCATGCTCTGCACATGTGACTATCATTAATCGTGACCGTGGCACGTTTGGCCTCCCATAGCCGTGCTGTCCGTCGTCCTCTTCCCAGGGACTACACCCTGAGAATTTTCTTTTCTCTATAACCTATCACATTCTCACACTCATCCGCTGCGCTTCCCATCCGCTCCCTGTCTTCCCGCTCGATGTCCTTTCCGTTGGGGAGAATGCAATGCCTCCATAGCCGGCGCAGGTTACGCAGCCTGGCACAACACCCGAGCAAAATCAGCAGAGAATGTCTTGTTCTCCCATCTTTTCCCTTCCGCGCCAGTTTCGTCCGGAGGGGGTGAGGGGGGAGGAGGCAAGTAAGCCTCCGTCCGCGTGGCACTCGTTCGGGAAGAAAATGAAAAAAAAACAAGAATTTGAACCTGACTCGATCTGGGAGGGAGCACAACCTCCTGCACGCGGCGTGCAATGCTGCTCTGTCGTTCTCTTCCCGGTCCCCCTCGGTACAGTGCGCAACGCTTTTTGAAAGGCAAACGCAGACGAGGAAAAAGAGTTACAGACGATGAAACCTGAAGGGGACAGGGAGCAGAAAGCGAGAGAGCAGCGCCGGTCGTTCGGCTGAACCGGGGGCGGCAGCGCTCTAGCACATCTTGTAGGCGGCGGCGCCCTGGGCGGTGCGGGTGGCGTCCGAGGTCTGGAGCTTGTAGTCGATGGTGATGTCGAGGTCGCGGCGGTTCTTCTCGTTGGGCTTGACGTCAATGGTCATGTCAATCTCCTCGCCGTGCTGGACGGTGAGCATTTCCTTGAGGTAGAAGACAGTCTGCTTCCAGTGGGTGTACTTTGTGTGGGGTCCCGTGGAGAAGCGGATGGGCTTGTGGGCGGCGGTGAAGTCAATGTCGAACCAGGCGACGACGGCGTGCACAAAGTCGTCGCGGCGCACGGGCAGCTTGAAGGTCGTGTTGAAGGCGAGGTCGGAGACCTGGCACTTGTAGAGATCCAGTGTCAGGATGGGCACGGGTTCCGTCACGACGGCCTTGACCTCGACCGTGTCGACCAGGGGCTCGGACAGCGCCGTGGCCTTGAGGGGGGAGTAGTTGAAGCCGTACACGTTGTCCCAGACTGCGGAGAGAATTCCAGAATTAGCGGTGCTCGCACAGGACGAACTTGTAAGCGGAGCGCTACTACTCACAGCCAATCTTCTCGTCCTTGTACTCGCCGTCCTCGATGCCGGCGGCGAAAATGGTGGCCTTGTCGGGGAAGATGAGGCCGTCCTTGTTCAGGTAGGTGTCACGAGCGTAGAGGACCGTGTCGAGCATGCTCTCGTACAGCAGGAAGTAACCCATCCACTCGGAGATGATTATGTCGACCTTGGGGAAGGGGAGCTGGACCTCCTCCATCTTGCCCTGGATGAGGGTAATCTTGTCAGAGAGGCCGTTGACCTCAACGATCTCGCGGGCCTTGTGGATGATGGTCGACATGTCAACACCAATGACGTGCTTGGCGCCGGCCTTGGCGGCGAACCTGGTGGTGAGATTTCTCGTCAGAGCTTTGTCGCAAAAATGTTGCGTGGTGATGGTTTTGATGGGGTGTGATCAGGGAGCGCGGGGTCGATCGAGTAGGCACAAACTTACATGGACAGAATGGCAGTGCCGCAGCCAACATCAAGGACGACCTTGTCCTTGAAAAGGTGCTTGTTCTGAACAATAGCGTTCATGTAAGAGCGGGTGCGAACCTCGTCTTTCTGTACGGAGGGTCATCGTCAGTGACATGGCGAAAAGGAGGGGTAAGTCGCATGGGTGCATACCAGCATCTCCTCGTGAATGCCTTTTAGGACGTAGCCATATTAGTCCATCTGCAACAGTGTGGTCGTGAAGCCTCGATTGACATACCATGGTGGTCGTAACTGGGAAAGGTGTCAGCAGAGTTTCTCTGGCGGCGATGCGGTCGAGAAAAACATACCTCTTGAAGTAGTGCTGCTCAGAGTGCTCCATGCTCTTGAGCTTGGTCTCGGGATCGACCTCCATTCTCTCGGCAGCCATGATGATATGTGTGTTGTGTGCGTGTGCGACAAGAGGGGGACAAAATTTGAACGGACTCGAGAAGGGCGGGCGGGTTGAAAGAAGGGAGGAACAGAGAGTCGCAACGGAAGCGATTTGCAGGTGCAGATAGAGAAGGAAAAGCAGGATCGCGCGAGTCGGTCAAAAGCCCAGGCTGTTTTCCGCTTCTGTCTCGTTTCGTTAGGCAGAAAAAAAATACTGCCAAAGGCCGCGCCCACACCGCCTGGACCCTTTTCCAGCTTGCCACCCCGCTTTCGTACGAGGGGAGGAGGGGAGGAGTACCAGGTACGTACCTTGCTGTCGTTCGTTAGGAACCCCACCCTGATCGCCTTATCGATAAAGCTGTGTGTCCATCTGGACTCACATGTCCTTCTGTGCTGAGGCATGGCAGCGTCGACGATGCTGGTTCAATCAGTACCTGATCACTTTGTGACACCATATTGGAATAGCCGTGCTTATCACCGCTCTCATGAATACTCCCGCCGTTCATCTCGGACATCTTGCCCTTCAGGAATGGTATCCGCCTCGCGCTCACTGTCACTTGACCACACGATCGCGGTGGCCGCTGGTTCACAAAAGTGTCCACATGCCCTGGCAAGGACGGAGCCCAAGCCACGGCTCGCCACCACCTGGGACAGGATCTCCTTGGGGTCCTTCAGATTTATGCAATGTCATTCGAGGAAGTCGTGCTCTGGATGCACTTGCAGGCTCCTTGGAATTGGATGAGACGATCCAGTCCGACGGCTGCCAACACAGTGAGCGGCTTTCTTCACTGCTGCAAGGTTGAATGGCAGGATCTAAGTCGGGCAACGGGACATGGAACACGAGTTCAGTTCTCTACATGCCTGGCTACGCCATGGACTGGACTGAAGCTCGACAGGTCGGCCCTGAGGGTTCCATCGGCCGTACGAACCTGTTCATGTTCGTGCTCCATCGAACGCTTCAGTTATGTGGCCACCGCCTGTACTTGGAGATGGTGGCCTGCCTTGTCAAAGGCTGTTGGCAGAATACCGAGCATCCGGCCCGTCTTGCCAGATCTCCAAGCTCTAGCAAGGCAACGCCAACACCTCGAGCGGAGTCACAATACAAGCAGCATTCCACGCGCTCGAGTTGTGAGGGTTCGGTGTCTCTTCCTGGTCGTTGGAGACTGGAATATCGAGATATAGAGTAGGGTCCTCAGCTCAGGAGGCGTCCCAAAGGACAGGTGAGCAATGAGAAACATCCTCAGCACATCGCACTTTTGTGAGACCGTGTGGTTCTTGGACTACATTAAAAACACCCAGGTCTTGGAAGCTCGTGACATCCTTCGGGTGCCTTCGAAGTGCTTCTTGCTTTTACTGCGACATCAAGAAATATGCGACAGCATCTTCAACTTCTTGAATGAGATCGTACGTTGAGAATACGACGCCGCTCACGAGCTGTCAGATCCGCAGACGCTGTAGATACTGAGATTCCGCATCTCGGGGACACAACTATTCAAGCCAAAGAGTTTAAGAGGGAGCAGCGCGAAGGCGAACTTGCAACATGCCAGCACCTTGCAAGTTGCCCAGATGAACGGAGGCACTACCTAACCGAATTGATGATCAATCCTGAGCGGCGTTATCAGAAGCCTCTGCAGGTCACCTTCCGCCTGTCGAATGATCCATAAGATGCCATCTTACGGCTTCGTTACCGTCTGTGCCCCTTCTTGAAGACATTTGACTGGTTGCCGTCGGACCTCTTCACACTCGCAGGCTTGATGCGGGCGAACGGCATCGATGACCGATGAATCAGTCGCGAATGACGAAAAGAAGTAAGCACGTTCATGGATTGAGTTAGAAGACAAAGCGAGGGGCATCCCGAATGCGAGAAACGCCGAATGCGAAAGCTGCCTTGGCAACTCGTCTTCCGCTAAATCGCTTTCATGGCACCTGACTGACTGAGCACAATAGGCTGAATGGCAAACGGCCCAGACTCCGGTGCCGACTGAAAGGGCAGGCCACGAGCCTGACGAAATCCAGCCAGTAGTGCTATGCTACGAAGACAGGCCTTCGTGCTCAGGAACAGGCCCACTGGAACTTTTGTTCGAGCTGGGGGAAGCCCTGCACTCCAGTTCCTACGCTTCACCCGACCGAGCCAGAAGTGCGGGATTCGGCAACCGCTGTGCCTCCGCCATGTGGCGCTGTGCCTCACGATGCTCGCCAGCGCTACGGTAACGGGATCCAAAGGCCTCAAGCTAAGTTCGGCGCTCGTAGGCTGATTGTCAGCTGCCTGGGTCCGAAAATTGACATGCGCGCCGTATATATGTAGCTTGCCGCATGCCACATGCCCGAGCTCTGTCTGGAGAAGCAGCAGCATGTTTTCCTGCATCGCATTCCTTTTGCCTTATTGACTCTTGGGAAGCTCGACACGAAGATGGTCAAGCTCAACGCATTTGTGTTCGGTCTCGCCTTGAGACATGCTGTGGCCGCGGAGCCGCCGTCGAAGGCAGGATCCGCGCGAGGTAGACTCACCATTCTCGCACACAACGACCTGGAGAGTAAGTCTATGCAACGCGGTCCTAGAGATTGAAATCGACGATGCAGGCCTGACATGTCACAGATGAGCCCTCGCCAGGGTCGGGTGCCGTCCTGATCGACCGTGTTCAGGACCAAGCATCTGCTTTGAAGGCATGCGGTCAACTCAGCGAGGCTCTCTGGTCTGGCGAGGGCGAAGAGTTGTCCTTCGCCAGCCTCAAGACATCCCTGGCATATGAAGTCTATCAGAAGAACTACCCTTCGAACGCCAAGTTCTGGATCGCAAGCGGAGACGGCTGCAAATGTCGTGCAATTGACACCGACGGCTCACTGCACCGTCAAAAGTGCTCTGATCGTCTGCCTGTGCTTTGTAGCCAGAGCGCGCCGGTATCGAGCGCCACGGCTGACGATACATCATCGAGCTTCCAAGTCACCCAAAAGGTCGGGGAAGCGCAGTTTACCGGATATCGAGACTTCTACACATGGAAGTTTCGCGGTGTGAGATACGCGCCGATGCCGCAGAGGTTCGATTACTCGACCACGCTTCGCCCGAAGGGTTCCGTCTCGGCCCTGACAGCAGGAGCCGACTGCCTCCAGCATAATGCCCCCGGGTCGAGCGACGACTGCCTTTTCCTGAATATCTGGACTCCATCTCTGCCTGCGTCGACTGGCGGGAGAACCCAGGCCAAGCCGGCGTTGAAGCCCGTGTTGGTCTACATCCATGGAGGAGGTTACGTCGAAGGCTCGGGCAAGAATGGAAATCTCGATCTCACCAACATTGCATCGCGAGGCGATATCGTTGCCGTGTCGATCAACTACAGACTCGGCAACACTGGCATGATTGCGTTCAACGACGGCATTCACAAGGGAAACGTTGCCCTGGGCGACCAGATCAGTGCTCTGAAATGGGTCGCTGAGAACATCGCCGCCTTCGGTGGCGATCCCGATCGGGTGACCATCTCGGGCGAGTCGGCGGGCGCCATGTCCGTCCGCAACCTTCTCACGTCCCCCGAAGCCCGCGGCCTATATGCCGGCGCTCTCTTGCAGTCAGATGGCCAAGGTGGCATTTTCCAGGTTACTGCAAAGTTTGCCACCGTGGACGAATCATACAAAACCTTCACACAGCCTATCTTGGAAGCCGTCAGCTGCAACGGCACAAAGGACGAGGTGGCCTGCCTCCGCAACGTGCCGGCCCAGCAGCTGGCGAACCTTCCTGTGACGGCGAACGCCCCCGTCATTGACGGCAAGATCCTCCGCGCGCCGTTCCTCGCCCTCGACGGATCCGGCCCCCGCTACGCGAGGGATGTTCCCGTCCTAACCGGTGTCACGCGCGACGAGGCTGCCATCTTCATTCCGCTGCTACAAATTGACTGGTCGACGCTCGACTTCCCAACCTGGACGGGCCTTCTGTACGCCGCCCGCAGCGTCCTTGGCATCGATCCAGACGCCATCCTCGCCAACCTGCCGCTGTGGGGCGTGGACCCCTCCTCGACGGGCGAGCAACTGTTCAACGCCACGACCGAGATCCTGACACTCAACTGGTTCACGTGCCTCGACCGCGCCACGGCCTACGCGGGCACCAAGAACGGCGCCTTCGCCAAGACGTACGCCTTTAACTTTTACCGCACCTACAGCCCGACGACGTACACAACAAACGAGTGCAGCGCCGCCGTCACACCGGGGCACCCGCTCGGCGACCCGAGCCAGGAGTACTTCCGCTGCCACGGCGGCTCGCAGCTGACCATGTTTGGCAACTACAGGCGCGTGGGCCTCGGCGACCGCGATGGCCGCGACCAGGACTTCAGCCGCCTTGTGCTGGACTACTGGGCGTCCTTCGTCAGGAGCGGGGACCCGAACCCGGCCGAGTCGTTCCTTGCTGCTAGGGGGTATGACTCGACGCTGGCCGGGGTGAAGAAGAGCGGCGAGTGGAGCGAGGTCGATCCGGACGCGCCCGAGTGGATGATCCTCGAGGCAGACAGCCACATGGCTCCCTTTGGAGAGGCCGACAAGTGCACTGTGCTGGGGCAGCCTTTGAACTATTGGGAGAACACGACGCGTCGGGCCTAGACGACGCTGCAATTCGTGGGATTGTTCTATCATAAGACGAAATTCTTAATCATAATGTCTGCAATTCTCCTCACAAGACATGCTCACAAGAGCGCTTCCTCCCGATACCCGTGATGTCTAGACTCTGCACCTGGGCCAGATCATGCAGTCTCGCACGTGAACTTGAGAGCCCCATATATATAGGTTTCACATGAACTTGTCGTTTTGATGTACCGCTCTGTTGGTTTCAATCCAACGGCCCAGGGTACGTGACATAAGATTTGGGTGTCACATTTACCCCTCCGTTCAAGTTGCATACATGATTACGCACAAGCAACGGCAATGAACTTGTCTTGGAATTCTTCACGAATCTTTTCTACCCACCCATCGTCATCCACCCACATACGGCCAGCCCCAGAGCAATTGATCACCGACTGTCGCCCACCCCCCTGGCAGGCTACATAAAGGGCGCTTACATAACGAACAAAAGGTTCGTGTCTGGCGCATAGGGTTAGTATGAAGGAAACGGCAAATGACACTTCGAAATAACGTACCCATAGGGTGACTGCTCGAAAGCTGCGGCAGCTGACTGTACGAGCCCTCTAGGATCTCTCTGATGCTGTTGAGCAGCTCAACGTAGCTTTGCTGCGGGTTGGCTTTGAGGGCGGAAATGAAGGCGTGTGACATGGCGCCAGTGGCCTTGTTGGCGATCGTGGCGTCGGCGCTGTGCTGGTTGTCAGTACAAAGCCGGCCCTGAGAAGAGTCTCCTTGGAAAAGGAAGTACACTCACGAAGTCTGATCATCCTTGCTGCCGGACCACATGATGACATCGGCAGGCGATGTGCGAGTCTGCTTTGTTTGCTCGTACGCATCGTCACCATTCATGGCCTTCTTACCAAAGTCCATCAACGAGCTGAACACTCCACTCATGTTGCCGCTAGCATACGCCGTCACAGCGCTCAGCAGGCCCTGTCCTGCTTCCTTGGCCAGATTAGGCTCCTTCAGGACTCCCTTGGTAGAGTACACATAGGGCAGGTCGAGAGCAGTACCGGAGTGGCATGAGTCGAAGATGGCGGTCAGACGCACACCGGGCAAGAGCGGCTTCACCATGATCCGATGCATCTCGTCGTCAACAATGTGGCCGGCCTCCTTATGGTCGACAGGGTAGATAACCTCGTCAACGCCATCATCCTCATCACCGTCCAAATCTTCGGTGTAGCCGCCATGACCTATGCCGCGTTAGCCAGTGTCGGCGGGTTTGTAATCTCCGTGGCGAAGCCCTACCTGAGTAGTGGAAGAACAGGGAATCGTTGGGCTGCGCGCCCTGGACGAGCCAGTGCATAGCCCGCAGTATGTTGTCCTTGGTAGGCTGGCCAACAGGATTAGTCTGGTCATCTGTGAGGATCACCATATCCTCCTTCTTGTAACCGTAGCGCTCAGTGAGGAATGCCGAGATGTTCTTCACATCATTGATGCAGCCTCGCAGCTCACCGTCCTGGTTGAAGTAGTTGATGCCGATGAGCAGAGCCTTCCTTTTACCCGTGCAGGTAGAGTACTGGAAGCCATAGCCCTCTGGTGCACCGTGGCCGAACTGCTGGATACCAGACGGCGGAGGTGGCGGGGCTGACCGGTTGCCATGTAGGTATGAGTTGGAGTTGACGGTAGGCATGTCTGGACAAAGTCAGTAGGGACATGATGGGTTGCTGGGAGAACTCGACCTACGAGGCCTGTTGCTGTCGGGCCTGTTCACAGGATAGCCGTAGACATCGAGACCCGAGGGAGGAGGGTAGTTGGGCGGGCTGTACTGGCGAGTGTAGGCGCGGTCTGGGTAGGCGTCAGGGGGCGCCTGGCCATATCCGTAGTTTCGCCCGCCGGGAGGACCAGAGGGAGGACGGTAGTCCCCGCTCGAGGGTGGCGGCCCGGGAGGAGCAGCATAGTTCGCTTCAGGAGGAGGTGGGCCGGGGGGCGGACGGTGGTAATCGCGTCCGCCATAACTCTGAGGTGGTGGGGGTCCTGGCGGAGCACCATAGTCGTCCCGGCCATAGCTGGGACGGGAAGGCGGTGGCCCCGGAGGAGCGTCGTACTCATCTTGGTGGTAGCGGCGGGGAGGCGGCGGGCCGGGAGGTGCATCATAGCCTCCGCCGCCACCGTAACCGCCGTGGTTGGCGCCGTAGCCTCCCTGGCCAGGATACCCGTAGGACATGATGTAGGTGTGTGAACGAGTGCTGTTGGTGGGACGCCGTAATGTGAGTTCCGAAGGACTTCACTGCTGTCTCGCGAGATGAGCACTGTAGGTAAAGGGGCCTGCTTTGATGGACGCCGATCGTTGGAATAGGCGTGTCCAGGACCAATCTGGCCAGGTGCTGGATGGGTGGTCGGAACTCACGTGTTGTGATACCAGAGGTGATGTGTCCAGTGTGAGGTGGAGCGGCGGAGACGAGGCGTTCGACACGAGAAGGAGGGGAGCTAGGTGGCTGAGAGCTTGCCAGCTGGGATGCACAAGTGTCTGCCAAGTCCTAGTCAAACAAGCTTCCTAGACACAAGCAAAGGCGGCGTGAGTGAGGGGCAAAGCAGCAGGAAAGGGGGATGTCAAGGTTTGTTCGAGGAGATTGTCCTGGTGATGATAGGAGGGGTCGTAGACGGGAGAGTCGGAGGCCTGGGAGGGGTGGAATGGTGATGAGGCAGGGGGGCTCTGGTCGTCTGACAAGCAACAGCGCAACAGAGCTGTCGTACCCCTCCGTCGAGGATGCGGGGCCCTGGACCTGGAACTGGAACTGGCGCGCGCTGAGCTGGCGTGGGAAAGAGCTGTGACCGGCGTGGGCAAGGGCAACGGAACGTCGGGCAGGGATTCGGGGGCAAGGACCCTTGGAGGGGTTGTCCGCCTGGCTGGCCGTAGGTACCTTCGCAAGCTTAGGTAGGTAGCTACCAACAAGGCAAAGTACCTTAGAATGGGCGTGGGATGATGGAAGGAGCCGGCGACTGTGCTGGCAAGGCGCACTTCGGGTCATTTACACCTGACAAGCCAAACCTAGACGAGGCGTTCCCCCTCCCCCTGGGTTCAAATCTCAGCCCGAACGGAGGTTGGCCGAGGGGGGGTGCTTTCAAGCAAAGTTACTTGCCCCATCTGGTGAGATCAGAGGCAGCCTACCACTCTCATCAGATTGCGATTCTGTGGCGGGTCGGGAATTATCAAGAGGAGGTCCGTCTCGAAACTGTCTGGACCTTTGTGGTGGTGAGGCCGCGTATGCCTGCATGCAAGCGCGATCCCACAATTGTCCAGAATGCCTCCATTTACCAGCCTTTCCTCGGCACGAACACATAGCTTTGAGGATACATGCACCACCACTCCGGTCTGAGAATCGCCGCCGCATCCGACTTATCTGCCCCCATGCCGCCATCCTTCGGCCAACGGGTTGCACATAGGGCTGGGCTGAGTGGTGAAGGAAGAGTTGGGATTGAGCACCGCCGCCAGCCTGCCTATCACAAGCCTGCAACGACGGGCAAAGCTCGCGCATCGCATTGGAGTGAGGGGCCACGAGGGAAGGGAGGGGCGGGAGGGGCGAGCGGGATGGGACCTCCCCCCAGCATCTCGACGCTAAGCCAACGGAGAAATCGCGCGCTCAGCTGTCCTCCAACAACAACCAAACCAGGCACACCCACACCATACCATACCCAATGATCCTGCACGATTATCCCTCCCAGGTCGGATCCCGCCAACTCCAGACAATACCTGCACTCTTGGAAGCCGTCTCCCATCCTTGTCCAAGCGCCGCTCGGTGTCATCACAGGGAATCATGGTTCGTTGTCTGGCGCCGACTGCCGCCTCGGGGGGGCGCGCGTGCGCCCCTTGCCCCCTCCTTGCCCGCGCCCAGCTGTCCCAAGCGCCGAAGCTCACCACGTTGCTAACCCCGCTTGTTCATAGCCTTCCACCGCCGTCACTAACCTCACCCAAGAGCAATACACCGACCTCAAAGAGGTCTTCAAGATCTTCGTATGTAGTAGTGCAGATTTCTTGAGTTAGCTTTCCCTCCAAGCTGACATGAGCCCACCCACCTAGGATCGCGATGGCACAGGTATGTCGTCCCACACTAGTCACCATGTCCCAGCCTCGCAACGTCGCAACGGTCCCTGCTTTAGCTGGCGCCAGTCACATGCACAGCAGTGTTCATGTACACTAACAAAACATGACGCTTTCAGGCGACATCAGTCCGAGCGAGCTGCAAATTGCGATGAAGTCGCTCGGTCTTAAGCCAAGTCTTGAAGAGGTTAAGGAGATGATCAAGGAGATTGACACGGACGGTGATGGCCGTATCGATTTTGACGGTCAGCTGCCCCATCTTGGTCTCACCATGTCTCATCTAACATGTGCCTCCTGCGCCAGAATTCCTCGAGATCATGGCTGCTCCAGCTCGCCCCGTCGGTAGTACGGAAAACGAACTCGTCGCAGCTTTTGAAGTCTTCGACAAGGATGGAAGCGGTTCTGTCTCCTCCAGTGAGCTGCGCTCCGTGCTCATCTCGCTGGGCCAGAAGCATACCGATGACGAGATTGACGAAATGGTCAAGCATGCCGACCTTGATGGCAACGGCTCCATCGACTGTAAGTTTCGCCATGGCCTTTGCCTTCGAAAGATGGCTGCTGACCCTCCATTCGCAGATCATGAATTTGTTCAGCTCATGGCGCCTAAGAAATGAGGAAACGCTGGAACGGGCTGGAGAAAGCAATTCGTCGTCGGCAACAAATCTCCTTGCCGCACTGACTTCGACATGTGTCAGCCGGAGCCATGGTCATCCCTTTCATCTTTTGTTCTCACAACAAAACCTTGACTGCACGTGATTATGGTTGATTCGTCCTATATTCTCCGTCTCCCACCGTAGTAGTGGTGGAATTATACGCAAGGAAACTATATTTGACAGAGAGTCGTCGAGTGTCGGTAGTTGTAAGTGATCCGACTAAATGTTGATGCGAAAAAACGCCTCAGTTGCCATGTTTGAAAAGTGTTCAGCAGGATATCAGAATCGGAGCAGCAATCGACCAAGTATTGCTTTGCTCCTTCTTGGCCCCAGCGCATTGTGCAGCTCTCCGTCCGTTGTGTCCCGCAACACAAAAAGTTGAAATAAAAAGGGAATTAGTCAGTCTCAGCTGTCCTCACACAGATCGGCCGTCAAAAGTTCGCTGTAGTTTCAATCCTGGGGTTTAACAGCAGTCGCAGCAATCAAGACAGTCTAGACAGCAAGAGCACGTTTCGCCGCAGAGCCAGCAGCAGCAGAGCGTGGCAATACTGAGGCAAGTCAGTGTTTGATCCGGATTGAAACTTCGTTCGGAGGATTACCAGGTGTAGAGGCAGCCGTGGCTCTTCTCCTCCTGCTGGGGAGGAGGTGGCGGGGGAGCGTGGCCCTGAGGGGGGTAATACATCTGCAGGACAGACGAGTGTCATGACTGCGTGATCGTATGCATCAGAAAACTTACGGGCTGCCGGGAGAGGGTAGCCCTGCTGGTAGCCTCAGGGGGAGGGTAGCCGCCCTGAGGAGGGGGGGCTCCGTAGTAGCCTCTGTGATAAGATCGTCAGCGGTGAGTCTTCCTCTCCATCCGAGCAGAGGAGTATGGCATGACTGTTCGAGGGGGCGTTTGTTGGGAACGAGATCGAAGCGCATGCGCGAAAGAACGGGGATTGGTGGATCGCCAACTAAGGCAGGAGAAGAAGCTAGGGGTCAGGGAACAAGCACAAACATACTGCTGCTGGTACGACATGGCTGGCTGAAATGCTTGATGTTCTGGATGGGAAAGGTATCGGGCAGGGGAGCGTCTCGGTTCAGGATCGTATGCGGTAGAAGGCGTTTGAGAGAGATGTCAACGAGAGGAGAGATGAAAGTCCAAAGATGAGATGGATTGGAACGGACCATGAGGAAGAAAAGCAGAAAAATGCCAGAGAGCAAACCTAACCACCCTACCCGTATCGTATCAGAAGTCGATCAGTGCTCGGGGGGGCCGCCGTTGTGTCTCTCGGGTTTGAGTCGCGTTGCGCGGCATAACTGGGGAAGGGGGGTCAAAATCAATGTTGAAAAGGGTGTTCTTCACACCACTGGCGAGTCACAGGGCCGACATGGATGACTCGGTATGGCGCGTCAGTGGTTACTATTCGGCCTTGGGGGGTCTTTTTCTCAGGGTCCAGTGGTAGGACCGGTGGAAAGGGTTGCCGGCAGTCGTCTTGGCAGGCGTACGTGTACACTACCAAAAGCGTTAGATTGTCTGCCGCCAGTACACTCGGCAGCCTACGATGCAGGGGTATCGTAGCAAATGGAAAGCTCGCCTGAAGCGATGCCCAGAGCCTCAAGGCTCCACCAGCCGGGGGTTCCAAGTTCCAGGGCCCATTGCAGTGCTCCGTCGCGCCTTGCTGGGCGTTGCTGACAGGCTACCTAGGTTCCTTGGTTGTTTCGTCGTCTGGTGGTCGCTTCACGCTTTGCATTCGGCGGTCGCTTGATCAACGTGTTTGAGAGAAGCACGCGGGAAGACGGGAGGGAGCGATGGGACGGCGGGCGGTTGCTAGTGCCCGCCAGTAGTGTTCATGTGCCAGGTCAGGTTGAGCTGGCAAATGCTTGGGGAGTTTCAATTTCGGCATGTAACTCGGACATTCGGTTCAAAAGCAAGATGTCGTTAGTCAAAGTCTTGGCCCCGGGATGCGACTTGATGGCGGACCATACTCTCATTCCTGCGGTGGATGGAGGTCGCAGGGGGCTTCAGCGGGAGGCAGCCAGAGGCAGCCAGAGGCAGTCAATCGAGGACGACAAGCCACGTTGCTCATGAAGAAATTCGCTTTACCTGCCGGTACGATTCTGATGGCGAATGCGCCTCGAGAGCACACATGATGTGCATACAGTAAGGTACTGGCAGGAAGCAAGATAGGGAAGGATGTCTGAGTGGTACTGGGGTGGGATGAATTGGATGGGTGCCAGTGAATCACACCTGCAGCACAGGGCCAGGCTTGGCGCGGACAGCAACATCCAGCGGCTGCAGCAGCAGTAACAGCAGCAGCGTGGCATGAGTAAATGGCATGAGCAGCATGTCATGGAGGGCAGTCACGACTACCATCAATATGCAACTCTTACCCGAACACGGGGATCTTTTGCTGCGTGGGTTGAACCCCTCATTTTGAATCTCTGCCTCGCACACCAGTTTTCGCTGCCGCCCCTCGTCATCTGCCCAATGTAGCAAGAGGGGTCCTGCCTCTGCAAATTGCCCGCCCCTTCCTGCCCTCCTACCCTCCCACCTTGTGGCCTCTTGTGCGATCGAATCTCTCGGCTGCCTCCCAATTCTGCTCGCATTGTTTTCTCCTGCTGCTCGGCTACAAAAATCAGAATTCCCTCACCCTTTGTCTGGTCTGAAGCTCGGCATTCCCAAGCATCCAAAGCTGTTTCCCCAGGATTTCTTTCTCGGCTCCCATCGCAACCGAAGCACATCTGCTGTGAGCTCTACGTAAGGCCAGCAAACCCCGCGTTCGTTCGACTGTCTGGTGAGCCTTCAGTCGTCACCTCGGGACTTCCCGCATTCAACCAGGTTGCATTCAAGCATACGTACAAGCACCCAAGCCCTCCAAGACCACCAAGTCTCTCACCGACACACCCGGACCAAGACTTGACCCTCATCGACAACTTTCGCAACCTAGGCAAAGAGCCAAGATCTTAGACACCAGTACCAAAGATGTCTTTCTTCAAGAAGCTCACCAAGGAGTTTGAGGACCTCAAGACCTCTTTTTCCGATGACAAGAAGGACGAGAAGAAGCCCGAAGAGTCACCCGCTCCTCAGCACCAGTCCAGTGGTACGTGCCTGACCCCAAGACAAGCATCTCTCAACATTCCGCCTATGAGCTCCTTAGCCTTTCTGCTACTGCCTTGAGCTTGTTTATATTTCTTAAGATTTTACTGTTTCCTCGTCTTTCTGTCCTATCATTAGAAACATCCGCCTCGGTCCGTTGGGTCGATGTCCCTCGCGATGGGGCAAACTACTGCTTGGCAGAAGCCGCTCATCATCCCCACACGAGCACCGGGGACGTACACAGGACACTGAGCGTACTTTTGTCTCGTTTCGATTGTTAGACCGCCGTTTGCCTCTCTACCGCCGTATTGTCGTTCGAATAGACTTGCTGACGTCCGCTGGGGGTTCGCCGCATCGTGCGGTGGTCCTCCAATCCGCTTTCACAGATACTCGCAGCTACTACCCCTCTCAGGCTGCACAGCCCCAACATACCGATTCCGGCTACAGCAACGGCCACGGCAGCTACGCCCCGAACCCCGCTTCCGAGTCCCAGCCCTCCCCCGCTCCGGCTCCCGACGGCCCACCTCCCATGGCTGCGCCCTCCGTGCCTCCCGGCTGGGTTGCCCAGTGGAACGCCCAGTACCAGCGTTGGTTTTACGTTGACCACAACACGGGCCGCTCGCAATGGGAGCACCCTGCTCCGCCTCCGCCTTCAGCACCTCCGGTTGGCCCCCGCCCAGGCGAAGAGCATTCCGGCACTAGAGCGTTCGGTTCTCCCGCCCCTGGTGGTCACGGTGGTAGCTACTACGGGCAAGCAAGTCTACCCCCCGGCTCGGGCTACGATTCCCCGGCCCCCTGGAGGTTATGGAGATCCTTTCTCCCCTACGGCCAAACCGGCGGCTATGGAGCCCCCTTCGCCTATGTCAGCCTGGTTACGGCCAGCCTTGGTTACGGCCCAGGCCCGGACACGACCAGGCTCGGGCCTACGGGAGCGACCCCTACAATGGTCACGGCACCGAGCAAAAGAAGAGTAGCAGTGGCATGCTCCTAGGTGCAGCCGGTGGACTCGCTGTTGGCGCCGTCGGCGGTGCTCTGATTGCTAATGCCATGAGTGAGTCGAATTCCCTGCGTTAGATGGAGAGCCTGTTGCTAACTTGCGTGAAGATGACTCGGATGACGAGGCTCAACAGCAGCAGGCTGCTGCGGCCGCCGCGCCCCCTCCGGAGCAAGCCTACTACGCCCCGCCTCCCGAGCAGAACTACTACGCACCGCCCCCTCAGGCTGATGAGCCCGCCTTTGAGGACGGCCCTCCCCCTGTTCTTGGCGCCACGGATGCCGACGGAAACTCTGTCGATTCTAGTGATCGCGAGGAGGTTGCTGATGCCCGTGCCGAGTATGAAGAGGCTCTGGCCGCCGCCGCCGACTCGGACGCCAGTAGCAGCGATCATGAGGCTGCTGAGGAGGCACGTGAGGCTTATGAGGAGGCTTACGAGGAACATTACGGCGGTGATGAAGATGACTGAGCTCGTTGCTCCGACTTTGATATGTTGACTTGGAGACCTTGCTTTTTGACGACAGCGACACTGAATGATACATGAATGCTGGTTATTGGTCGTTTGAGATGAAGATACTGCTCATAACATTATCGAACTAAGACTGAAACGCAAATCCATTCTCTTAAGCGCAGTGATATTGGCTCAAGACTATCTGTGATCCCGACTAATGCGAGACAGAATGAATGTCCGTAATACAACCTAGAGTTATGACTACAATTCTTCCCAAATTGACCCTAGTTTGCCCGTGATCGGTGACTGGATTTAGCATTGGCAGTCATGATGAGAAGTGGTCACTCTGGATATGTCACTCTCTGTCAATGAGGTCTTTCGAGTATTCGACTCTTACGTGGTCCCTTGCCTGAAGTCGAAAGCCTCGAGCCACCTAATGCAATCCATGGCTTGACCTTCCCACGATTGACAGTGTCCACGCGTTCGCTTCAGAGGCTTTAGAGCCGAGAGGAGGCACCCGTCCCAACAGCTGTGCCTGCTAAACTAGCACCAGGACGAGAAGAAGTGAACTAGAAAGGTCTTCGAGGTGACAACCCCTAACAAAGGGGATCCTCAGTTCTGAAACTAGTAGCACCAGTCTCTCAAATGCATTCAGGTAGACAGACGATGGAAACTACTCGGCCGCTAAACGGGCTGAGATCACGGGCCCTGGGAGAATCAGATGCCAGGTCCGTCATCAAGGTCAAGGCAGAAAATTATTTCTGGAGGCCCACGGATGGGCCACAAATTCTCGAGCGAGTTGTTGGAATAGCAACGAGAATGGTGATAGGCACACTGGATCCCCACACCAAATGACAGTTTCTCGAGAGTATCGAGGCGCAACACACAGATGCAAAACCTACGATGCACTTTCTAGGCATTGATATTCTGGGACCTGAAGGGCTGTTACGATATGATTATTTTCAAGACGTTTCCGTTCATTCAAGGTTCGAGGTGGTTGTTTGGTCAGTATTACCGTTGGTGAAATCATGCAGACGGGGCACCTGGGGCCCAACCAAAACGCCGACGACTTAGAACTTAGACATGAAGCAATATACAGTACGGCATTGGAGAGCTCGTTTCCTACGACAAGTAATCGAATGATTGGAAAGTTCAGTGACAACGCCGTCCCCGATTGGTGAACGCGGAAAGGCTAGCCACCTCAGCGATTCGCTTGCTAGGTCACTGCCGCCAAGTTGATTGATACGTAACAGCAAGGCATGCCCAAGTGCCGCGTCTTGACAGGAACAAGCTTTGCACCAGTGCCTGTGCTTCAGCGCCCATTCCCATGATGGTGTCTTCCACTGCAATCCCAAAGTCAATGAGCGGAGTTCGCGCCAGAACGGGAGCCAGGCTCAGCCTGGAAAGCCGTACATGCCAGCTTGCCGGCATATGAGAAAGTGAGCCCTTTCCGAACCCTCTACCCGTCCCCCGCCGCAGGCACGGCCCGAGCGCGCCAAGGGGATGGGCCGCCCACTGGACGGTGAGCATTCCAGCGCTTCCCCCCTCCAGGGGACATCCATCCTTTCTTCCCCTACAGCACATGGGCAGCGCCGTTCGCGGCCACGTTCTCGCCGGTCCTTCTGGTGTGCAGAATTCTCCTGTTTGTCTCGGGTCTCAGGCACAGAAGGAATGCCAGGTGCGGCACAGTGGGAAGCAGCCGAATCCAGATGCTGGTCTGTTTGAATTGAGGGACGGCTCACTCCACGAGCCGCCTGCTTGTGCAGACAAGGGCCTTGTGCTGGAATTCTGTGCAGTGGCTGGGGTCGCTGGGGCGCCTGGGAGGGGCCTGTGCGCCGTTTGGGAGATATCCAACAAAGAGTTTCTTCCCTCGCCCTCCCCCCCCTCCTCCGTTTGCGGAAACGGAAGCGAAATCTGTGTGTCTCAGAACCCCAGCCACTTCGTTTTGTGCAAAGGCCTCGCACAACCGGCCACTGGGTTTTTCCCCCTCCTTGTGCCAGCCTGGACGCTGGGTTTCGGGGTCTGAGGGGGGACCCTGAAAATTCCCGCGACGAGGGACCCCGAGAGAGGGGGGGCATGAGGGTTGTTGACTGGGCGATTATCTAGTGCCTGTCGCAATTGCGTCGCATCGCGTCGATGCTGGCTCATAGAGGTCATCCAGGTGCGACAGACAACTGCTGAGGTTGTCGATCGCAAGGTGAAACCGCGTGTCGTGCTTTGCACATTAAGATGTAAAGAAAAGGAATTTAAGTCACAGGTCAGTGAGGCAAGGGCCAATGAGTGATATCAAGTTGATGATTCAATTCGCGTCGCATTGTTCGCGCAACGTTCTGGTTCTCTAGCAGCCTCCCAAAATCAAGCGCATCTGGCGCGATGTCAGACCCAATGCCGTACCAATCCAAGCCTCGAGGGGCCATATATCTCCATGTAAACGCCATATCCACAGCCATGCTTAAACACACAAAAATGGGCACATGCGCCCGAAGATTATACAATAGATAGAAGGAGCGACAAGTGCGCTCACCACGTTCCGTGGAGCTTGCCTCGTCGACTCGCGCGCGTAGGCTTGAGTCCGACATCGCCTTGGGCCATGAGGCTCCGCCACCTGCGCGACAGGCTGTTGCGGTCCTTGCCCACGGCGTGCGCGCGCAGTCTTGCCATTCTGTCTT
>NW_003315034.1:503271-513575 GCF_000150825.1 Verticillium alfalfae VaMs.102
GCCATGGCGGGGGAGTCGGGGTCCCCCCCCCCCTTTCGGCTTTAAATTTTGGGTTTTTGCCGTCATCGTCGCTGGGGGAGGTCCAATGCGGCCAAGGTTCGTTCGTCGGCACCGCGACGGGCGCTTGTTTTTCCCCCCGGGGGGGGCGCGCGCTTCACAATCTTCTTGCGAGGGCGGGAGTCGGGGGCAGAGGAGTTGTCGGGCCTTGGCGCGCGAGGGCGCAGACGGAGCTTGATAGGCGATGGCGCGTGAGCCATGGGCGGTGTGGGCAGCTGCGTCAATTGCGCGCGCTCTGGTGGTGGTGGTGTTGTGAGGAGAGACTGCAGCGAGCGGCAGGTGTTGAAGATGTTGCCAATGGCGGGCGCGGAGGCAAGGGTAGGAGGGCTGGCGGGCGGCGAGGCGAAGAGGGCCGACTGCAGGCGAGTGTGAGGATATGACTGGTAGTGCTGCTGCGACGCATCGCACGAGAAGGCTGAGGGCATCAGCATGGTGGGTGGTTCTGGTTGAGTTGGTGGTAGAAGAGGTTGGTGATGGGCGCTCGTGGCGGGATGCGACTGGTTTGCGACTGGTTTGCGACGATGAGATTGAATGCGCCGGGTTCGAATGAAGTAGTGTGCGGATGGTGAATAGCCTGAAGCAAGACGTTTCGAAGACGATGAAGCGCTCTCTTTAATGGTGCAGTGTTGTTGGAGTTGGTCTCTTTTGTGCCGGATGCGGTGGAATGGGTGATGATTTGAAGTGTTGACGGATGCGGCAGAACTGGCAGGCGTGGGTGGGTTGAAGGAGGGAGAAGTGAGGGTCGGAATGGCAGGTGGGCGGTTACGGGGGCCTGTAGTTAAGGTCTGCCCAGGCCCAAGGTCACAAGTTGGCAGGCAGATCCCGTCGCTCAACCGGCAATGGAAGGTGGGTCGCCTTGGGGTATCTGATTGGTCGGCCCGAAGTCCTGGTCTGATCAGGTACAGTGAGCCACAGTGCGTCGCGCCTGCCCTCCCTCATGTCTTTGGTCGCGACTACTCTGAGCGGCATCGTCCTTGCAGCCTGGGGTACCTGACCGCGACGCATGAACTACATCTGGACCTTCCTCGTGGTCTGGACAGGTACAAGTCCGGGCTTCACTGTCTTAGCTCACTCGCGCTTCTTCCCCCCCACCCACAATGCCCTTGCTACAGCTCGATGAAAGGGCCCGAAACAGCCAAACCTCCTTCAGGCGCCCCCGGTTGTCTGTAAGGGAGCGCGATATCGATCTTCGCCAGGGTCGCCAAGTGCTCACCTTGCTTTTGCCGCCCCCGCTTCCCTCAGCACTCTCCCCCTCTGGTCCGTGACTGTTCTGTCTTTGTCCTGGCCATCAGTTCATGCAACAACCACGCAAGCTGAGAGGCACTTTGCTTCTGGCCGAGCAGCAGGTCATCCGAGACAATGTGGAGGGAGACGAAGGGTTGACGATGCCTCTTTTCGATGCACCCTTCTCCCTGAGCATCGCCCTCAGCTTCACCCTTTCCCAGTAGTTTGTCTCCCTCTTCACCCCACTCGCACTTGACATCCTCAAGCTGATCTTCTCTCATCCGCTGCCAGATCGCGAGATCGACAGACATGTCAGTCATGTTGTATTGCTCCCCTCCCCCTCTCCTCTACCCCTCCTCCTACGTTGCCCCTCCGAACTAACTGCAGACCATACACCGGTTGATACCGATAACCCCTACACTAGGGGGGCTGCCGCCGCACCGCCCTGTACTAAGGGTACGGCTCGCTCCCTCCCTTCCTTCCACATGCACATGCACCTCACAGTCGCAAGTCCAGATCGGCCTCCACTCATCCGCCCGAACAGGCCATCTGCACTTGCTCGGTAGCCAGACCATCACGACGTCCTGACAATCTGACTCGTCGCGCAACGACTGTTGCCTCTATTCAGATGGTCCCTTTTTTTTTTTTTTTGTTCACATGTCGAAAAGCTTACGACCCGTCTAGGCCAGCACTCTGTGACGAGCAACTCAGAGTCCAGCCCTGAAGCGCGAAAGATTTGCTGCATCTGCGCCATGATGCACGACTAGTGAGGCGCGGCAAGGTCGGCAGGTACCCTGATGGAATCGAGCAATTGATCGACTTGGAGGGGCCTGGTGACAGGAAAGCCAGGACTACAATCGTGACTGTCCCTCTCGCTCGTCTCTCGGAGCAACAACCTCAGGTCCCACTCCACGACGGGCACTATTGGACTGTATCGAACCAGCTTCTGTCTGCCCGCCACGAGGCAGCCAGGGCCAGGGAGACCAAGAGAGGGGCCCGATCGAGCGCCCGATGCAAGCACTTAGACGTAAACGCAATGTGCAGCCGCAGGCCTTTTCTGTCTCAGCCCTCGCTCATTGGTAAGCGCCCCTCGCCTGCCGTCATTATGGAGCTTGCACACCACTTCGCGGCGCCTTGGAGTGTGTAAACCGCGGCGACCACACTCACCACACGACTCGCTCTCTCTCCCTTCGAACAACGAACGACACCCACGAACGCCGATCCAGGGCAAATTCCCAGATCTGTTCAACGTCTTTCTGGGGCCGGTCATCTCCCGCGCAACTACCGCCGCGGTCGTGGCGCACATGATCCGGGGCCGGAGGGGCACTACCGCTCGTCCGACGCAGGGCCAGCAGTCGTCTGACGATGAGGGGCCCCAAATCCAATACTGTAGAGGGGCGGTGTAACAATGTTCTCGACTTCTACCTTTGTCGACTTCTGTCTTAGGTGGGGGAATGGGCAGGTTCGCATGAAGTCTGCGGGACACAGGCAACCCCTCTTCACACCTTGCAGCCCTGCGTAGTATTTCGCTCATGCTTGGGTCTACCTGCAGCGCCATGGTATTCTGCTTCGGACTCGCAGGCTTCTACGCGCCGAAAGTAGCACGCCGACATGTCTCGCCTGCCGGTCATTGCAGTAGTAGATCGCGGGCACCTATCGGCACCATTGACGCGACGAATTTGCACTTGATGCGAAAGAAGCGGACAAAAAGCAATGAGCAGGGCCCTTCAGCGGAGAAGTGCAGCTAGGAAACGTGGTCCAACTCGCTCATAGTACCTTGACGCACTGTCTAGGTCTGTCTTGCGACGCACCTTCTTTCTCTCCCTGGCCACGGGCGCTGTCGGGCATCCGACAAGGTGGATGACGTTGGTGGACGCGCGACGCGGACGCGTCAAACGCGTCTCAGCGCGGCCCCGACGCGACTTTGGCGTTAGATTGCCTGCATGAGCCCCTGGCCAATTATCACGCGCTACGAATGCCACGAGAGTTGTGGTTGGTTTGGAGTGATCCACAGTGTCTCGGGTGTCTAAGGCGCTAGGATAGCCGTCTTTAACGTCCACCACAAACGGCTGCTGCTTTGTCCCTGATTTTCAATCGCTCCGTTACGGAGCCGGAAGTGGCACGCCAGCATGTTACTGTCCGCGGCTGCGTACCCCGCCAATACTTATCGCAGCATTCCAATGCCTTGTTTCACCACCAACCTGACAGATGGCATGTCTCTCATGATTACCTCCAGCTTGACCTGGCTCGGTCTTCCTTTGAATTCGCAGACAAGCTTCATTGAGTTTGAGTACTAGGCTCAGCCGGACTGTAGCTCAACAAGGCACAGACCTGCAACGTCCGGTGAACACGACGGTTCAGTCCAAATCGAAGGAACGCAGGCCCTAAGGTGTCGTCCGCCATTGTTTGACATTGCCAGTGACGTATCCCCAGGCCCCTACAGGGGCCCTCATACGGGTGACTTTCTGGGTTCTTGCGAGTGTACAGGGCAAGGCGCTGGTCTACACTGAAAGTCGAGATCGAGATTTCGCAAACCATCGCGATGGAGAGTTCCATCGGCCTTTTTGGGCCATTCATGCAGTCCCTCTACCAAGCTTCGCCGCACTTTGCTATGTCGGCCATCATCTCCGTGTGAGTAGCACCCGGCGCAGCACGACAGCGACTTCGATCCCTCGATCCTGGCTCGGGCTAAACGATTGATATGACCGCCATCCTTCGGTCATGGTCATGAGGTTTTGAGAAGCATCTGCTCGAGGTGACATCCCGGACTAGGTGTGACGTCAAGTGCTCGCCTGGCCTCCATGCCCACCACTGGCAGCCGCGAGATGCTGTTTTCAGGTCCCTGCACGCTACACCTTGCAACTGCCTTCGCTTTTCCGGGGTCAGTGTACTGTCCCATCGACCCTGTGGTCCCTGAGTCGAGTTGGCACGGCCTTGGTCATAACCCATGCTGACGATTGCGTAGGTCCAAAGGTGAATCACCTCGATCACACACGAGACACATGTCGATTCGATTGGGCTCTTCCTCCGTATATGTCCAATTCGTTAAGCCCATGTAAACCCGCGCGCGCATTTCTTGGATCCAGCCCCAGGAACCAGTATTTTGGTCGCCACGAGAGAACAATGCGATGAAAGAAGAGGTGCTTGTCGAGCCCGACATGGCTGATTGCCTGATCGCCTCGTCCTCACTTTCTGAGCATCACATGCATGACGTTGGTCTTGACGCGCCAGCGTCTGCCGGTGGGCAGACCCGCCTTCCCGAAAGTGCACGGCTCCGCGACATGTTCGCGGGAGGCCGACGCCGACGCTAATTGATTTTTTTTTGCTCTCCGGGGCGGAGCATATCACCCAGGGATTTCTTTTGTTTGTTGTTTAACACAAGGCGATGGTACCTTGAGTACATACCCGTCCATGGAGGAACTCAGGTCGGCCGCTGACCGATCGGACGGCGGACGTATCTCTGCCGCTGAGCTGCTTATAGCGGTAACGCTGAGACATGGAAGCCTGACCGACAGTGCCAAGTACCTGGAATAGCCGCTCGACGTTATAATCCACAGATCTGCTAGAAAGCGCTCGAAGAGGTCCGGCTTCAGCTGCAAGCCGCAGAGTGAAGTCATTGGGGCTGGGTGATCATGTAATCACATGTCGTTCATGTTCCGGGTGCTGCTACTTCTACCATAAATCTAATGATCTAGTCTGATTTCTTCAGGTGTCTCCCCCAAAAAAACTCAACCCCCAAAGCCGCTCTGCCACCAATGCCTCCCCTTGATCCAATGGGGGCACGCATCCCAGTCGATTCTCCAGACGGCGTGATCGACCTGCCCGCCTCCGAGCAGCCTGACAAATGACACGGGCACTGGCTCAAAAAGCCACACACCTGACATGGCAAAATCTTCGGCCGCAGGCCAGACGGTGGCGTGCAGCCACAGCACCACGAAAGCCAGATTCCCCGCGCGTCGCACTGAACGAGGCAAGCCCGCGATCCACGGAGCCAGCGCCTTGCATGCGGCGCGCTGCACGGCGACGCCCAGGCCGGCGAGCGCGAAGAAGACCATGGGGTACCAGACCGTCGTGCGGGGCACGACCGTGAAGCTGCCGCAACCGTGCAGGAGACCGGACTGCACGAAGGCGGCTGCAAGGCCGATGAGCTGAGCGGCGTGCGATCGCGGCGCGAGGTGGCCCCTTTTGACGAGGAAGGCACCGGGTCCGGCAAAGTCGATACGGAAGGTCTGGTGCCACCAGGCGGACCAGAAGCCGGCGAGGCCGCGATCGAGGACGGCGACAGGGGACCCGAAGACGGAGCTGTACTGCCAGAGCTCGGGGCGGGCGGGGATGAAGCGCGAGACGACGTGGCGCTGGATGAGGTCGTGCATGGATAGCAGGTAGGCGATGGCGGTGTAAAGGCCGAACAGGATCATGAGGTGGCGCACGACGGGGACGAGCCAGAGCGGCAGCAGGGCGAGGTGGCGTGGCAGGGGCAACGCGGCGGCGGCGGCGGTGGAGCCAAGTACGAAGTAAGGGTCCTTCATCATGGCGACTTTAATGACGTCGAGGACCAGGTAGGCGACGGCGACGGCGCGGAGCTTGGCGACGTTGAAGGCCCGCTCGGTGGGGTAGGTCGCATAGCCGGCGTGGGTCACAAGTGGCACCGTGTCCATGCGCACCTTTTCACCGGAAAGGGGTTTCTCGGGCCGCTGCGGCGAAGGGATAGTGGGGATGGCCCAGGACCAGCCGGCGCCGCGGAAGCTGGCGAAGAGCTCGAAGGACCAGTAAAGGCGCTCGGAAAAAGGGGCCGAGGCAGGGAACGCCTGCCAGGTATAGTCGTATTTCTCGACGTCAGCACCGGGAGCCCATGCTCTCACCTGCGAGGATTTCTGGGAATGGGCGGCGTGTCCGTTCGAGACGGTCGATTTTGAAGCTGGCGTCGGGACCTTGGGATGCCGGCGCACTCTCTCGGCGTCAAATTGCGGCCGCATCCACACGAGCATGGTCAGGTTGTGCATGATGCTCCAAACGGCCCACAACCCCGTGACGTAGGCAATGGCCACGTTGCTGCTCGACGTGGTACGCACCATGTCGAGGTTGAACAGGATAACGACGGCAAGGACGAGCCAGCGGGCGGCGTAGAGCCAAGGGCGCTTCGTGTGCGGCACGGCCATGTACAGGATGGGCAGGACAAAGGCCGGGATGAAGTGGTAAGGGATGTTGAGCGGGTTGGCGCGGCCGGCGGCAACGTCTGCCTTGAAAGCGGCGCGGTGTTGAGCGAGGAGGGCGGCTGCCAGGGCCTCAGGCTGGGAGACGGTCATTGTCGATGCCAGGGTTTCCAGTTCTGCTGCTGCTGCTGCTGGATGAAGTGCAAAAGGTGCCGGTGCTGTGCTACGTTATGCTGTCATGCTGCGAAATGCACGCTCCAACCACGGATGTATGAAGAGAGAGAAAATGGAAGTAACAGCAATGGCGACAAGCTGGCGCGTGATTTTGAGGTGCGAAAGAAAGTCAAAAAGACATTGTAGCTTCCTGGGCGGGGCAGCCGCGTGGCACGAGACAGCAGAGGCTGGGGTTTCACCTCGAGAAGCCCTCCCTGGTGAGACTGGCGAATGTAGGTGCAGGAGGTGGAAAAGAGCTGCATGACGATGTCAGCTGCACCAAGCTGAGAGATGATGGCCGGTCGAGGCTGAGAAGTCGTGAGCACGGTTCGTTGACTTCATGACTCTCACCGACAGCAGTTGCCCCTCGGCGCCCATCCCATCGTCATTGCCTAGTGCAGTTTTTTTTTCCGCGTGTGAGACTTCCCCGTGACGTCAACACATCACCTGCCTCCCTGGCGGGCCAGCTGCTCACAGCTGGTGTCCATGATGGGGGTTCGAGGCGCCTCCATGAACAACAACCCAACAGGCCAGCATCAATTTGGTCCGAAGGAGACAAACAAGAGTTGAAGATGCCTCGGATAGGGCTGGCTGGTTTAAATTGTACCGCAGATCGCCTTGGCCGAACGAGCGAGCGAGCACGCGAACATGCGAACAGGCGATCAGGGTCCGACATTGGGCGCCGCCTCCACCTAAAAGACCCGACCAGGTGGCCAGGTCGATAAACGAGATACGAGGCCCGAGATCCACTCCCGACTGCGAACGATCTGCTTACTACGAGCTCAGCCCCCCCCCCACCCACAAGACAAGCCAAGCCTCCACTTGTCTCTCGTACGTCGTTCATCCATCAATACAATCTCACACACTCCATCTCCCATCTCGTTTGTGTGGTTCACCACTGTGCCTCGTTCATCTCGATCTTGCGTTAGACCGAATCTTCAATCCCTCTTCGTATCGAGCCATCTCTGACGTATCTTCATGCCATCCGTGCCGTCGCCCCGTTCCCCTTCGCCCAACGCCTCGGGCATTGCTCCCCTTGTTTCCACGCACCGACGCAAAGCCCACACAAAGTCGAGGACAGGATGTGTCGAGTGCAAGAGACGGCGCGTCAAGGTACACTGGAGCTCCCCGCCCCCGCTGGTCAACACGTGATGCTGATGCCGTACCGCAGTGCAATGAAGAACGTCCAACCTGCAAAGCTTGTCATCGCCATGGCGTCTCCTGTGTATATTTTGGACAGCCGCTTCCTCGGGGCCGAGCGACGGTGGGATCAACGTCACCCACATCCTCCATCATTCCTATCACCAGTACCGATAACGGCCAGCTAGCTCCCTCTCCTGCAGACTCACACCTGAATACCGGTTCTCATGGCCCCAGCCCGGCCGCCGTGTCGCCCTTCTCGACGACCACATCCGCCTCCCAAGGTGACGCCCCGTCCTTCACCCTGCATGACCTCGGCCTGCTTCACCACTGGACCGTGTCGACAAGCAAACTCTTGATCACCCATCCAAAGTTCGCCCACATATGGCAGATCACGGTACCCGAGATCGCAACCCAGCATGAGTTCCTCATGCACGGCATCTTGTGTTTGTCTGCATTGCACCTTGCCCATGAAAAAAAGCTCACAAAATCGAGCTTCGTGCGCGAAGCCGCCGCCCACCACACCCTCGCCATACAGGGCTTCAACCAAGCGATCAGCGAGATGGACGAAGCGAATAGTGAGGCACTCTTCGCCTTTGCAGCCCTCAACATTATTTGCACCTTTAGCCTCACCAGGCAACTCGGTGAAGAGGCCGCTGGGACCTCGAGACGCAGTATGAAGGATCGCATCCTGGGGCTCGAATGGGTCAACATGATACGCGGCGTCAGCATCGTCCTCGAACCCGTCCACAGAATCATCTGGAGCAGCCCTCTGAGGGTTATGCTCGATGTTGGCAACTGGGAAGAGCTGAACCCCGACGCCGCCGCCGGCGACAGCGCCCGTCATCTGAGGGAGATTCGGTCGGCGTGGCGGGGGAGCAGCGATGCCGGTGCCTACGATGACATTCTGCGCTCGCTGATCAAGTGCTTCATGTTTGTCGAACAGTTCGACTCGTTTGATGAGCAAGCGCTCGAGTCGTTTGGCCATAACCAAATTTCGTCGGGGCCCATCATGTTTATCCTCGTCGCGCCCGACTTTTTCTTCATGCAGCTCCGTCAGCGGCAGCCGCCCGCCCTCATCATGTTCGCGTACTTTGGCGTCATCTTGCACCGTCTCCGCAGCTTCTGGTTCATTGAGGGGTGGGGTAAAGACATTATCGAAGTGGTGGATGACCTGCTGGGCGACTACTGGCGGCCGTGGACGTCGTGGCCGCTCGAAATGGTTGAGGCCGGCTGATGAAAGCCACCGATAGTGGCGGCCGAGATTTGTCCAAATTCCGAAGCGAAAGATCAAGACGGATCAGTAGAGATGAGTTCATTCGGGTTGGTCCTAGCTCTCTGTCACGGGTCGTACATGGTATTCGCAGGGTCCGTAGGCCAGGAGCATCCAACTCCTTGATTGCAACTCGATTGAACGTACGTAGTCATTCGCCACGATCATATTCGCCTCATTGGGTGTCTTTAGCCCGCGGTCGTAGCAAGGCAACTCACATCATCATGACGTTTGTATTTTCTCCCAACAGCGCGAGACTCGACAAATGATCATCAGGGACGCACGTCTTGTCTGAGGCTCGCCAGGACCTACACTTTGTTCGTATCACACTGATTGATTCATGTCTATGAAGAGGAAACTGGAGCTCTTTCGTCTAGGCAAGCAACGCGGATCGGGATTCAAATAAGACGTTCCAACTTGACAACTTTTTCTCCTCCCTGGTGTTTCACCTGCGACCCATCTCCATCTCCACGTCATGCTGCCCATGACGGCGGCGCCCTTTCTGCTTTTGCTTCCTCTCCAGATGCCCCACGTACCACACGGCAAAGATGAGCATGCAGAGCGCCATGAGGAGCGCGTCGAATATGTACAGGAATATCTCGTGCGAGATGAGGTAGCCGCCGTTGCCCTGCAGGTACTCGACGACGCGGAAGACGCTACGCACGAGGATGATGGCGCTCGTGGCGTAGAGGACCCAGAGGTAGCGCCGCCAGGGGACCTTGGCGGCCGACGCCCCGGTCGGCGGCTGGGTGTTCATCCTGCGGTGGAAGAGGACGGACGTGACGACGAAGAAGCCGAAGACGACGATCTGCACAAAGAGGCCCGCGATGATGATCTTCTCGCCGAGCTTGTACAGGTCGAGCGTGCCGCCGGACTGGATGCCGCCGCCGGCCGCCTGCAGGGAAAAGGCGACGACGTCGCCGGTCACGAAGATGCGCGTCACCCAGTCCACGGGCAGCAGGGAGAGGTGCTCGGCGCGGAGGGTGCGTATGAGGCGGCCGAGAATCATGTAGATGGAGGCGGCGTAGAGGGCCGGGGCCACGAGGATAGGGATCGCCTGGACGATGAAGCCGGGGATGGATAGCTTGTCAAAGTGGCCCCATATGCGACCGCAGTAGCCTATGACCTGGACTACAGAGGGACGATGGTCAGATCGCGGTGCTTGGGCTCGACCACTGCATAGGGGTGCGCGCTCGGGAGGAGCAGACACTTACGGATGCCGCCAATGACGAAGGCGTAAAGTA
>NW_003315034.1:513899-534930 GCF_000150825.1 Verticillium alfalfae VaMs.102
CACATGTTTCGCATCGAAACGTGTGGGCGCCTGCGCGAGTATATGTCTCCAAGCAAGGCCATTCACAACGCTTATCTCCGGAAAATGCCATTTTTATGTCCCCGTTGGTCGGCAATGCCGTTGGGCGGCTTTGCCTCGTCTTGCGAGCCATATACGAGCAGACAAGTCAGTTGGTCGCTTCGCTCGCCCGTTCGCGGCGGCACCTTCGTACCGAATCGGCGTGTATACGAAGTACGAGCGCTGTGCGATACCCGATCTGGATTCACAGGGTCCTGATCCACTTAACCTCGGCCGGGCCTTTCCTGATGGAGGTTGACCTGAGGAGCCGAAGTGGACCTCGAAGCCATTCTGTATTCCAGAATCTGGAATCCAGATTTGTTGCTATCGTCTTGCAGTGCATTGCTTGTTTCTTCTCGTCGTATGCGTGTTTGGGCGTTGCCCCTTTCCGGCCTTGACGCCCTTGCTCCGCCTCATGACAAGATGGCCTCTACCGGGTAAGTGTCTCACTGCAGGACCGTCATGGCGGTGCATGATGAGAGAGTTGATGGGACGCGTCATGAGGAAGGCAGAATCTGATCTCGTCGGCTCTGAAGAGCCTCCCACCATGACCTGCTCACAAACTGTAGCTCTCCTCACTGGAACCAGGTGAGCAGGAGTACACAGCCTCGCCTGAGGTCTGCTCAATCCAGACCATTGCTCGCACAGCGCAGTAAAAATCCCCGAACATAGCCGCTGCGGAATGCGAGGCGGTCCGAGCCAGCGCTTGGCGAGAGCGTAAAAACGCGAGATAAACTTTCGTAAACGAGCACAGCAGCTAGGTATGCGCCAAAGCAGACCCTGAGGCAAGATTGGGGCCTGCGTAATAACTGCAACGAGCATGGCCACACTCAAGCACGCCCGAGGAAGGGAAGCCCGGCCTCGTCGCAACAGTTGGGATTTGTGCTTTGACTTGCGAGGGCCAACAACAGCTGTCATTGTATAGATAAGATGTACCACGACGAGAAAGACGAGGTCTGACTTGTCAGACCCAGTCCAAGCTTTCGCGTCACTTGCCAAGTATCCGATGACTTGAGGCATCCACAGGTAGTCGGCGTTATGCAAGATCGTGCTCTATTCGACTTTCGAATTCTCCCTCTTTTTCTATGGGGTAGATCGGCAGGGGCACCGCGTGCTCCTCGGGAGCCAGCTGCTTCTCCTTTTCTGCAAAGGGGCTCGGGTCCGAGACTTCGTAGCACCCATAAAACTGCACCCCGATGCTCTCGAACCACTGACTAGCAGGTATCTTGTCCATTTCATTTTACTACAATCCTTCTTTCTCTTCAATCTCAGTCTGTTCCAGAGCCCTTCGACATACTTCAACCGGTCATCGCCTCCAAATCTCACTTTTCATTCATTCTTTCTACTTTCCTTGATCATTACGAACTATACACATAACGAATCGCCCCTCTCTTTTGTATCCTCATACCCTCATATTTTCTTTGTGCGAAATCCAGGCGTACCTCATCATGGATCTCTTTGCTCGCTTCGCAGCCAATGCCGAAGTATCTGATGCCTCTTCGGCCAACTCCACAGCTCCCGCGGAAGAGCAAATCTTCAAGCTATATCACTACCACCCTTCAGAAGTCGGTGCTATTATATTTCTGCTGGCATTCTTGGTTACCACTCTTTGGCACTGTTGGCAGCTGGTACGCACCCGCATATGGATCATGATACCCATCATCGCCGGCGGCATATGTACGTCCCCAAAATTCCCAACGAACCCGTTTTCAGACAGGATGCAGTCAATAACAAGTTCACAGTCGAGATGGTCGGGTACGGTGGGCGATTTGCCTCGGGCAAGGAGACCCCTGACTGGACTTTGACGCCATACATTCTCCAAGCCATCCTGTTGCTCGTCGCTCCCGCCCTTTTTGCCGCGACCATTTACATGGAGCTCGGGAGAATCGTCACCCTCATAGACGGCGAGGGTCATTCTCTTATTCCCCGCAAGTGGATGACCAAGCTGTTTGTTATCGGCGACGTGCTCTCCTTCTTCCTCCAAGGCGGAGGTAAGTCTCGAATCCTTCTTTGTAGCCCCTTTCCCCTACCCTTGGTCTGACTTGATCACTAGGTGGCGGCTACCAAGCATCTGGTACCCTTGCGGCTCTGAAGACGGGCGCAAACATCATCATTGTCGGCCTCTTCGTCCAGCTCATCTTCTTTGGCATCTTCCTCGTCGTCGCCGTCAACTTCCACGTCAGAGTCCGTCGCGCCCCGACGGCCCGCTCACGCATCGGCATCCCCTGGGAAAAGCACCTCAAGATTCTCTACGCCGCCGGCATGCTCATCATGGTGCGCTCGCTGTTTCGCGCCGTCGAGTATCTTCAGGGCTTCGACGGGTACCTGCTCAGCCACGAGGTGTACCTGTACATTTTTGACGCGCTGCTGATGTTCATCACCATGGTGCTGTTCAACTTTGTCCATCCGGCGGAGATTTTGGGACAAAAGGGCAGGATTGCGAGTTTTGCGTCGGGCATCGGGCTGCAGCCTCGGTATTGAGGGACAACACGTGACACCCAACCATGGCGAACGAGCGGAGCATTCAGCACCAGACTGGGAGGATTTGGTGATCGATGCTTACATGTAGACAGCCGGGCGATTGAACTAGGCATCAGCTTAAGGATTCTCGGAGTCATGCCATTCCGCGGCGAGGCGTGCCGCGCGGCTTTGGCGGTATTGCAAGCAATCAACCACGACTGGCCGGGACGGGGTTCTGCCAGCCTTTCCCATGCAAGGAACTGCGGCTGTTTGCATGCGGGAGGGTCTATTTAGGGATACTTCCAGTGGCGTTGTTTGCTAGGGGAATTCCTGCCAATTCCATACAACCATTCTCATACCTCTTTGTTGGACGACTAATACTACATCTGCCGAGACCCACAAGTTGTCGCTTATGCTGGCGGTCATGGGCATGTGATAAATGATGGATTAAGGGCCTTGAAATGCGACTCACGATCAAGGTTTTCGCAGAAGCGAAGATGCCCCCGCCAGGCTTGTCGGGGTCCTGTGCAACGTTTCACGAAGTTGGCCTGTTCAGAGGCGGGTAGCGGGTGCAGCCCGCAGGACGGCAGATATGCTTAGAACTGCATTTCCGTGACTTGCATGCAGTCAAACAAATCGGAGCCTAATTCAAAGATGCAGCGAAAGAACAGTCAGGGTAGATGAGGTGATGGCAAGCCCAAGCCCCTGAGTGCAATGTCGATTTTCAGGGTTGGGGTTAGGGTTGACTACCTAAGCAAGGACGGGCCTAGTATGGGTTATTGGCCACGCACACGCTACCTGCCACGAGGCCAGACTCGTGGCTCCATCAAAGGGCTGCCAGACGGCATGAAAACCAAAGACAGAGAGTGACACGTTTCTTCCTACAGCCTTTCAAGTCGCGAGTTCCTCGAGGGGGTTGGTCCCGTCGCGTCCTGACCTGCCCACTCTGTCCGGCCGATAGTATCCAGCCCTCCCTGTTGGCCCAAATTGGCTCAAGTGGCGCGATGGTCTCCTTTTCATGCCAGGGCACACGGGAACCCGAGCTAAGGAAGTAAGGTAAACCTTGATGGATACGAACCCCTGAATCAAAGCAGGAACCGAACTCAAATACCGACTTCAGGGGCTTTAACCGGGACCTCCGGGCGATTTGAAGATTGAAGAGGAGGATGGCCCTTGCTTGGGACATGGGACATGGGTCATGGAATCAGCGTACCATCATGTCGATCCGATCTGCTTTTGGAAGCGCCCTTGGACGGCGCCATGCTGCTCGACTTTTTGGCCAGCGTGAACGGCTTCTACGCCACTGTTCTCAATCAATAATCTGGGGACGCCAAGAGGGTTTGGCAGCTTTCAATCGACGACGACGTCTTGGCACGCGGGATGTGTGCCGTAGCCTTCGTGGCGATTGTTTGCGCTTGATGTACTCTGCGGAAAAGAGTGTGATGCTGAAGACTTGTGAACGGGTCTCGTCCTCACTACACCGCGTATCACGCTGCTGCTACTCCATGACTTGAACTGCACTCCAACGCGAGGCGGCGGTTCGTCATCTAATTCTGCCTCGACGTCACTCTTATTACTGATCAGCAGATTCCAACGCGAGCAGACGAATAGCATCACCCTATTAAGACCTCATTTCTTGTGAATCGACGCCAGCAAAACCTTAGAAAGACCATGCACTGAATATCGTGACGGCGCTGACTCGCCGTCTGTGCCGGAGGCCGAAGGCGACCGGGGGCCGGTACGTCTGCCCGCTTCACTGGCATTTGAACCAACTCCCTAGAAATGAGACATGGTGCCTCTGGATGACTTGGACTTGATGATAAAAGGCTTGGTGTTATCCTCAACTCATGGCATGGCTTCTACCTCCATGATGGTCATGACAGTTTCGTCCTGTCTGAACTAGGCTATTGCACCGGACACTCATTTGTTCCCCACCCCCGTCAGTCCTTCATTTCCCTTACCCTTACCTATCATTCACCATTTCTTACGTCACTTCCTACTTCTTAACGTTCCTTTGCAACAATGAAGTTCAGTGTTCTTCTTTCGGCCCTTGCCGTGACGCCGGCTCTGGCCGTGCCGACTGCCGGAAGCAGATCTCCCTCTAGTTCCAGTTACAGCTACAGCTACAGCTATGGTAGTCGCAACAACAGCCACAGCGATAGTCACAGCGACAGCAGTCACTACGGTAGCAGCAGCAGTAGCAGCAGCAGCAGCAGCAGTAGCAGCAATGATAACAACAGCAACGACTGTGACGACGATAGCAGCAGCAATAACAACGATCAGGGCAGCAAGAGCGGCTTGAACAACGGCTTAAACAACGGTCAAAGCAAGTACCCCACAGACACCTACATTGTGAATCCTGCTGGCAAGTCCGGCACCGGTTATGGCAGCAATTCCGACAACCAGTACAGCAACGGTTACCGAACCAACGGCTATGGGAAGGGCCGTGTCTCAAGCGGCGGCAATAGGCCAAGCAGCGGGAACGGCAACAATCCCTGGAACGGTCCCGGCAGTGTTGGTAGCAAAACTTGGAACGGTCCCGGCAGTGTTGGTAGCAAAACTTGGAACGGTCCTGGCAACACCCCTGGAGCAACCGTGACAAAGCTTTGGCGGCAAAGGTCTGAGCGACAGTTCCGCCGCACTCCCGGTAGCGGCTCAGGCAGCACTCCTGGCAGCGGCTCCGGCCGCACTCCTGGCAGCGGGCTCCGGCCGCACTCCTGGCAGCGGCTCCGGCAGCGGCTCCGGCAGCGGCTCCGGCAGCGGCTCCGGCAGCGGCTCCGGCCGCACTCCCGGCGGCGGTTTTGGCAACAATCCCGGCAGTGGTTCCGGAAACGGGTTTGGCAAAGGTTTCGGTGATCCGGCGAGCCAAGGTCACCGCAACGTTCTCTATGTCACCAACTGGGGTATCTACGGCGCCAACTACCAGCCGGACCAGATTCCTGCGGACAAAATTACTCACATCAACTACGCTTTTGCTAACATCCAGGACGATGGTACTGTGTGAGTTGCAGCATTCTGAGCTCTAGCGTGTTTGACATTCGCTAAACAAAACAGGTTCTCCGCCGATCCTTGGGCCGACACTCAAAAGGGCTTCCCCGGTGACAACACCACCGAGCCAGGTAACAACGCCTACGGCCTTGTCAAGCAAATCTACCAAAAGAAGATTGAGAACCGCGGCCTCAAGGTTCTTCTATCCATCGGTGGCTGGACTTGGTCGCCAAAGTTTCCTCCTATCGTTGCTGACGACAAGAAACGTGCCCAATTCGTCGCCTCCGCTGTCAAGCTGATCACGGATTGGGGCATGGACGGCATCGACGTTGACTGGGAATACCCCAACACCCCGGCACTCAATAAGCAGTGTGTCATTCTTTTCCAGGAGCTTCGCCAGGCGCTCGACGAATACTCGGCCAAGCACGCCAACGGGTATCACTTCCTTCTTACCTTTGCCGCTCCCGCTGGCCCTCAGAATTATGGGGCGTTTGACTTTGCGGCCATGGACAAGAACCTCGACTACTGGTCGCTGATGGCTTATGACTTTGCTGGTAGCTGGGACAACACCACCGGCCATGCCTCCAACGTCTTCCCCAACCCTTTCAACCCTACCTCGACAAAGTTCAGCATCAACAAGGCCCTTGATGACTACATCAAGGGCGGTGTCGCCCCCGGCAAGTTCAACCTCGGCATCCCACTGTACGGCCGTGGCTTCAACAACACCGATGGTATGGGAAAGCCGTACCACGGCGTCCCCGTCGACTCGCTCGGAAACCAGGGCACCTTGACGTACAAATACCTTCCCCTCCCCGGCGCTAAGGTTGAGTTTGATCCCATCGCTCAGGGAACGTACAGCTATGACAGCAAGACGAGGCAGCTTTATTCTTTTGATGATATCAAGAGCGCCGGCGTCAAGACAGACTACCTCCAGTTCCGAGGCCTCGGAGGTGCCATGTACTGGGAGGCTTCGGGTGACAAGACGGGCGACGAGAGCATCGTGTCTTACGTCGCCAAGAAGATTGGGCTGGAGAAGTCCCAGAACTTGGTGTGGTACCCCGTGTCTCAGTATGACAACATTCGTGGGAACCTGGGCCAGGCAGTTGCAAAGCAGTCGTAGAGCTATGCTGCAGGCACGGAATTTGGAAGAGCAATTCAATTTATAGATTGACGTATCGTAATTCATCATCAGAACCTATCCCGACCAGCCGTAACATCGCGTTTTCAATCAGCATTGCATGTCGAAGTCGAGATTTCTCCTCGTCGTGTGCCCCAGGATGAGCACGTGTACGTTATTTCGCTTTTCTGTTAGATCAGTGCGTATGGACCTAGTCATGGGGAACATGGTATAGTGCGAACGGTACTTGCGGCTACGGCTTTCTCACCATCAAAACTTCGTGTCGCATGATCCTGCCATTCGAAATTGTGAGTACGTGCAGTGTTTGGTCTTATTCGTTCACTTCAGCTGCCCAGCTGATGTTGCCTGGAGATGATAGACAAGTTGCCCAAGTAGTCGTTACAGAAAGCGACGATGCCTCGGGAGCGCGAATAGGTGGTGCTAGATCGACCGGGGCTACAGGGATGTTTATCCGGGTTGAAATCCCCTCATACTCAATCTTGGCGCGACGTGTGCTCATGGGAATCCCCGCTTCAGACTCCCCAGGCTTTATCTGGCTCTCAGTCCACTTTCGATCATCGAGAATCCGCTTGCCAAGCCCCGTGCCTCGTCCCCTTTCACTTATAGGAAACAACAGCGATAATGGCTTCTTCTGCTGAGGCTCCGGTTCCGGCAACGGCTGCCGCAGCTGACTCACCTGCGGCGTCGCCTCCGACCAGCTCGCCCCCTCCAGCTCAAGCCCCGGCCCAAGTTGCCAACATCCAAGTGGTATGCAGCACCGCCGCCACCAACCCGGATACTGTTTGCTCACCAGCTCTCCCCAGGATGCCACCCACGAGCACGACGATCAGACTGATGATGGGTTCGAGGATGGGTGCGTCTCCACCTCATTTGTCGCTTGAGACTTGAATCGTTCAGTCTGACCTTTCAACCATCATAGCCTGAGCTCCACCGCCTCGGTCACAGACAGCGTCCTGGAGTATCGCAAAATCCATGGTCGAACCTTTCACAACTTCAAGTCCGACACCGAGTACTGGTGCGTCGAAACCTGTCGTAATTGCCTCCAACTGTCGCACCTAACACCAGTCATGAAGGGGTCCCAACGACGATAAGCAGAATGAGCATCTTGACATCAAGTGAGACTCTTTTGCCCCTCTCACTCAGTGAATACCCCCTTGCCGGTCGTGCTGACAGTTGTTTCCAGTCATGAGATGCTGCTGATGGCTATGGACAACCGGCTTCACGTTGCTCCCATTTCGGGCTCGCCGCAGAGAGTCCTCGACGTCGGTACGGGAACTGGTATCTGGGCCATGTATGATTTCCCCTACAGTGCCCTTTCGACCAGCTGGCTAGGTATTTCTAGTGTTCTGACAAGCTGATCCTGTGCTCTTAGTGACTTTGCGGACCAATATCCCAGCGCTGAGGTCATCGGAACAGACCTGTCGCCCATTCAGCCCGCGTGGGTACCCTCCAACTGCCGCTTCGAGCTCGACGACGCTCAGCTGCCCTGGACCTTCCCCGACAACCACTTTGACTACATCCACATGCGTCTCCTCATGGGTGCCATCAAAGACTGGCCCTTCCTTTACAGCGAGGTCTACCGCTGCCTGAAGCCCGGCGGCTGGTTCGAGCACATGGACTACGACCCGCACATCTACAGCGACGACGGCTCCCTGAGCCCCACCTCGGCTTGGAACGACTACGGCGGTTTCTTTATCAAGGCCGGCGAGAAGCTCGGTCGCACGTTCAACGTCATCATGGATAAGGTCAACCACGGTTGGATGAAGGACGCCGGCTTCAAGAACGTGGACGAACTGCGCCTCAAGCTGCCCATGGGCGCCTGGCCCGCCGACCCTAAGCTGAAGGAGGTCGGCAAGTACAACCTCGTCGCCACCGAGCAGGGACTTGAGGGCTTCATGCTCTATATCCTCACCAACGTTCACGAATGGGACATTGTCCAGGCTCAGACGTACATCGCCTCGGTGCGCAGCGAGCTCAAGAAGCGTTCCAACCATGCGTACTATGTGGCGTATGTCGCGCCCACCCCTCGAATGATCTTTTTTTCTGTGGCAAATACTAACTGATATAGGTCTGCCACGTATGGCCAGAAGCCCGAGTAGCGGCGTGAGTTTGATGGTCCCAGGAGCGCGCACGGTCGGTCAAATAGTTGGATTCGACGTCTTTGCTTCGTTGGTACTCATGCCACTTTTCGAAACATGATTCTCGCTAGGACGCAATGTTTAGCTCAATATTGGGAAGACTCAGTGCTGATTCATCAATATGCTGACTTTACTGGGGCACGTAAATTCATAGCTGTTCATGTTAGCATGCCCTTGACAACGACATGCGACCTGATTTGCTTCAAGTCCATAGTCTTGAACTCCATGCGTGCACTTTGCGTGTATCTCACCGGTCGATGGATTTGATGACATGCTAGTATGAACACCAGGAAGCAACAAAGTGCTTCTACATGGGTGGGACACATGTGAGCTCCCCACATCACGAATCCAGTGAACTCCACTTTCATCAATTCTTAGAGCTCCTGTATCAAGTGAGGCTTATGTACTCTAAGCGACCAGCAAAGACTCAAAGAAGTGATGGTTCATTGACGGAGCTCCGCCGCAACGTCCAGATCTGTTCGAGATCCCCTTGGAATCGACACACCTGCGAAAACCCCGTCAGGCTCCATCTCTGCTGAAGGTCATTCCGAATGACCTCTTGGTCATTGGGCGACTTCATGAAGAGGCCGAGGGTGTACACCGGCCAGTTCCCGATGAAGCACCTGCTCCAGCCCTCTGCGTGTTCGTGCCGTCGCAGGATCCGCATCGCCTTGTCCACCTGCCATGACTCACTCGGCTCCGGTAGCAGCGGCCCAGCTCCGATATGAGGTCGGCAGAGCTGCTCGAAGAGGAGCGAGATGATAATGCCAAACAGGCAGCTAGCGTCTTTGTAGTACATATCCTCCGTAGAACCTTCCTCGCAAGTCGACGATTCGGCGATTCGAACGCAGAGAAGCAGGGCCTCGCACTCGGCCACCTCGTCCCTGATTCGGCTGAGCATCTCCGAGTCGAGAGCCAACCCGCTTCCGTACTGCTTTCGTAGCATAAAAGACAGCCTGAACAGCGATATTGGAACGCCCAGAACTGGGCTGTTGAGGCTGATCGGTTGTCCAGGGAAGATGGTGGACCGGTCTAAGAAATCCTCGGCTCTGGACCAAAACACGGCGTCGAACTTTTGTTCGGCCTCTGCCTCCTGCGTCCACAGACCTGTTGTTGCAAGGAAAATCTGGTACAAAACGCTCTCGACCGCGAGTCTGTCAAAGAGACGATGGACTGTGTTGTGGCGATCGAGGAGTCTCGTCTTGATGATGCGAATCGCTGCGTTGACGTGCATCGGTATATCGGTATACGTTCCAATGCCCATGCACTATCAAACGGGTTAGCCCTTCTTCTTGGCGGTCGTCTGTGTACAGATCATTGGCTTTTGCCAGACTGACGACGACACGTGGAGGCTCCCCTTACACCATGTAAATACAGCAGCATAACGGACATGAGCAGCCCATTGTGAAGCTCAGGATGAGCCTCGCTCTCAAGCAGACATGACATCGCTCTCGTCGCCTTGGTATAATAAGTCAGGGCGAGGCCCTGGATCTGTGTTGACGTGTCCATCAGGAAGACGTGTGAGGCAGCATAGGCCAGCACCGAGTAATATAGACAGTCTTGGGAGACCATGAGGTCTTTGATCTCGCCCAGCCAGTCTTGAGAGAAACCTGGATGACAAGTACGTAGGAGAAGCAAGGTGAAGCATTTTTCGACAAAGTGGCGGGACAGAACAGCAGGCATCTCCCGGGATACGGTCAGGTGAGATGCGCGAGACTCGGCCAACAGGTGAGACATGTGAATGAGGGCTTGTCCAGGCGGCGGCAGCTCGGTTGGCGCGGAATTGTCGTCGTCTTCAAATGATGATATCGCTGAATGTGCTCTGTAATGAGGAGAGAAAGAGGCTTCGCCCGCTCTTCAGTGGTCGCATGATGCCGAGAGTTCTCGTGAGAGGCAAATCGACGATCGACCAAGTCTGCCGAGACAGGCCAGTGACATTGGCGACTGCAATCTCTGCATTCGCTACAGACGGGAACTTGTTCATTGCACTTCTTGCGTCGCCGGCGGCCTGTCGAAACAGTATGAAGTCAGCGATCGTTCAAGAGGCGAGGCAAATTGTACGCATGGACATACAAGTGAGGCAACCGGTCTTGGTCCGTAGCCTCGCCTTACTTCCGCCTCTCATGTTGTTGGCAAATCATGCGAGGCTCGATGTGCGATGCGACGTGAGACAGATGAGCCGTGGTATAAGGGGAGATTGGGGATGGTAAGTTGGGTGACTAGAGCTCCTGACTCGAGTGTGAGAGCGGCATGGTCCAGTTTCCCCGCTTCCCCACGATAGCTTGGCTATTTTAGTGGTATTCTATACTACGCTAGGCTATCTCTTGTGGCGGGCCTGACTACCTGGAATAGGAAAGGTTGGTAGGTAGCAGCATCACTATAGGGAAGTCGATGATAAGAGCGAAAAGGTACGCCTGATGCCAGACATGAAACTCGGAACAAGACTGCAAAAGCTACAGAACTTATGCCAACAAAGACCGAGCCATGATCAAGATGACAATACTGCCCCGAGGTAGTTGACACCTCTTTTGAATATCCTCAGTTGCGGTCGCCTTCTTACACACTTTCTGAGTACCTCCGACGAACGTTATCCCTCGCCCACAGTAGTAACTCCCCGCAACAAATCGTCATCAGACAACGAGATGTGCAGTATACGCCCCTACCATTTCGACTCTGCGGCATTGACAAGCCTGTGATACTTGCTGGCGCTGCGAATTCGTAATTTCTTACCATACTTGATCATGACGAAGAAAACCGACGAAGTGGCCATGCCGATGAAAGCAGCAGAGATAAAACAATTCTGATAACCAAGGTTCATCAACCAGGGTGTGATTCTGTATGTTTTGTCAGTTGCTTTCGGCTCTCCCTGAAACAAACTCTGCTTAGCCAAGGGAAAGAGAAACTGACCCGTAGCTGACGGCAAAGGACATGGTGTTGCGGACCAAGATGATAGTCACAATCGCATCTCCGCTGATATCGTGATAGCTATCGATCAGATAGTTCACACTCAGAGTCACGCCGACCGTAGTCGCGAAGGCCAAGCAACCCATGGCAAAGATCAAACCAAACCAGTGAATGCCATGGGCAGCGCCAACACCCCAGAGTATGAGACCGCCGGGGACCACGACCACGCAAAGAGAAAATGGCCAAAGCCGATACTCGGACTCCATAATTCCGTTGTTCTGACGGGCCAGCTTAATAGTCAGCCAGTCGCTTAGTCGACCAGAGAAGATTGATCCCAGAATGACGCCCACAAAGCAGGAGATATAGCTAAGTCCTACCATGGAAGGAGGAAAGTTATACGGAGGACCAGACAGAATGATTGAAGACGTGGCGTTGAGCACATTGAACCAGATGAGATACGACCCGTAGGAGAATCCGGCATAAAAGATGACAGGCCACGAGAGGTAGCTCAGAGAGCGCAACGCTCGACTCAACATGCTCTGGCCCGGAGACGGCTGCCACAGTGACATTTTCTGGACGAAAGTCTTCGGTGCAGGGAATGTTTCCCCCGTTTCAGACGCTGTAGAAGGGCCTGCAGCGGAAGAAGCGTTCTTCTCGTCTATAAAGAAGTCAGCCACCGCAATGGGCATCTTTCTGTTGGCGCCTGTGGATTTTCTGTTGTAGTTTGTCTCTTCCATGAAGAGGAAAAGGAAGATAAAGACAAAGCCGAGGAAGATGGCAGGCCAGTAAAACACCCATTGCCATCCTTGATATTGGGCGATAAAGCCACAAATGACTGGCGCAAAATAATTGCTACCCGCGAGTGTGAAGGCATAAATGCCCATGTAAGTGCCTCGCTCGTGGGTGAAAGTCTAGCACCCGAGGTTAGAGGTGTCCTACTCCCATGGCTTGTCTCGGTAGACAGATTCAGGAATGTGCAGGCAGCTTACTATGTCGGTGACGGAAATTTCTGGGAGAGCCTCGATTGGGGCGATGAAAAAACCCTGGAGGATGCATTTGGCCAGCCATTGGCCGTTGCTTGTGACGTATGCACTGGAAACAATTAGATCAATTCTGCCAGGTGTTCAGCGTCCGAAGAATATTCACCTCCAAATGCTTGTACCCTAGCCATTGTTAGCCACCAAGCAACCACGGCAAAGCGGAAGGAAGAGTAGATGACGCACAATGGCTCCAAGGATGGATATAAGGTAGACCGGTCGTTTGCCGTATCGAAGGGAAAAGGGCTGCCAAAAGAGAAGACTCCAGCCCAGGAGTAGGAACATGTACCCTGTGCCTTCGTTGAGCGTGGCAATGGACACGCCTGAGGCCTGCGACAGCGGGACAAGGACCGAATAGACGGTGGAGACTGCAATGCCACAAAACCAAGTATATCTGAATAGCACCAGCGGTCATTATGGCTTGTTGCATCCATGTATCCGGTGCAGTGACTTACAAGTTCTGACACACCACAGCAAGGAGCTTCCGACGACGGGACCAGTTCAAAGGGTCGCTGGGGTCGCTGGAAGGGACAGGGTCCAACACAATGTCACCGCCATTGGTATGGCGACTTCCGATGTTGTGATCCGTATCCACGAGGTGCACGGTGCCAGGTACGCTTTCTGTATGAGCCATGGCTTCGTGGTTCTCGTTGACAGCCATGGTGAATGATGGGCATAGAATGGATTATCAGAGGGATCTTGGAGAACCCAGAAGAGACATTGAGAAGCAACCTGTGCGTCTGGCGAGGACTTCGTTGGACTCTTTAAAGTTCTCGTGGTACAGGGTATGCAAAGTCCCGTCCGCTGTCTGGTGATCTGGGGCTAGGTGCCCGACTTGGGCGGTTTGGGCAAGGTGCGATGCTGATTAGCAACTCGTAGGTCAGTCACAACAAGCCTTGCCAGCCACAATCTGAAAGATTCATGGGTTGGACCAGCTGCTCGGAAGCGATTCCGGGGTCTCCAAGAGTAGTTCATATCTCCATTGATCCGAAATCAACCCATGGACTTGGAGATATGTTTATCTGACAGGTACCGTGTCAGGTCTCGATAGTGCCTTCTTCGTCACCCATGCGGGTGGTGGCTGCCATTGTTCAAGTGGGTCGCGCAATTATTCTTGATTGGCTGCAACTTATCAGCTTGGCAGCCAGACTCCCTCCCTTCGCCTTTCCTCTCGATACCTATCTATCACTCATGCAATCAAACGTCCGTCCACACCATCGCTTCTCCTCACCTGATGCTCAATCAAGCACTATATCAGCCCTTCCAGCGGCTGGTCCATGTCGACACGGCGATGTGGTATCCAATGAGCGGCATTTGCGCCCAGAATAAGCGTCGACAAGCAGCAATCCGCGTACTCGCTGAGCTCATGATATCCATGCCCTGCCGTGGAATTCTGGAGTTCCGAGACAGTTGCACCTTGTGAGGGGTTGGAAGCAGCCGATTTTCCGAGGGCACCTGCATTCATGTCATCAAGCACGCTGCCACCTCCTTTTGACTTTGTCTGCTCTTGGTCCAGTATCGCACGCACCCCAACTGAGTTCCCGGCCAGCTATACACCAACTCGAGGTTGAACGACCAGCATCCGTTTTCCTCCCTGAACTGTCTTCCACATGCCCATCAACCAACAATGGACTCGAAACTATTCTGTGTTCTACAAGTCAAGCCGGTTCCTCGGGGAACCGACGTCTTCGAAACAAAGCGGGCGGGTATCCTTCAAGCCTTCAGCGAAAAGGTTCCTCATGCATACTTCCTTTCCAAGGATATCATCGACAATGCCCCAGCTGACGTTTCCAACATTCCTCTCATCTGCGGCATCCTGTCGCCTCTAGAGCTCGCCATCACTGAGAACTACGATGCGGTTGGTCTCGCTGCAGCGATTGCTTCCCGCAAATTCACCGCCGTCAGCGTAGCTACAGCGTTCTCCAAGCGGGCCATCATCGCCCACCAGCTGACTTGCTGCCTGACCCAGTGGTTCATGGCAGAAGCCATCGAGCAGGCTGCCCACCTCGACGCACATCTCAACGCCACTGGTCAGACTGTTGGTCCCCTGCACGGCGTACCCGTCAGCATCAAAGAACATATCCCCATCGCCGGGAAGCCCTCTTCCGCCGGGTGCCTCGGCAGCATCGCCATCGACAGCGAGGACTGCCAGATGACCGCCATCCTGCGCAGCATGGGAGCTGTCTTCTACTGCAAGACCAACCAGCCACAGGCCATCATGCATTTGGAAAGCGATTCGCTGTGGGGCCGTGTCCTGAACCCTTACAACACTCGCCTGTCCGCTGGCGGCTCCACTGGCGGGGAGGCCGCGCTCATCGCCATGAAGGGCTCAGTTCTCGGTGTGGGCACCGACATAGGAGGCAGCATAAGAGGGCCTTCGGCGTTCTGTGGTATATATGGGTTCAAACCCACATCATACGTGCTGCCTACAGATCGTTTTCTTGCCAATCCGTGCCCAGCAGAGCTCAACGTGTTAGCCGCTCCAGGACCGATGTGCCGAAGCCTTAGAGACATGGACCTGTTTCTTCGAGTAGTTCTCTCGACAGAACCGCACCTCACCGACCCAAAACTTGTTCCTATCCCCTGGACCGGCCTTCGGACGCAGTTGACTAAGGTCCTCAAGATCGGAATCATCGATAATGATGGTTTCGTACAACCGCAGCCACCGGTCAAACGGGCGACGGCCTGGGCTCGAAAACTTCTTTCCGATCCCAAGTACGCCGGCGTTATAGAGGTCAAATCGTTCAGTCCCTTCGGTGCCGCCGATGCCTGGTCCAAGATTCGGAGAACCTATTGGCCCGATGGCGGGCAAGGTGCCAGGGACGAAATAGTTTCGACGGGCGAGCCTCTCCATCCCCTTTCAGAATGGATCTGGAAAGACGCCGAGCCCCATGGGATGCTCACGGCGCAGGACGTGGCCCTCATGCGCAAAGAGAGAGATGACTTTCGCATCAAATTCGCCCGCAGCTGGGCGGAGCAGGACGTGGACGTGGTTCTGGGCCCCGCTTATGTCGGCCCAGCGTGCGCGCACGACACGGCGTTTACCTGGACGTACACCTCGCTTTACAATTTTGTCGACTACCCTGGCGTCGTATTCCCAACGCCCATCATCACCCAGCGTGGGGAGAGATATGATGCGAGCTATGTACCCTTGAGCAACGCGTGCAGGGAGGCCAGACGGCTTTGGGATGAGTCTGACTTTGAGGGCGCTCCAATCAATCTGCAGTTGGTTGCTCGCAAGTATCATGACAATCAGCTCTTTGGGGCCTTGGCCGTCGTGCAGAATATCCTAACAGATTCTCATGGTGGTCAGACCCGAGCACGTATGTAGTCAAGTAGCGCATCTCTGTCTCTTTTAAGAATGCATGACTCAATAAGAAGGAAGCATTTGATGCCTACCGCTTGTCACCCACCTGTGTGTAGACGATCCTACGTGACTCAGGGTGCAGACTTGGTTCCGTATGCAACACCACCTAACGAGACAGCTCAAGTAACATGACAAGTTTGACGTCTGCATCTAGTACCAGAGCTGATCCTACCAGCGCCAGGTTTTGTCGTGCACCATATCCAGAGAGCCACGCCCTTGCCGTTCACCACCGCCTAAACGCCGCCGCGACCTCCGCGGCCAGGCCCTGCTCTCCCCTCGTCTGCAGCAGCCATTTCCCCTCCTCATGCCTCGCCCTCGCAACCGCCTTCTTCGTGCCCCCGCGCGTTGCCGATCGAATACTTTTGGCGATGCCGGCGCTCGGATACGCAAATAACCCAAACATGCCGGCGCCACTCTTGGTCGTCAGTCCCACGATGCCCTTGCCCACGCCCTTGACGGCACCCAAGGCACCCTCGATTTTCGCGCCTTTGTACGGTTGCACGACGAGATCGCTGAGCCCGTCCGCGAAGCCCCACGCAAACGTCTTGCCCGCGACCGCCGCCCCGGAGACGAAGCCCGTAACCTGGCCGTTGTCGCGCGGCTTGTCTCCGTAGTGGCCCGGCACGGCCCTCAATCCCTCCGTCAGGGCGAGCGGGATGTCGACCACCATGCCCTTCAGCGCCGTGGGTGCGATGCCGCCAATGCTCTTCGCCGAGGCGCCGACCATCTTGCCCGCGAGGGAGGGGGACTTTGTCGCCGACGCGCTGCGGTCCGTTGCTGCCGACTTGACGCTGGCCGTGTCGCTTGCGGCTGCGAGTCTCTTGCGCTCCTGTTCCTTGCGGTACTGGTGCGCCTTGTATTCGTCCACCGGGCTTCGTGACCATGCCCGTGATCGAACCAGTCATGTCGACGGCGGTGCCCATGACGGCCGAGGCGCCGCCGCTGATTGGATCCCATCTTGTCACGTCGAGGTGCAGGGTGTTGGACTCGTATCTGCGGGCCCCGTGTCAGTTTGATGCAAATAAAGCGGGCGAGACTGACGTACAGTTTAAGATGCTTGACGTTCATGGAAGAGTCGGAGAGCATCATTTCCGCCGCCAACTTGGAAAGCTTCAGAGGTCTCTTGGTCTTCGTGTAAGACCAGACGGCTGGCTCGGTCGGTATCAGGTCGCATCGGATCTTTTCAAGGGGGTAGCTGCTGGTGGAACGACCGAGCAGCCGCTTGCACGCCAACTTCCGCTTGCATTTGCGTGGCGATAGATTCCGCAGCGGCCGCTGCTTGGCTCGAGAGACAGAACCGGATGGCTTCCGCGAGATTGGTGGCCGTCAAGGACTTGTGGTGAATGGGCAACGGGCCTGCGCCTGCTTTCGCAACCATCTGACCCCAAAACGGTTGGCTATGGGTCCAGACTGTCAGCTGGGAAACTCGAATGCCGTTGATTAATGTCTCGAGAAAAGGCCAACTCACTCTCCAAAGAAAGGCACAATAGTAGTGGGCTTGCCATTCTTCAACCCGCAGGCTGTGGTGCCGGCACCACCATGATGGACCACAGCAGCTACGTGCTGAAAGAGCCACTCATGCGGACAGTCTCCTATCCAGTATATGTTCTCGTTTTCGGAGCCTGCCAGATCAGCCCATCCCTTGGAGATGATAGCACGAGCGCCTGTCGATTCGACAGCCTCTAAGACAATTCTTGTGATCTTGTCAGGATCATCAAGAACAATGCTGCCGAATCCAATGTACACCGGCGGTGGACCAGCATTGAGGAAGCGCGCGAGGTCATCCGGCGGTGTGTAGGCAGGTGCGTCTCGGAAAAAGAATCCGCATACATCTAACAGTCTCGTCAGCTTTCCACCCAACAAGTGCTAGAATTTGCGATGGGTGGCTGTACCAATGTGGGGAGGCCAGTCAACTGGCTTTGGTACGAGGGCGGGAGACCAGCAGTATGTGTAGGGGATCTTGAGGCGTTCAGTCAATAGCGGACCGTCGAACATGGCGACCTCTTCCAGGTCTATGCTTTTCCGCCACTTGTTGATGACGTCCCCGAGGCTATTGATTGATCAGCACCATCCCAACAGAGGAAGAAGGACTAAATGAAAGAAAGACGAATTTGAAGGGAGTATGCTCACCCTTGCCAGGTCATCCACTCGACCACAGAATAGGAAACGTAGTTGGCGACGCCGGGTTTGACATCCACGTTCTTCAGATTGACCAGCGGATGGGGAAAGGCCGTGGTACTGCTCCAAGGCATGGTGAACATGATGTGCACCGGTATCCCGAGGGCCTGCGCGCAGTGCACATGTGCAAAGCTAGGCGGGTTAGCAATGATGGCGTCTGCAACAAACGGGTCGCCCGTCAACCGGTCAGCTTTGATGCAGGACTCCCAAGACTTTTCCAGCATCTCCTCCACCATGTATCGCTTTTTCTGGATCTCCCCTGCGGCGAGGCTCTCCATACTCGGGATGAGACCGGGGTTTTTGACCATGTACGCCATGAGCTCGGCAGGGTCACCACCGATAGGGTAAAACTCGATGCCAGCTTTCCGCACAAAGTCTTCAAAGATGTCATGGGTCGCGAGGCGCACGCGGTGGCCGTAGCGCTGTAGTTCCGAACCCAACGCGACGAAAGGCTGCACGTCACCGCGGCTGCCGACTACGTGGATAACGATGTTGAGCTTGGTCGCCCAGGCTGAGGAAGTTTGCAGGTTGATCTTCTCATTCGGCACATTAACGCTTTCTCGCCGTTCCTTTTCTTCTTTGTTGATTGTCTTTTCGGCAAGAACCGAGAGGCTATGCACCCATTTCGAGTTGAAGTCGATCTCGACACGGGCATCGCCTGCTCATAATCAGTCAACGCATCGACAGACAATTCGAGCGGTATAACGTACTTCCAACATTGCCTTGGGCAGCAGTCGGGAAGTCGTTCTCTTGTGAATTTAGATGTGGTGTACTGAGGTCATGATTGGCAGGTAGCACATCGGCACTGGCAGTTACTGGGTAGTTGATGGAGTATTGATAATCCTGTTGTGTTGCGTAAGGAGGGGCGCTGTCGCTGTGAATTGACGAAGAAGAAGGTTGATTGTGACGAGCATATTCATTGGGCGGCGGCGCTTCATCGTCCCAGGTGTGGTGAACATCGTGGTGGCGTCTCTCCGCACTCTGGTCCTTCTCGTTACCCATAGGTACGGTCTCTTGGTCTTGCCGACGAATCTTGGTTGGTACTGGTGTAGGAATGCGTCTTTCGCTTGTCTCAGAAGAGTCGACTTGAGGATTGGGACTTTAATATCTCGAGCAAAACCCGAGCAAGGTTGATAGGTCTAGCTGCCATGGGTTCGAGGATGAAAAGGAAACGCATGATTGTCATGGCCTCGGATGTCGCCGAAGCCTTTGCAACCTGAAGCGGGCAAGCTTAGTGAAACTGCCGAGTCATCTCCATTTAGTCACTTTCTTGCGACGCGTTCAAAAGCGCCAGGGCTGAAAGCCTACCAAGGTAGCTAGGTAGCTAGGGAGATGGAGGTGGACAAGCTGGCAAGTGGACGGGTGGGTGGATGTTTCTATGCGGTGGTGAGACCCTCCACGACGGCCCCACATTGGTGCTTCGCCTCGCCGATCGTCATGGGCCTTAGTAGCCAGCCGTCCCGCTTCGTACTTCGTACAAGGCTCGTATTTCGTTTATTCCCCTGACTCGCCATCGATTGCGCTTCGTTCTTCGTTCTTCGTTCTTCGTTCCTCCTTGACACGCACAACGAGCCGCAGCAAGGCACCTCACAATCGCGGAACCTACTAGGTACCGTATATTGTCAGAGACACAGTAGCCGGCAACCCCTTTTACCACCATGACTAGAGCTCATGAGCACTGCCCACGTTGACTCCGCACGGCCAAGCTCTAGAAATCTGTTCGGGACTCTCGAGCATGCACAAACCTCCTGGTGTTATCAGGACGCGAAGAGCGCAGGCTCCGCTTTGGGGGCGCCGACCTGTTTAAGATCGTTGATCTGGCTGCCTGACTATCCGTTACGGCTCTCTCGCAATGGCTCGTCGTACTCATCAGACACCCGAATTTCTTCTCCAAGAGGTCCGAAACCGAGGCCATGTCCGAAGCCATCGAGTCCTGCAGCTCTGATGATAGATCCTGCCTGGCTTCACCCAACTCTCAGCCGTACGCATCTCCCGTCAGCCAGAAGTCTAAGGCTCCGAAGCCTGCCTTGCGTCGCCGTGAGAAACATACCAAATCAAGGAGTGGGTGCAAGACTTGCAAGAAGCGCAAGGTCAAAGTAGGTGCCTTCTTGCGCGGCATGGCCAGCTCCATAGCGAAGCTCACCAAATCGCAGTGTGACGAGTCTAGGCCCATATGTACGCGCTGTGAGCGCATGGGAGTCTCATGCTTGTATCTTCCCGAGATAGGACGGACCCGACGTCAGCATGGCCAGCCTGGTCAGCATACACAGCCGCCTGCGACCATACTTCGCTCGCAGCCCGACGACAACCAACATCTCGACATGCCTTCTCTTGAGCTCCTGTGCTCCTATACAGAGTACACAAGCTCAACTCTGCCATCAGCATCGATGCTTCGAGGGTTTTGGAAGACGACGGTACCACGGCTCGCCTTGAAGCATGACTACCTCATGCACGCCTTGTTTGCCCTCACCGCGCTTCATAAGGCACAGTTTCGAATCGAGGAAAGGGAACACTACCTGTCTATAGCGATGCGACATCATCACCACGCGTCCAAATCAGCCAGGATACTTCTCGATAATATCACGCCCGAGAACGGCAACGCTTTGTTTCTATTCTCCATTTTCACCTGCATTGTTGGTATGTGTCAAGTCACAGCCCGCACTGCATCCAGCCGTGTTTGAGAGGATGAACCCTGACATTCGGCAGTGCTGAATCTACCCGAGCCGCCGTCAGAAGCTGACTCGTCGGAGAACCCATGTTCTCC
>NW_003315034.1:535376-537730 GCF_000150825.1 Verticillium alfalfae VaMs.102
AACATGGGTGTACAGGGCCGCGGTAGAGATGAACTGGATCATACCTGAAGAGGAGACCATTGATCCGCAGTTTTTGTAACATCACAAGTGATCGGTGGAACGCACTACCGGCCCCGTATTTGTAAAGTAGAACCCGTTCATCATGTACTACAATAGACAGGAGCGTGCCATTCCATGGTAGAGATCCTAGTCAAGGCCTCATGTAGCTCTAACCCTCGTGAGTGTTCTTGAGAGCTGCCTCATTCCCGCCAACCTTCTTGACGTCCCGCTCTGGCACGCTATCAAGGGGGCGATCCAGCCCAAGGCGGTGCGCCGTGCTATATGACTCTATGCCGTTCTGTCCCTCTGCCTCGGTGACGAGCTCCTTGCGGCGCGTGTCGACAAGAAGCCGAATGAGGTCTGGTCGCATATAGTGCCCCGCAAAGTCGGCAAGCACTTTCGTCAGGTGCGTCTCGTTGAGGTCAATGTCCACAAACAGCAGCCCGTCAAAGTCCTTCTCCGGCTTGACCACCAGGCTACCATCAGGCCTGTAGATGCGCGCGTGCCCGTTGTACACCGAAGGGTCTGTCTCGGGCTCGACGCCCTCGGGCGTGTTCATCTTCAATCCCTCGACCGACAGCCGCTGAAAGGGCGCGAGCACCCACGCGCCCGTCTCAATGGCGTACGCTGGCGTGACGAGGTCCGAGGCCGGGTCCGCGTAGTTTTGTCGCCGGGTCGGGCGCGACCTGCCTTCTCCTTACCCGGGTACACGGGCCACGCGGGCGACGTTGGACCTGCTCGCCCATGCTGACGTTGAGGGCCTTGAGGAACGGATTCATGTCTCCCAGCAGTTGAGCTGGCCGACACGGCCCAATCTCCGTCTCAACGACCGACATGAACGTGTCGCCGGCGCCGTCGCCGTAGACAAGCTTCTCCACGTGCGTCGGCTTGATCTTGCGCCGGTGGTTCACAATATCGCCCGTCGGCGTGATGAGCACCTGCGCCAGGTACAGCGTCGCGTGGTCGAGCTCGGAGAAGCCCATGGAGACGAAGACCTGGTTGTCGCGGGCGGCGCGGCGGATGCGGCGCATCTCCTCCGAGTCGACGCGGAGCGAGTTCTCGCGGTACTTCTTGAGCATGGGCAGGCTCTGGAGGTAGGTCACCTTCCACATCCAATAGGGGTAGCCGGGGATCCCTACAGCGTGTCAGACATCGACTCGAGACTCTGCGAGTGTGTACGAAGCTGGGGGTACTAACAGACTTCTGGGAAGGCGACAAGCTTGCATCCTGCCTGGCCGGCCTCGTTGATGAAGTTGATCGTCTTCAGCACGCCAGCCTCGAGGTCGAACCACTATCGAGTGTCAGCAAAGCCACCTTTCTACCTTCGTCAGTGATGTGCCCTTACCCGGGGCTCGGAGGTGACCTCATGGAGCTATTAGCCGAGTTTCTCAAGTGTTAACAAGGAATGCTTCTTACAGCGGCGGCCTTGTATTTAGTGATAGGCATCTTTGCAGTGGTGCTTTCGCAGACAGTGAATAAGATAGTTCAAGAAGAGGTTGGCGATCAAGGTTCAGGTTTGCTGATGACTATAGGAGGGAATTCAGAAAACCCCGTTGCGTCTTTATACTTGAGCACTTGCAGGGACCAAGTCTTTCGCACAGTACTCAAATGGCATCGTCTCCGGATGCTGCCAGAGGTTCGGACCTTTGCACCAGAGCCATCGAACCCCGAGCAAGAACAAGTATCATAGCCCGATGCAAGACGCAATCTGCAGTGGCACCCAGACCCCCAGGCACGTATGGCAAGAGTTGCAAGAGACCAGTATCGGCCGACAACCTCCACATGCTATGCAGACGTCTGCACTCGGCCGGACGCCGATATCAACGGTAATTCTGGGAGCAGTCACCGACGGGTATCATTGTTACCCTCGGATCATATCCCTGCCGATAAACACATGGCCATACGTCAAACTCGTCCCATGCGGAGGTGTCTCGGCATCAGGACCACTTCTGAAGTGCCAGTCATTCATAGCAGGTGGTACATTCGTCGACATGTCATCTGCGTGGGGCCGGTAGGGTCTTCTCCGTGCCGCCTGATCGATCAACATCTACCCGCACGGGGCGATCCGAGGGTTCAAACCCCGGACGGGACAACCCCGGGCCTTTGTCCGGCTTGTTTTTCAAAGCCCGATACACACCTTTGCCTTGCGACGGAGATCCTCGACCCACATTTGCTGCAGTGGTGACCTGACTTTTCCATGGCCACATCGACCGGCACAGAGAGGAAACAATGCAATGCATATTTGGCATTGGCGTGAACCGTTTGATGTATCATTGGATGCGTCAGAGCGCCGAGGGCGTCCCCGAATGCCGATG
>NW_003315034.1:538605-541328 GCF_000150825.1 Verticillium alfalfae VaMs.102
CCTTTGGGTAATCTCACCCCCGAGCGCCGTCAATCTCCCATCTCAAAGTTTCACCAACGTCTTAGCGGGCTGACAGAAACCCCGTAGCCGGGGAAAGCCCCATGTGCATCACCTTGACGAACCTTCGCGCCTTGCGCAACATCCGTGGTAACGAGAAGGAAATCATCAATTAGCCTGGACAGCATACAGTCTTGACCGTTCAGAAACGACAAGTGTTGTAGCTCGAGATCGGCGTAAAAGTAGTTGCAGAGCGTAGAGGAAAGTACCGACCCTTGAGGAATGCCGTTCTTTTGTCGGTAGTACTTCTTTCCGAGCTTGACAAGGTTTTGCTCTATATGCGTCGTCATCAAAGACAAGAGCTTTCGTCGATCCTCTGATCGCTGCATGACGTTGTCGACGAAGATTGTATGCCGCTTGGTCGGCGCCAGCTGGCTCTCGACACGATCAAGGAACGGGGTCTTATCGTGCTCGCGTATGGCAACCGCTTGCCACCGCCGTGTGGGCTTGTGGACTCCGCCCACATGACCTGCTTTGATCTCAACGTGCTTCAACAGCTTATACCTGTCCTGGGTTGTCACGTCCTGCATCAACTTGAGGACGGCATCCTGTGGAATGGTGTCGAAAGCAGCCTTGACATCCAACTTGACAAAGTAGAGCTTGCCTGGAGTGTCTCCCAGACTGTTTTTAAACGCATTCAACCGCCGGTAGATATCCGGAACAGAGAACAGTGAGGCGCCCAGCTTGGACGGGTCGAGTTCCTGAGTCGTCAGTCGATGCTTCACCTCGTATCAGGAGCGAAGGCTCACCTTTTCCAGTTTCAAGGCCGAGTACACCGGCCCAAGAATTGAGTTGATGCTCAATCCCAGCATCTTTTTGTTGCCTATCGGCGCGGCCCTTCTTCGGAGATTGGTGATGGGGCGCATGGAGATTTGTTTGGGCAGCAGCCTGACTTGGCTGAACCCAAGTCTCCTGTTCTCCAATATCCTCCGTGCATGATCCAGCTTAACCTCCTCAAACATGGTGACTTTGAGCTCCGCCATGGCTGGCTCTGCCACGTAACGCCAGATGTCGTGGCGAAAGTAAAACAATTTGTACCGATGAACACTGGATTCGGTGACGTAAAAATTACTGCGCAGGAGGGGTATCAAAAGGGAATCAAAAACATAGTAGAGGAATTCGTTCAAAATCTCGAGGCGCTTGTTCATGTCGGTGAGGCTGGTCTTCTGGGATAGTAAGCCTGGCGGTGCTAACCAACCGATGTCTGTCACCTAGGATTTATTTGTCAGTCGGATACCACAACATGGGTAAGGCCTCGCACCTTGAGACCATTTGCAACTTCACCAAGCGATAGCGACTCGAACCTGCGAAGCTTGACAAAATGGTGCACCTTCGTCATGACCAGCTGCTTATTAGACCTCCGAGAAGAACCCGACCCCCAGAAGTCATCGGGTATAAGTTTTGCAAGAACCGCTTGGCAAAAGGCCGAAACATGGGCGGCGGGAGTTGCCAAGTCTGTGATTGTTTCGAACGTAACGGTGGGCTGTGGTGGCTGTTGTGCGATCTGCGTAGACCTGCGATAGTCTTTGCCACCGGACTTTCGTCGCAGCCCTGACCTTTTCGACATTGTCTGTTGGGTCGCAGAAAGTGATGACCATTTGCCAACGGCTGCTTTTTTGCTCCCAGGCTGCTCGTGGATGGAACGTCGTTGTCCAGCATTGGCATCCAAAGCAGATGGGCAATAATGTCGGAGCAGTTCAGTATACGAGCACCGAGCATGCCGGACTTGTAAACGCTGGATCAAGCGGACGACCTCCCCACGCAGCCTTTTAGGCAGGGATCTAGGTTTTTCAGTTCCGGAACATCCCAAGTGAGGATGAAGAGACTTGATCTCGTCCTCTCGTAGGGTATAATCCTGGAACTTCTGCGTTGTCTGCCGTCTGTCGACTTCGGAAGAAAAGACGTTATGCAGGCCGAACTGTCGTGGGAAAATATACATCAGCAACTTCCGTGTGCTGTCTTCAATCTTGCTTGGAATCCCGGATCCTTTTGTCTCAAGCATTACCATGCCTGGAAGCGGACATCGATTCAAAACATCTGCAATCACTGTTAGCCAAGATCAAGCTGTTTTGGGAACGAGAGCCTTACGAATATGACGAAATCCAAAGAGCACGAAACCGCGAGTGTTGAGTGCGGCTCGTGCATACATCATACGGCTTCTGACGAAGGTGATGTCAGCCAACGGTCGCTGTGGGACTGTGTCCCTCATCAGAGCTTTGGAAAGTTGGCTCTGCGCTGGGCTCAATTCTGACAAGGGCACACCGCTGAGCTGATACATGTTGCCCAATCCCGTCTGGATGGGCGTGAACATAGCTCCATCAACAAGAAGATCAATCATGATACTCTCGCCTGACTTGCCCAGCAACATGAGTAGCTCCGGCCAGGGACTCTTTTTCAGAGCCTCCACATGGTGATTTGGGTACACGGAGAGCAGCCCAGGAATGGCCGATGTGGCGGCATGCGTGGCATTCCTACGAAAGCCGTCACAGAGCAGATGCTTAGGCCAGGTGGCGTTGCTGCCTTTCTGGGAAAAGAGAAGCCAGACAACGAAGTCGACAATCTACGCGGGGCCTGTGTCAGCAGGCACTCGGGAAAAGTAGCATGGGAGAAGGCTATGCAGACCTCTGCCTGAGAAAAGAGCGCGTCAGACAGCCCGCCCGATAGCG
>NW_003315034.1:541499-543256 GCF_000150825.1 Verticillium alfalfae VaMs.102
TCGGAGCCAATGCTGGCTATCTTCTTGCGACGGAGTCTGACGCGCTTGGCAACTTAGAGATGAGGTAGTGGCGTAATGATACAATTTCAGGGTAATACTGCCGAAGCAGAGCGTGCTTTACGGGATTGGCGGTGGCATGGATTCTGGCTTTCTTTAGCGGGGGAGGTCTTTCGTGGCTCGCGCCTTTGTCTTCACCGACCCTCTTCATCCCAGCTCGGACGGCGGTTGCCATCGAGGCATTTGTCGGTGGGCATTGGAGGGTACAGAATTGTTGAGCGTTGTCGAGCGAATCGTCGGTGAGGCCAGGTAAAACAACGCCACGGCGATTGGACTGACTTCCCACGATTCGACACCAGGCGATTGGTACAGGCGATCAACGCGTTTGGCTGACGTCGCAATTGGCTCACAACGCGTCGGCTCGGCGCGGGTGGTGATGAAGGAGCGCGATGCCTGTCCAGTTGTTGAGTCGATCAAATGGGTGTGGGATGTGGCAGCGCGGACTCGAGACGGAGGCAGCCAGTGGCGCGCAGTGTGGCTCACGGTTGGCCCAGGGCCTGAAACGACATTTAGGCCCATATTCAGACCGGCAAAGCGTGCGCTAGAGAGGAGCTCGGGCTCTCGGCAACCGCCAATCTTGGGGCAGTCCATGCGCTAAAGGGGTTTCCGGTTAGGCACATGAGCGGTGCTCCTGAGCGCAAGGGGAGGCTGACTGGGTGGGGTGGGGGGAGAGGGGGTCCTGACATCAGTTCGAATGTGATGCTTCTGGTGCTTCTTTCAAGTCTCTTGCTTGTCTTACTGCCATGCCAACATTTCATGTCGTGCCTGTTTCTCGTGCCTGGATGCAACTTTCTAGACAGTTCATGCCGGGCCCTGTGCTCATCGAGGCCTCAGGTGGTTCTTGCGGTTGGGACGCACGTTTGGTGGAAAGCCCTGTCTCTTCTGTGTACCATCAACACAAAGGCTCCCTCACTCTTGCTGTGCCCCCAAGGCACTTCCTCCTCTGACCGTTCCACGGGCGGTTGGACCGACTGACACTGCATAGCTGCAGTGATCTGCACATACTGTACAGCCAGTACCTACGTTTGCTGTCACAGTCGCAAGCAGCGGGCGACGAGGGGGTAGGGGGCTTCGGGGGTGGAGCGGGACCATCCGACATGAGTATCGGTTTTGAATCAGCAGAAGCAACGAATATCGAGGCAAAGAAAAATCCTGCACCACCTCACGGTTCTGCCACCTGACCAAGAAGATTTTGACGACAATTTAATCTTTTGCCGGCTTTCCAGTCCACAGAGTATTCGCTTCTGTCAGGTTACGAGTTACGCGGTGAATGACATGGGAAGGCAAGGCACTGAATTGGGGCTTGTTCGCGCGCCGGGCCAAGCCTGACCCACCAGTGTTTAGTACAGAAGCCCACCGTTGCCCACCTTCCCTTGTCGTCGATGGGGCCCTCACCGGGCGCCAGTGTGCTAGCGTCTTGATGATTGCGCCTGCTCCCTGCTGTTGTCGCTGCTGCTGCTGCTACTACATACTCTTGCCGTCGGTGATACTGCTGCTACCTGCCTTGCCTCTGTTTACCAATGCCCAAGGTACCCTGACCCTTCCTTGGTAGGTGAGTACATACCTGAGGCAAGTACGTAGGGGGCCTACCTGCTTCACAACCACGTCGTCTCTTCTTCAGTCCTGCTCGGCTCTTGCTTCCTTTTAAACCGGTTCTTCTTCATAAAACCCTGGGCAGCATCGTGCACTGCAAGCCCCAT